>NC_059426.1:145309834-145641396 GCF_021028975.2 Sphaerodactylus townsendi
CCTTCTCACACTTACCTTAGTTCCTTTCCTTTCCCTAGAACTTTTTCAGGCTGAAAAAAACAGCTTATTTGCAGTTCAGGCTTAAAAACGGCCTGATGGGAACTATACTTCCCAGGAGACCTTGTGAGCCCCAAGGTCTCCTGGGAACTGTAGTTCCTCAGACGGTTTTTACCCTGTACTGTGAACAGGCCTTTTTTCAACCTGAAAACATTCTAGGAAAAGGAAAGGAACTAAGGTAAATGTGAGAAGGGGGTGGGGGGCACCGTGGGGGAGGGGCCTGGGGTGATTTTCTGCACCCCCCAGGTGTGCGCCCAGTGCATGGCGAACCCCTCATCCCCTTGTAGCTCTGCCACTGCAGCTCACCTGTGGAACATTACAACAGAAAGTATAGAGTTAACATAGGCACTTATTTCTGAGCACGCATGACATGTCAGTCTGCTGCAGGTAAAACAACAGAAAGATCCTGGAGCACTGTCATGATTCATTGTAGAATAAGCTGTCATGAGCCAGAGCCCACTTATAAAATATGATAAATGAACTTTAGATGCATGAAATATTAACTTCCATTTTAGGGGTAACACACAAAGGAACTGGGATGGGGAGGTTGAGTAGTGGTCAAATAGAGGCCAGATACCCCTGACCCAGGAGATGTGTGTGTGTGTGAAATAACTGCCAACTTATGGAGATCCTGTAGGGTTTTCAAGGCAAGAGACTAACAGAGGTGGTTTGCCATTGACTACCTCTGCATAGCAATCCTGACATTCTTTGGTAGTCTCGCATCCAAATACTAACAGAGACAGAGGCCCTTTCCGCACGGCCATTGGGCCTCCCCTGCGCCGGCAGGAATTCTGCCGGTGCAAGGGTGGGGGCCGTTCACACAGAAGCATGCGAACAAAGCCCTCAAGAGATGTCGGCGCATGAGAGGCGGCTTCACATCGGAGCCGCTTCTTCCTCGCTCTTTTCCCACTCATCTTGTCGCTGTTATCAGCCCTGCTGGCCTCCTCAGATTCGCCCACGCTGCCCTACTTCCTCCAGGGGTCAGAGGACAAAGCGAGGGAGTGGCTATCGCCGGAGCACAGCAGGGCACCGACAGCAACGAGGTGAGTGGGAGAGGGACAGGGAAAACAGCGCATTCCCAGCGGTGCCGTTCGCACCGTGCCGCCGGGAATGCGCTGTTGTTCCAAAAACCTCCCTCCAGGAGGGAGGTTTTTGGAGGCAGCTTGAGGCCGCCCTGGGGGAGGGGGAAGGGAGCCAGGTCGGCGCTGCTGCATTTAGGCAGCGCTGCCTGTGCGAACGGCTCCCTGGGGATGGCGTTTTTGCAGTCCCCAGGGCGTCGTTAATGGCCCGTGCGGAAAGGGCCCAACTCTGCTTAGCTTCTGAGATCTGATGAGATCAAGATAACCTGGGCCATCCAGGTCAGGGCATCCTAGGACATAGATATGCTAAACTATGTTGGAGAGCACAGATAAAAACAAGGTCCAGCACAATCGAAATGGCTATTGAATTTATTGTGACGTAAACTTTGAAGTCGTTTTGCCAGTACCAGTTATGAAAATATGTCATGCCTTTTGTGACAAAGACAAGATTTAAACTGGCTAGAAAACCAGTGTCATGATCCTTCCTTTTAGTTTGCCTCTTTGCCATTTTAGAAACATTGAACTAAAAAAAAAGCCACTGACTTTCCACACTCCATTTGATTCTTAGGTCCTTTGCGTAGACTACACTCCCATTCCCCATTAGCTCCTGGAATCTGTCCTCCTTTTCCTGCCTAACCTACCCCACTATTCTGTTGCTGTATTTCTCTGCTTTGCTCCGGATTATGATTTTAGCAATATGAGATAATAGAGCATCACAAAGGTAGAGGACCTATTAGATAGAACACAAATAATATAATCCCCACCTGCAATATCACCTGTACTTGCAAAATAACCTGTACTCCTTCCTCATTTCAGGTGTTGGTGGTTTTTTTTAAAAAAATCCATTCGACTTAACATGTAGGCTGTTGTGTTACCTGTAAATAATAGATACTAACAAATTGTTTGGTATAAGAATTCCAGTAGGCAGATGATCTTGTTATTCCAGCTTCTTCTATATCCAATTTTCGGGTGTACGTGAACCCCTTCTATAAATGTTAAGTTACTGCTTTATAATTGCAGCATGCCTTTGGCTCTTCCTCGGGTTTCAAGTAACCTTTTGTAGTCTTAGAATAATAGGATTCTAGTGTTAGGAGATGCCTTTAAAAGTAATTTTATTCATCCCTGTGCTGTGAACCAAAACTACCTTTACATGAAGTACCCCTGTCAGATATGAATGAACAAGCAGATCTATTCATATATTTACTGAAAAAATCATAGCCCTCCCTCTAAAAGAATCTTAAATGCAATCACACCAACTTTGGTTTGTGTGCGGTGTCTTTGAAACATGTTCATATTTGGTCCTGCGAATCAGTAACCTACAAAGAATAAAAATGTGGACTGAAAAGCAATGCCAAATTCCACCCGCTCTGAGGTCTGAATGAAATCATAAGAAAGAAAGATACATTGTTAAATCATTACTGCCACCTTGCATATGAGATCAAGTAATCTGGAACTGCACAATATGGATACTTTTGGATAGGGAGTCAACAGTAGTCTTCAGGGGACATGGTGGGGGAGAAGGATATCATGGGACCCTTTCTAGGACTGTTTTGACCTCCGAGGTGGGACTATTTGGAAGACTAAGGCAGTTCACTGTGATGTTATAGGACACCCAAAACAGCTATGCTAATTAGCTTGCCATTAATGTATTTCCCTTATGACTGACAATCATTATCATGCTGGCTTCTTATCACCTTTCATCCATGGCTGATGCCCTTTCATATATTTCTTTCAAAAGTAGTCTATAAACTGTGTATCGATCTAATCGTAAAGGAAAGTGAGATATCCAGATAGGAAGTTAGACTGATGCCTACTTACCTGACATAAGAATCTATCTGACGCCTTAGGCTGTGCTGCTGAACCTCAGTGGGATTTAATGGCATTGCATGAGTTTAGAATTGGCATGTGCCAGTAGATTTATGATTCTGGCCCTGGCCATGCACTGAAGTTCTCCATCCACGAGGTTATTATTGTGTCAGGCAGGAATGTTTCCAATTTTAATTGGAAGTATGTCAGCAGTAGGAATGGTAATGTCAAATAAGACACAGAGGACCCTCCATTGAATGTGCTTCAAAATATGATGTCCCATTTCAGCATGATCAGTTTGCTAAGTTTCCTATCTGTGGTTTTCTCAAAACTCTTCTGTAAAGTTGTTCCAGAAATCTATGTTTGCTCAATTGAGGAACTGCTTTTATTGTTGGGATGTAATTTTTAATGTAAATCTATTTTTCCCCAAAAGCTAAACTCCTTTATTCACAGCTAGAACTTTGAGTTTCTATTACTGCTTTTTATTAAATGTATCTGCATGCCCCTTTCATCTTTGTTTCATACTCTGCTTTTTCAGTCATACCTTTTATAACTTTTTAGATGCTTTGTTCTTGCATCTCTTAATTCTTTCCAGTCATTAATTTCACCCACAGATGATCAGCTCAGTTAGCAGCCAGCCATGGCAACTGAATGTTCAGACCACGTAATTTGGAAGGGTGGAATTGCTAGAGTTCTACCAATTTGTTGCCTTCTCCCCTTCCCATTTATGGTCTTTAAAATCAAACACAGCTGTATCATTTCACACATTCAAGTTCTGGGTTTGGAGCTGTTCTTACAACCCGCTCTCTCTAAATGTTCATCCTTGTTGGTATGGACATGTAGCCGCAGTAAAATCACTGAACCTAGCTGATGAAATGTCATGGAATATTCACAGATACTCTAAATGAGATGTCACTTCTTAGGGCAGAGAGCTTGTGGGCAGGGTAGCCAAAGGCCGAGGTCACAGTCAGGCAGCTATGCAGAACGGGAAAAACACAAGGGTAGAAATTGATGAGTCAATGAGAGGAATGTATAAAAGCCTCATGCTGAACTTAAGGACAGGATATCTGGAAGAAAGAAAACAGGAATTCTGAGCAGGAAACAGTACTGGTTGAGAGCCAGGATGGCTGAAGGACACAAGGAAGAAGGGACTTGAGTTAACAGGAGGTGATTGAGCTTAAGGATCACTTTAAAAAGTTGAAAAGCCATGCAGGATACATATACCCATACCAACCTTATAAGCAAATGAGACCATATCAGTGTTGGCTATTCTGATTGGCAGCAGCTCCCCAGGGCCTGAGGAAGAGGTCTTTCACCGTACTACCTGATACTTTGGAGATGTCAGGGACTGGATTGGGGTTCAACAAACAAAGCTACAGCCCTACTCCCAGAAGACCTTCCTGGGGGAAATGGCGAGACGATGAATGACCCTCCACCTCAAGACTTCTTTCCCTCTTTTCTGGCTACAGCTGCTATCCTAGCCGAAAGAACACCCTTAAATCCTGTTCCCCTGTATGATAACAGTTCATCACATAGGCTCCTTCCGCACACGCAAAATAATGTGTTTTCAAACCACTTTCACAACTGTTTGCAAGTGGCTTTTGCTATTCTGCACAGCTTCAAAGAGCACTGAAAGCAGTTTGAAAGTACATTATTTTGCATGTGCGGAATGAGCCATAGACAGGGAAGACAACAATTATTTCCTGACTTCTCATTTTAATGTAGAACTTCTACTTTGTGGTGTAATGGTTAAGAGAAGGTAGACTCTAATCCAGAGAACTAGGTTTCATTCCCTACTCCTCCACATGAGTAGCAAACTCTTCTCTGGTGAACGGGATTTGTTTCCCTGCTCCAGCACACAAAACCTGATGTGTGACCTTGGGCTAGTCACAGTTCTCTAAGAACTCTCTCAGCCCTACATACCTTACAAGGTGCCTGTTGTGGGGAGACAAAAGGAAAGGAGTTTGTAAACCACCTCGAGTCTCCTTACAGGAGATGGTATACATCCAGACTCTTCATCCATCTCCTCTTGTTGTTGTTATTTTAAATAGTATTGTAGAACCTCTACCCTGCCCCAAATTCTTGAAATCGTTCATCTCTTTTTGTCACCAAAAAATAATGAAATGTTTGTCAGTTATTATTCTTGCTTTTTTTCAACTCACTGAGGTTTTTTTACCTTTCCAAAAAGAATAAGGTAAACTCTTTCCTTATGTTATACAACTATTGCCTACCTACACATTGCTAATGTGAGAACCATTTCCCATTTAATTAATTACAAATACAATTACTTCTCAATTTTTTCTAGTAAATGTCATAGCACTGTAGACTGGAATGCAGCATGAATTATATATTTCAGAATAAGAGAAAATGTTTTGCCCAGGGCCAGATTTCTAGTATCCCATCAAAGTCAGTGTGACTCTCTCACATAGGCATGAAACTAGCATTCTTCTAAACATTTCCTGTGAACTTTGATATAGAATATTCATGAGCCACTCTTGGCATATAATGTATTTGACATGCTGTGGTGTTTGTTATTTTACGATCACACTTGATCATGTACACTGCCTGACAGTTTTTGATGATGGGGCTGTTACTGAATGTTATTGAGCATTCAGGGGCACTTAATGCGCTTGAATGGCATTTGGCACTTTACAGCACATGATAAAACATATACAAAAACGTTACAAATAGTTGGCAGTATAGTTTGGCCTTCAGTTGCATTTGATAAATGCCAGCTTTTGGGCTGGTTTGTTCACTCGTTTGTAGTTTGTAGAAACATCTAGGGTTGACCAGAAGAAAACAATTTCACATTTTAAGGTCACACTTTAAAAATTCAACATGTTTTTTGTTTGTTCAAACCATAACACAAGAAAAACCCTGCTGGATTGGACCAGTCCATCTAATCCAGCATCCTGATTCACACAGTAGCAACCATTTGCCCTGGAGGACCAACATGCAGGCCACTGAAGACAAGGCATTTCCCCGTTTTCACCTCTCAGCATCTGTATTCAGAAGCTTACTGCCTCTGGACATTCCTTTGTTTCATCCCAATAGAGATACCTTATGATTTTTTTGGTTGAGCAATCATTAACATGCATGTATGCGCGTCCACACACACACACGCAGATATGCCATTTTGTCTCAGGATGAAACCAGACATTTTAGAGATTATCTGATTACTGCTGGAACCAGTACACCTCCCAGACGTGTAACTGGGCCAAACTGCACCCGGTGCGCAGTGTGTTTTTTCTGCCCCCCATTCCCTATCCCCATTCCCCACCCTGCGGTGCCCCCGCCCCCGCCCCCCGGCCTCTTCACAGTTCAGGGAAAAAACTGCCTGATGAACTATACTTCCCAGGAGACCTTGTGAGCCCCAAGGTCTCCTGGGAACTGTAGTTCCTCAGGCAGTTTTTAGCCTGAACTGTAAATAGGCCACTTTTTTCAGCCTCAAAAAGTACTAAAAAAGAAAAGGAACGTAGGTAAGTGTGGGAAGGGGGGCGGGGTATGTTTGTGTGGTGGGGGGCTGCAGGGGGTAGGGAAAAGGGGGAGGGGCCAGGGTCAGGGTGATTTTCCGCCCCCCAGGCGTGCACCCGATGCATGATGCATCCCCACCCCCTTGGCACTCCGCCACTGACACCTCCTCTGTTGTCTTCCTTTCTCCTCCATAATGTCCATTACACCAAAATGCATGACATAATTGCATTGTGTGTTCCACCATCTTTGTTCCACTTTATTATGTGCTGCTGGCCTCCACACAGGCCAGGGCCTTCACAGCCCTGGCACCGGCCTGGTGGAACACATTACCACCAGCTATTCGGGCCCTGCGGGACCTTGGAGAGTTCCGCAGGGCCTGTAAAACCGAATTATTCCACCGGGCCTTTGGAGAGTCCAGCCGCCGATAATGCCCCGCCCCCCCCCTGCTAGTAGGGTCCCCTAACAT
Organism: Sphaerodactylus townsendi; assembly: GCF_021028975.2. Lineage (NCBI taxonomy): Eukaryota > Metazoa > Chordata > Lepidosauria > Squamata > Sphaerodactylidae > Sphaerodactylus > Sphaerodactylus townsendi. The sequence continues at coordinate 145,316,717 of NC_059426.1, forward strand.
CATTGGGACCCCTCCTCATTTTTGGAAGAGGGTGGTATATGGGTCTCGCGGGCCCTATTGTAGAATGTACCTGTTTTAAGATTTTTATGTTTTTTGTATGACTTTATGTTGTTCACCGCCCTGAGCCCTCCGGGGATAGGGCGGTATAGCAAGTTTAATAAATAATAATAATAATAATAATAATAATATGGGAGGAATGAAAACACACAAGAAAGCCAGCATGGGGTAGCAGTTAAGAGCAGGTGGACTCTGATCTGGAGAACCAGGTTTGATTCCCCACTCCTCCACATGAGTGGCAGACTCTGATCTGGTGAATTGGGTTTATTTTCCCCACTGCACATGAAGCCTGCTGGGTGACCTTGGGCTAGTCACAGTTCTCTCCGTTCTCTCTCAGCCCCACCTACCTCACAAGGTGTCTGTTGTGGGGAGAGGAAGGGAAGGAACTTGTAAGCCGCTTTGAGACTCCTTACAGGAGAGAAAGGAAGGATATAAATTCAAACTCCTCTGCAGCTTAACATGTCAAATTTTTAGTGTACTATACATTATGGGACTTATGCTTTCAACACAGTTGCTCAATCAAGGGAAAATATGGTTTTAATTTCCAACGTGATGTAGTAGGATGTGTGTCAGATTAGGTCCTGGGAGGTTTAAGTTCAAATCTCGACTCAGTTACGAAACTCTTTGGGTGACAACTGCAGCAGCATTATCCACCTGTGTTCTACAGCACTTCACATAATAGCCAGGTTGAAACTGGAGAGAATAGGTATGTGTCTTGACTAGTAGCTATTTTAACTAGCAGCCATTGATAGCCCTATCCTCCATGATTATGTCCACTCCCCTCTTAAAGTCCTCCAAATTGGCAGCCATCACCACATCCTGGAGCAGGGAGTTCCATAATTCAACAGTGTGCTGTGTGAAGAAATACTTTCTTTGGTCTTTTCTGAATCTCTTACACTTCATCTTCAGCAGATGACCCCACATTCTAGTATTATGAGAGAGGGAGATAATCTCTCTCTCCACATCAGGCATATTTTTATAGATCTCTATCATGTCTCCCCTTACCCACTTTCCCCCCAAAGCTAAACAGCCCTGAGTGTTTAACTGATCCTCATAGGGCAGTTGCTCTGGTTTCCTGGCCATTTGGGTAGCTCTTTTCTGCACCTTCTCAAGCTCTGCAATATCCATTTTTAGGTGTGGTGACTTGTACACAGTGTTCCAAGTGTGGTCTCACCGTAGATTTATATAAGGACAGTACGATAGTAGCAGTTTCATTGTCTATTCCTTGTCCAATTATGACCAACATGGAATTTGCCTTTTTCACAGCAGCCACATACTGGATTGGCATTTTCATTTGCACTATCCACTGCCACTCCAAAATCCCTCTCTTAGGCCCTTTCCGCACAGGCCAGGGAAGCAGCTGCACACTGGGGTAAATGACCCCAGTGGAGCCCCATGACCGTTTGCACACTTCCGCATGAAGGCATCCTGTTTTTTAAAAACGTACCTTCTCTCCCTGCGCAGCTCCGCAGGGGTGAGGAAACACGCCCCCACGGTCATGGCAACGCCTCGGGGTCAGATGGCAGCATGGGCATTTCTCCTCATCCCTGCAGTGCTGTGCAGGGGGAGAAGGTAAGTTTTTAGAAAACAGGATGCACCTAAAAGCAGCGCCTCTGACCCAATGTCGTTCACTCGGCACCGGGTGCAAAATGATGTTTCAAAAATAGTGTTTCCCTGCTTGGCGAGTGGGGGAAAGCACGGTGCTGCATCATTTTGGAGGCAGCAGCCATGAGAAGTTAGCCCCAGGAACAGTGTTCTTACCATAGCTGGGGCACTGTTTTTAGCTCATTTAGAGTGGTCCTATGTCGATGCCAGCACAGATCAGTGTATATGTGAAGTTGGGATTTTTTGACCCGATATGCATCACCTTATATTTGCTCACATTGACTCTCATTTGCCATTGGAATGCCCTTTCTTCCAGTTTGGAGAGATCCTTTTGAATCTCTTCAGAATCGCTCTGAATAATTTGGTGTCATTTATTTATTTATTTATTTATTTATTTATTTATTTATTTATTTATTTATTGTTGCATTTTTATACCGCCCTCCCCCGGAGGGCTCAGGGCGGTGTCCAACATTAACAACAGACAGTAAAACAAGATAAAAATAAATTAAGACTTAAAATGCAGCATTCAATATCAAACCTTATTTAAGTTTTAAAATAGATGGCATCCGGCTATTAAAACCTCCTCTTAAGAGAGGGACAGTGGGTCTAGAGTGTTTCTCAGCATGTTTGTTTCGGGCACCCACATCAGCAGCTGGTCTCCCCAAAGGCCCGGTGGAAAAGCTCAGTCTTACAGGCCCTCGCGGAACTCATTGAGGTCCCGCAGGGGGGGGGGACAACTGGAGGAAAGAGCATTCCACCAGGCAGGGTCCGGGGCCGTAAAATGCCCTGGCCCTGGGGGAGGCCAACACATCTATAGAGAGGCGGGGGATCACCAGCAGATTGGCCTCCATGGGAACACAGAGACTGGCGTGGGACATGTCGGGCCCAGGCGGTCACCATTGAGTGCGAGGGTCCCAAGCCGCGCAAGGCCTTAAAAGGTTAAAACCAATGCCTTGAGAGGCGATCCGAGGAGATTCCAACTGGGGAGCCAGTGCAGAAGCTGACGCAACACGGGCATGATGTGATCTCTAAAGGCACCGCCCGTGAGCAGGCGTGCGCCCGCATGCTGGACCAATTTTAATTTCCGGATCAGCTGCAAGGGGAGGCCCGCGTAGAGCCCGGTGCAATAGTCTAATCTGGAGGTGACCGTTGCATGGACCACTGTGGCCAGGAGTCGGCAGGAGAGGAAGGGGGCCAGTCGCCAGGCCTGGCGAAGATGGAAAAACGCAACCCGGGTTGTATGGGCCACCTGGGTCTCCATTGAAAGAAGGCAGATCCAGGTGGTTGGGCTGCCCAGGAACTGACGAAGTCGGTGCCAGTAGGGGACCCCCTCCCCCCCCGGCTGCTGAAAGTCCCCTTCCCCCCCTCTGCCTAGCCAAAGGATCTCCGTCTTTGTTGGATTCGGCTTTTAGCCTGCTCTGCTTAAACCAACCAGCAGCCGCCTCCGAACAGTGCTGCAGGAGGCTGCAGGGGCGGTGACGGCTCCCCCCCTCCATGAACAGAATGAGCTGGGTGTCATCAGCATACTGAGAGAGTGACAGACCAGCTAAGCTCCGTACCAGCTGGAAGGCAAGGGGTGGTATATAGATGTTGGATAACAGCGGGGACAGCAGCGCTCCCTGAGGTACACTGCAATAAAGCGGGCACCCTCGGGAGGCCTTGTCCCCACACCACACTTGCTGACTCCGGTCCGGAAGCGAAGAGGCAATCCATTGAAGGACAGTGCCCCGCACCCCGGAAGCGGCCAAGCGGTGGGTCAAAAGATCGTGATCGACCACATCAAAGCGCTGCGGTAAGATCCAATAATACCAGCAGAAGCCCATCGCCCTCCCGGTCAAGCTGCATATGGAGCTGATGTCTGTGACGGCGACGAGAACAGTCTCCGTCCCATGCCCAACACGGAAGCCGGACTGGAAGGGATCGAAGGCCGATGTGTCCTCCAGAAAACCTTGAAGCTGCTCCAACACCACTCTCTCAATTGCCTTCCCCAGAAATGAAAGATTCGAGAACTGGGGTGGTAATTGGCCGGATCACTAGGATCTAATGGCCGGTCTTTTTAAGAGTGGAAGCGGACCGCTGCCTCCTTCAACCCACCAGGAAAGACTCCTTTGCTCAAAGGGAGCTGTATTAATATTATTCAACAGGTGGGGTCATTAACTCCTCTCGGCATGTTTTAATAAGCCAAGAGGGCCGCGGATCCAGAAGGACAGGTAGTTAGTCTAACAGCAGCCAAGGCTCTGTCAACAGCGGCTTCCGAGAGCAGGGAAAACTGGGCCAAGCAAGGAAAGGGCCACAGAGGCGGCAAGGGAGCCTCCAGTTATAAATTGTCTCTCCAAAGTGGCAGGAAGGTCCTGGTGGAGCAGCAGCGACTTTATCTGTGAAAATGGCTCATAAATGCCTCTGGCTAATAGCCAATTGATCATTTTTTGAATCCTCTGATGATGATAATGGGAATTAAGCTGACCCGAGAATAGTTCGAAACAATTTATTGCTGGTAGGGAGCTGGCAGATGCGCGAGAGGAGGAGAAAGAATACTCTCTTACGCCTCCTTCATACATCATCTCATAGGCCTTCATAAGCGTCCTATAAGATGTTAGGTGCAGCCTCGTCACAAGACTTCCTCCACACTCGCTCCAACCCGTCTAAGCTCCCGTTTCAGACGAAGCGTGGCTCCTCGGTATACCAAGGGAGCCAGCCGAGACCGGGGTCATAGAGGGCGCAAATTGAACAACAACCTCGATGGCATTAAAGTGAATTATTCCAATCTACCCACTAGTCCGGTGAGGGTGCTGGTGGGTTCAGGATCCCGTAGAGCGATTCCAGGAATCCAACAGGATCCATAAGTCTCCGCTGGCGAGCAAAAAAATCAGCAAATCGCCTAGGCAGGGGTGTTGTGGCATGTTCAACCCGAACCTTCCAGGGCATAGTGATCAGACCATGGCACTCTATCACAAGAGGATCGCGACCACATTTACACCCGACCCAAAAGATCAAATCCAGAGTGTGACCCAGGCCTCATGAGTGGGGGGCCAGAATTTACCAAGGAGAGACCCAGGCATTAGCCATGGATGACACCAGGTCGGCGGCTACACGCACATGAGGCGATTAATGCATGGGCGTTGAAGTCAATCCCAAGACAATAAGTCTGGGGAACCGCATAGCCTTGATCCGCCACCACCTCCAGCAGCTGCGGCAGGCGACGTCCCCTGAAGCGCTGGGCGACCCGGTACACCATAAGGACAGCCAGCTTACCTCTCCGATGCACCAACCACTCCAGGCCGACACACTCCATACCAGTGATCTCCGGGACCGGGATGGCCCTAAAAGGGATGGAATCCGCGGATGACCATCGCCATACCTCCCCCCCGGCCCACTGTGTTCCGTGATCGGTGGAGACACGCGAAGAACCGATTGCGCTGACCTCGCGTAAGGCGGCGGTCTGCGCCTTCTCGCACTGAGGTTTCGGTGACGTATGCCAGGTCCATCCTGCTGGGCACCGAGGAAATCTCCCGGAGGACTGCTTGATCTTATTATTTATGGACCTGGCGTTTATCAGCACCAGGGCCGAAGCAGAGTGTCTCTGGGCCCAACCACCATTGTCCCTCGGGATGGGGCCGAGGTCAGAAGGTGAGCGAGCATGGCATTATCTCCACCCACCTTCTCTCATATGGCCGCCGCCTACCGTCATACATGCCCTGTCCCATCAGTACTGGTATCCCCAGCCCCAAAGGGGGTGCCCCCATGTCCCACTGTCCCCTCTAACTCAACCCCGGCAAAACTCTCCACTTTAGGTGGACTCGGCTCGCCACTAAACTAACCTAACTATACTTAACCAACTAACACTAAACAATAGGCAAGCTACCACACAGTAAATTCATGGGCCACCCACTAATTAATCTAAACTATCCCTACTACTAAACGCCTCACTATTGAAGTCTATTATGGTCTAATTTGCAAACTTGGCCACCTCACTGTTCACCTCCAGGTCCCGATCACTGATGAACTGGTTGAAAAGCAGAACTCTTGCCTGGTGCCATTTTCTGCCTTTATATCCATATTCAGAGCCTAATTTTTAAATAAAATTTTCAGTAAAACTAGAGATGTGCATTCAGATGGGCATTCCAGGAGTAATGATAATGTCTCTCCAGGAATTATGGAAGTGTTTTTGCTTTCAGGGAGGTACATGTTTTTAATTTTGGGTCTGTTTAAGGGCATGATTTTCAGGTACTGAAATTTCCAAAGACAAGATAAAAAATAATTGCAATTATGAAGCAACCACTACCAGCCTCAAAATGTAAAAATACTGACACAAAATTAAAATGATTTTTGATTTGTATGCCCCCCAGGCAAAACCTCTCAGTGTCTTTCTCCTCCTGAAACTAAACCTAGGTGCACTTTTATCTACTTTCAACATCATTCCCTCTTTTTGTTGGCCCTTTTCAAACATTAAACTATGCATACTATAGGCCCATTGACAGGAGTGCACGCTGCCCACTACTTTGATATGTCTGGTTCCCATAAAGCATGTGCAGCTTTGGCAGTGGCAAAGCTGCAATGGGGAGGGGATGCCATGCCCTGAGTGTGCACCATTGACATCATATGATGGTGAAAAAATCATCCCCAGGCCCCCCTCCCAGGGGCAGGGTGTAGGTGGGGCAGGGGCGGGGTGGGCACACACACACGCATGGACTGGTCGTGCCCCAGGCACAGTTTCCTCTCCCTCCATCCCTGAGCTTTGGTATGTGCAAACAAGACCTTCATTTCATGTGTACTAAAGCTGTGCATTGCCCTGTCCACATAGCAGGAGCATTATGAATTTTGTGCACTTCTGTAAGAGGGCTTCCAGTACAAGTGGTTGCCATGTCTGCAGAGGGGAACAGGCTTTCTTGGCAGATAGGGAGCTCTCCTTCTTCAGAGGTTTTTAAGCAGAGGCTAGATCACCACCTGACAGCAAATTCTGATTCTGTGGACATAGATACATCAGAGGAAGAAGGGCAGTAAAGGATGAATCAGTGCTCGGCTCTTGGGGCCTTTCTTATATGCCCAGAGCAACAATGATTGTCACTTGGGGATCAGGAAGGAATTTTCTTCCAGATCAGATTGGCCAGGGATTCTGAAGGTTTTTTTCCTTCCCCTGGCCATAGAGCAAGGGTCAGTGGGAGAGTGGGTGGAGGTAGCTGTGAATTTCCTGTATTGTGCGAGGGGATTGGACTAGATGACCTTTGAAGTGTCTTCCAGTTATTTGTTTTTTAATGATTCCTATCTTTTTCTGTGTGTCAGATCTTCAGCTATGAACTCTTTAGGGCAGTGACCTGCCTTGTCCTCTGTAACGGGCCTTGTACATGTGTGGCACTATAGAAACAATTAATAATAGCTCTAATATTTCTGCATTAAGAGCACTGAGACTTTCAGAGCTACAGCCCAGCCGTGCTAATTTGGCCACTCTCTGGCACTACGGCCAGGCATGTGACTTGATTTGGATACCCTGGGCAATGCCTCACCTCCCCCCCCCCCTTGTGTTCTTGACACTTTTGTGGGGCGAGAGACAAATGTGGTTGAGAACGGCTTTGAAATTCAGCAGTGCTTTGGAGAGGCCATTTGCAGGTGCCTGAAATAGTGTTTGCAATTGCTTTCTTTGTTGTTTGATGCTCTGAAGGATTATTCCATTCTGAAGAGAAGCAAGAGGTCGCTCTCAAATGCCAATTTCAGCACAAAGACCTGCAGTTTGCTGTTCTTTCTCAGCTCTGTGCTGGAGAAAAACACAATTCCTCCCCTCCCCCCCATCTGCTTTCCCAGTTGACTTTCACTTTCTGAAATACTTATTTGAGCAGTTCCCTTGCTGCCCTTCCATCTTTTCCCCCAACTCCTTTCGACCCCCTTCCTGTCACTTTTCACTCTCCTTCTCACTCTCCTGTCTACTGGTGCGCTATTTCCAGGCTCCACTTGGACTCATGGAGATTTTTTTTCCATAAGAAAATGAAAGCATGGAGGAGAAATGTTAAATATGTGCAATACTTTTGTATCAAAGAGACTTGTCTTTCTGCTTTAAGGACTGAAAATGCATCGGTGCTAGCATATCAAATGGCATTATTCTGCATATCTATGGACTTTAACATAAAAAAGGCTTAAAAATGGAGTGGAAATGCACAGGAACTTCTGGATTTCTAGGCACAGGGAAAGGGTAAAAACACTAAAATGTGGTAAGCTGAGAATACAGAAGTTCAGGGAACAGTGCAGAATGCAGATGCTAGAGTCCAAGGAGCTAGTTTGTTTTTGATATGTAAAATGTACCTGTGTAGATCACTGTTCTTTCAGGCTTTTCTAATGTCAGAGGTGTATCTAGGGAAAATATAGCCCAGTGCAAAATCTGAGTTTTCCCCACCCCCATGGGCGGCCGCCCTCCCCCATCACAACCAAACAACGTTTTTTGCACCATTCAATCAACTTCTCAGACTTATATTGGATTCCCTGCATTAAATCAATTTCCCAGACATCTATCAGATTTCCTGCATTTAATCAACTTCTCAGACCTCAGATCCACTGGAGCTATAACTGCTCTCTAGATTGGACAAGGCATGCTCCCTCCTCAAGCATGATGGGCAAATCTACACTGTGTTTACCCTGGCTACATGGGCAAATCTACATGGTTTACCCTGGCTACCCTGCCTGGCGTGGGCTACTCTGTCCAAGGGGGTGGCAGGGGGCATACGCTGCAGAGTGCATAATTCTAGCGTGCATAATAATAGCGTGCATATGCCCCCTGCCACCCCACCAAGCTGCTAGTCCTCAAGCAGAGGCAGCACCTCGAAGCCTCTCTGGGGGCTGGGCAACCACCCAGGAGACAGTCTACCTCCGCGCGCAGCCCGTGCTGCTGGAGAGCCAGAGGCGAGGCAAAGGTGGCTGCTGCAGAGTACATAATTCTTCCCACAGCTGGGGTGGCCAGCTGGGGCTGAGGCAGTGGCTGAGTGGCAGGTGGAGGGGGTAGGCATGGTTGGTTTGGAGGCTCCTATAGCAACTGAGCCCAGCAGGCGCGTGAGTGACAATGATGGCTGGAAAGGGAGGCTGGAAATGGAGGCATGCTGTGCAAACTGTAGTCAGAGCTCCGGGCTACCATGCTGGCTGGTGCCGCAACCCCTCCCCCTGTACTGCTGTGGCATTGCCTATTCCGCCCACCATGACCAAACAACATTTTTTGCACCAGGTCATCTAGTTCTGGGGAAAGAGGGAGGGGTGTGGGGTGATTTTCTGCCCCCCGTGACTAAATGGCCTCTACCCGGGGACATTTGACCCCATATGTCCCCCTGGGCATGATGCCCCTGACTGATAAACATTCTTTTTTGTTCTTTTAGAAGCTTAACAATCTCTTTGAGGCACGGTAAGCCAAGGGGAAATATGGATGACTATTTACTAAGTGGTAGGTTATCACCATATGCATATATTCACTTGGTAAGCCACTTACAAACATATTCACCTGCCATATAGTCTGCAAAATATTTGGCATTCATATTCCAGATTTCTTATGAGTTGTGGAATTGCAGTAAAACTCTCTTCTCCTGGACAAATCAATCAAGTCAGTTATACTGAAGTCAATCCCTCTGTCTCACTTCAACTTCCTGTCAGTGTTGTGAGACTCAAACAGAGAAGGGAGAAACTACAGCTTTTGAAGGAAGCTGTGTAGATTGGCTGTCACAAAGCCTATCCTCACACACTGTAACTGTTGAGAATAATTAGACATGTTTTTAAACTGCAGATTTAAAGTAAAAGGAAAGAAGTGTTTAACTCCTTTGTGGAACTGTCTGCTCATGCTTTTCACCATGGTGACATGTGCTGCAGCTCCAATTTTTCAAGAACTATGACATAGATGTCTAGTTTTTTTCTGGGGTTTTTTGTTTGTTTATATTATCTTTTCCTTCAATTTTCAGGCCTTTTTATACAACTGGAACAATTAAATGGCTGGGCTCCTTCTGCATCACAACCACACATGACACTAGAAACCATACTTGGATTGCCAGCATAGCTACAAGGAGCTAAAGGGGAAGATCGATTCTAGGCAGAGGGTTAAATACCTTTCCCACTCTCCACGCCTTTTCCTGTGCCAAGGCACTGATTTATCTTGGAACTAGGGTTACCAACAGGCCTTAAGAAAACTGTTCTGTCCCTTTAACACAAGCTAAAGAGGGGTTATTTAGCAGGTAATGCTATTTACCTCCATGCCATCAAAAGCTTCACCTGCAAAGTCCCATTCATCAAGACTCGGATAACGGGACAGCATATATTGTTTCCAGGCTCATTGGCAACTCTTCCTGGGACACTTTGCTTCTGCTTTTTGCAGTTTAGTCAAACATTTGGGGAATCTGAACAAGTGTCATGTATGCAGTAGAATAATGGGGAGAAATCTCACAAGGTCTCCTGGGAAGTGTAGTTCCCACCAGGCTACTTTTTCAGAAGACTGCTTCTGAAGTGGGGGGCAAGGGGGGTGGATGGGGTGCTGTGGGGGAAGCTGTGGGGGGCGAGGCCCAGGCACTTTTGGGAAGGAGGAGGGCCATGACTGGCCCAGGCGGTGCGCACACACTGCACCGAGGCTTAGCTGCCCCTCCTTCTTCCTGGAAGTGTGGGGGCAATTTTTTTGCCCCCCATGAAACTGTCATGGGGGCACCCGGGGTGTTTGTCCCCGGATGTCACCATGGCAGCTACACCAGTGCACATATGGTTTGATTTTTCCTGTCTCCCTTAAAAAATAGCTTAAAAACAAAATAAAAATCCCAAACCTCTCAGATTACAACTGACCAAAAAACAATCAGGCAAGTCATCTACAATCATCAGTCTAGTCTCAGACTAGGGGGTTCTGAGGGAGAGGAGAGAATTGCTGTAGGTGACAATGGACAATAGGAAATCAAAAGCACAGTATCATGAGGTTGCCCTTTGATCTTGTACCTAGTTTATTGGGCAGTGTACTTAAAGAAACTCACAAATGGAGATGGGGATTCTTGTTTTTCTCCCAGCCTCCATCTATTTCATGCAAATATGAAATAGTGTTCCTGCCATAAATAGCGATTGGGAGATTATATATTTGCATTTTGATGCTTCGTCTGGTGAAAATAGACATTGAAACTCATGTTAGGAGCAGACAAGGAGAAATTCCCTGCTTCTTGTACAAGTTATTATGTCTCTTTATGAAGTCCTTTGAAAACCATGTGTGTAGCGAGAGCCGGGGCACTTTCGCACATGCAGAATAAGCACATGCAGAATAATGCACTTTCAATGCACTTTCACAATTGTTTGCAAGTGGATTTTGCTATTCCGCACAGTAAACTCCAGCGGCAAAGTGCATAGAAAGTGGATTGAAAGTGCATTATTCTGCATGTGCGAAAGTGCCCCCAGTGTGCTATAGTGGTTAAGAGCATTGGGCTAGGATCTGGAAGACCTGGGTTCAAATGCCTACTCATGCCATGTAAGCCACTCTGGGTCCCTGTTGGGGAGAAAGGTGGGGTATAAATCAGTAAAATAAATATATTAAATAAATCAAGAGTTTCAGGAGTCTCAGCAATTCTCAACAAATACTTCCTGGTGAGAACACCTCAAATAATGGATGTCTGTGGGAAATGTGCTTGCTGTCATAGATTGATTTGAATATGAGAAAGCAATCAAACCATAAGTCTAAAACCCTCCAGAGAGCTATAGCTGCTCAAAACATGAACCAGTTTCTCCAATATCCCAGCAAAAGGAAGTATCAAAGAACAGCACACTGAGAATCCTAAGTTTTTTGCTATCATTTTTAGACAAGATTATTTTTGTGCATTTCTTTTTTTAAATTTTCCAGCTTGCCTTGTAAACAAGGCCCCCTCCCCCATTTCATTCTTAACCCTATGAACAGTCCTTTTGGCTTTTTGGTTAAGTTCCCATTGAAATAAAGGTCACCCAAAGAATGCACCAGTGTAAATTGCTATTTCTTTTTTTAAGAAACAGGATCCATTGTAGCGAAGTGGACAAATTGAAATTGACAGGGTGAGTAAAATTTATACATTTCACCAGTGGTCTATGACAGGCTGAGGACCTAACTAGTTGTTTATTGCAGTTCTGGAATAATTAAGGCACCGCTGTTTCTTGCCAGAGCCAAGAAATTGGCAGAGAAGGAAAAACACCCCTCCTTTCAAAAGCAAATCATGACTTGGTAGCAGGCAGCAAACACACAGTTTGAAGCCTACAGTAAACAGTGTAAAAATAATAGCAGTATTCTTAACACTTAACCAAAAAAGTACAAGCTAGGGTAGAGAGGCATAGAATAAAAGCTGTTTTCATGGAGGACTTAAAAGTCACTTTAATGCTCACCTGCAAGTCTTTGATAATGCCACCTCCACTCAACATGCTCTGCTTTATCTTTAATTGCCAGTATAGCTCAGCCTTTTGCCAAGGTCACCGTGCTTTTCTACAGCTAGTGTGGCCAAAGACATTCTTTTGTACTTCTTTACTCATTATGACCAATTTTTTTGTTGCTACAGAGGTGCTCTAAAAGGGCGAAGTGGCAAGACATATGGGTGACCCCAGAAGCATACATGTCTGTGATAATAACGGTGGCCAAGGAGCTAGTATCGCACTTGAGGTGAAGCTAAATTGTCTGTTGGCCAGCAAATTAAAGTTCTATCACTTTAATAGAGGTTTAGCAAGCAGGAAAGGGGATTTGAAACTTTTCATCAGCTGACAATTGCTGCAGACCAAACCTATTGAAAGGGAAAGTTTGAAAGCTGTTATTGGCTCTGAGACACAAACATTCTGAAATCTGAAATGTAAATTGAATGCACCTTTTTTGCCAGCTCTGATATTGTTAGAAACTGATTTGTATCCTTTAAAAATGGCACTCACTCATGCCTCTTTTTTCCTTCTGGAAAAATTAGCACACAGCGCTGGAACCAAGTGTTTAGACAGCAAGCCTTTTCTGGTCTTACATCAACAGAGAATCTACTCAAGCTAAATACCCCCACATGTTACAAATGTATTTATTGATTTAGTTCATGTGTATCCTACCTTTCTCTCCAGTAGAGACCCAAATTAAACTAAATTGTACTCATGTCCTCCATTGTAACCTCATAATCCTGAAGGGTAGGTTGGAATGAAAGTGTATGGCTGGCCCACGGTCGCTAAACAAGCTTCTATGACAGAGTGGGGATTCAATTCTGGTTCTTCCAGATCATAGTCTAACACTCAGGGGTCTGCAGCCTGTGGCTCTCCAGATGTTCATGGACCATTGGCCATGCTGGCAGGGGCTGATGGGATTTGTAGTCCATCTGGAGAGCCACAGGTTGCAGACCTCTGCTTCTAAACACTACACCTCACTTCTTAAAAAAAACCTAGTACCTGATCCCTGTTTGGCATGCCACATAAACTAACAGGTTTTGGACAGCAACAGTGTATCTTAAGACACTAAGAACATTTACATGGAATTGTGTTCCCTTGAAAATTATAGTGTTATTGTCTAAATGACTTAAGGTTTAGAATGCTACCATTTTGTAGCATGTTAAGGCCTATGAGTATGAGTTGAGCTGTTTCTCTCATCTGTGCAGTAACATGCATGGATTTTTGTTCCTGAGGCTTCTCGTTCTTCACTGGTAGCAAAAGGAGTCCTTCAGAGCACCTACTGTGCTGAAGGTCGCCACTAGTAAATAAAACAATGCTTGGTGTTGGTGTAACACATGAAGTTTTCTAGAGCTGTGGCAGGCTACTAGTCTCTCAGGCTGAGCATTGACTTCTCAGACTGGCAGAAGTGCTACAGGATCCTGGGCAGAGGGCCTTCCCATCACCTGACCCTTTGGCTGGGGATGTCAGGCCCCGGAACTTGCATTTTCTGCATGGCAATCATATGTCTTTCACTGAGCCGCAGCCCCTCTTTGTCCATGGCCTCTAACCTCCTGTCCAGAATTGTTCTTGCCCACTGCTAATATTGTAGAGAAAAGAAAGGAGAAAAAAATAATTGAAGAAAACAGTCTGGGTGGAACATTTTTTCCACAGGGTTACAATAAACTCTTCCAGTGACAACTAGCCAGGGATTCCATTTTGTGTTATTGTTCTGCAGGGTCACAACTATACTTGACACTTGACATTCAAGTGGAAGTGTTCTTGTCTAAAATAACCTACTGAGTCTCTCTGCCAACTGTATGATCAGGTAAGGTGTTTTAGATAATAGAGACTATTTCCAGGGAGAAGTACAACCTCTTAGATGTTATAATATAGACCATTTAAAAACTTGCTCCTAAAGGAGAGTATAGAAATAGAGAGGCTTGTCAAAATCTGTTTCTAGAGAGAGAGAGAGAGAGAGAGAGGAAGGGAAGTAAGTGTTTTTTTTTCTGGTAAAGCTACACACGGTTATATGTCTGAGAATCATAACACTTCATTTTAATATTCCGTTTCTAGACGTGAGGTTTGCTGTGATGTAGCAAATACTGTGATCAGGGTTGGGAATACTCAGATTCAAATTCCCAACAATCCATGATAGTTCTTAGTTGACCCTGGGCCAATCTCTTTCAGCTGAACCACCTCATCAGTTTGTTATAAGAAGAGGGAAAAAATGTAATACATCAAAAGTATCAGACCAAAAAATGAGATCCACACACTGCACTACCAAAAATGAGTTTCATACCGAGCAATTAGTGCTTATGTTCCAGTGAGTCTTGTAAGTAGGAGGAAGAATATCACAAGAAACAGAATTATATGTATTCTCAAAGGTTTTCACAACCAGAATCAACTGTTTGTTGTGGGGTTTCTGGTCTGTGTGGCTGTGGTCTGGTAGTTTTAGGTCCTAACATTTCACCCTCACATGGGGCTGACATCTTCAGAGGTATGTCACATTAACAAACATTAGGACCAAAAACTGCCAAGTGTGGGTAAAATTTTAGGAGCTAAATCTACCAGACCAAAGGCAATGAGTCTCAGCCAAAAGATTGCTCAGCAGCACTCTTTGGTAGAGAGAGCCCTGACCAGTTTGGGACTAGAAATATTAGTGATTTGAGTAAGGTTAAGGCAGCTTCTTGTAACTGATGATAAAATTAATATAGTTTCTTGGGAAGGTAACTGTACCATAGGAATGAGCCCTTTAAAGAAAAAAAAGACTGTGCATATTAAATCACTACTCTCTTGTCCACACATACACATGGGGGGGGGGGGGGGGGACTGTTTTCAGCAGTTAACTTTAGTTTTACAGAATTAAACAAAAATCCAGTGGCACCTTAAAGGCCAACAACATTTATTCCAGCATATGATTTCTTGTAAGGGGGTGCAGAAAAAAAGGTTGGTATTTTTCAGATCTAGAGCTAAGAAATATCAGTATCCTCCGTTTCCCAGGTTTCACATGCAAGCATGGTATTCAAATATCAGGTTTCTGATATTTTTGACTCCATTGTTCCATATAAGTGATATTTCCAGGTGGCTAGGGTGATTGTTTTTACAGGTACTAGCACCAAAATTGTAGGGAACTGCTGGGATTTGCAACAACCAAACATCTGATTTACCAGATAATATCCCCTGGGTTTACTATCAAGGGATTATGCATTACATTGCTCAATATATACAAAGCATAGAATCACTTACAATTTCTTCCACCATTTTGTTTGTCAATTTGCAATGCATTAGCATGAATGTAGTAGTTTAGACTTTGTGTATACACTTTGTGTTTCCCATTTTAAAAATTAAATTAAACACTAAGAATGGTCTTTAGTTGTTCAACCAGGACACTTCACAGGAAAATTAGCAGCTCTGTGGAGATACCAAAATAATATTTTCCTTTCTGTCAGAAAAAATAATAAACTGGCACCAGAGGCTTGTAAAGTTTAAACAAAGAATCAGAGGCCCCTTCCGCACACACAAAATAATGTGTTTTCAAACCACTTTCACAACTGTTTGCAAGTGGATTTTGCTATTCCGCACAGCTTCAAAGAGCACTGAAAGCAGTTTGAAAGTGCATTATTCTGCATGTGCGGAATGAGCCAGAATTTTTTAATTACAATAAATAAATCAGGAAGTTTTTCTGGCGAAGGATAAAAGATTATACATATACACATAAAGCTGTTTTTAGAGAGCTTGTTATTTCCAAGTTATTTTGGTATCTTTTTATAGTTCCTCAGACATTAACTCAAAGACAGTGGTTCTCAACCTTCCTAATGCTGCGACCCTTTAATACAGTTCCTCATGTTGTGGTGACCCCCAACCCTAACATTTATCCATTTTACAGATGGAGAACACTGATGCAGAGAGTCTTAGGAGAGCCCTGTGAAAGGGTCGTTCGACCCCCAAAGGGGTTGTGACCCCCAGGTTGAGAACCACTGCTCTAGAGTGTCTCTCTCACATGGTGCTTCTCAGAGAAGGACCTGTGGACTTCCTCCAGGAAACTAAATCCTTTCTATCTTTAAAAATTCAACCACCCTCAGGAGCTTCACTGTCCCATATCTGGGTGAGTTCTCCTCAGAGAAATTAACCAAGCCACTGGTGTTATTAACCAGTGTCACTATGCTCTGGTTAACTCCAGGACCTTGGCACAAATTCCCTAACTTAAACCCTTAAATCTGTCCTTTCTGGCATTTAATCAGAGTAGCTCAGTTCACTTAGAACTGGCCCCCAGCCTCCAAATAACAGAATTACAACAGAACAACAGTTCACTCTGGCATTCAAATCAGTTATCCCCTCAGAACTCTCAGTGCTCTGGCTAAGAATGGTTGACAGTTCTCTCTAGCTAATCATGTGGAGTTCTATGTCAACCCTTTGAGCTCTCAACGTTCTACTGCCTGAATGTGCCTAAGTATACATCACACTCCGTCTTCAACATAATATCTGTTCAAATATTTAAACATGGCTATCATGTCACTCCTTAACCCTCTCTTCTCCAGACTGAATATACCCAGCTCCCCAAGTCTCTCCTCACACAGCATGGATTCCAGACCTTTTATTATTTTGGTCACCTTCCTATGGACCTGTTCCAGTTTGTCAATATCCTTGAATTGTGGTGCCCAGAACTGAACACAGTATTCCTGATGAGTTCTGACTAATGCAGAATAGAGTGGTACTATTACTTCCTATTGATGCATCCCAGAATTGTATTGGCTTTTTTGGCTGCTGCATCACAAGATGTCTGTAGCACTGCTGGGGGGAAAGTCTATCATGGCAAGATTTCTTGTCTGGGCGTATTTCGTCGAGCCCCTCTTTCACTTTCCATTTTCTCCATGTCAAGTGACACCACTTCTAACACCACTTTAATATGCATAACCACCAGAGCGGGCAGATTTGCCAGTGAGCACAGTTTCACCCCAGACATCTTCTCTCTGCCCATAGCCAGTCTACCTAGCTTCACCCTTTCCACTCCTTTGCAGTGCTGTCCATGCCTTTTCCCCTTGCTTTCCCTTTAATTCCGGCTCTTTCATGCTTCCTACTCATCCTGCTGGCAGCTTCTGGTAGCCAACAAGTGGAAGTCAACGAAAAGATGTGTCACCACAAGGGTTTAGCCAAAACATACCGACCTCTAAATTTTCATATCAATATCTTGATATAATAGCAGAGAGCTTGGTCCTGCCATACACATAAGCAATTGTTCCAATGTAGTGCAGTAGTACAAAATGGCTACTACAGATCAATAATCATTGAGATAACTTCTGTTATCACTTAAAATACTATCCATCAGGGGATGATGACATCTCAAACAATTAGCTTTAGCTGTACAACTACCATTTCATTGAACTGTGTAAACCAGAACTAAGAATCCAAAATAAATGTAAGATAACATTTTATTTCTGGAGTATATGAATTTTTAGATTGTATGGTTGTGGGCAAATAAAATGGAATGTGTAGTAGTCATATATTAATGGTTCTGACCTTTTAACACCAGCAGGAGGCCTGCAATGACTTGTGGGGAGCATCTCATTTTTGTTCACCCAATTCCTCTTTTCTTTCCCTGACAAACCCTACAACTGCTCCCCTTTTCTAGTTTCCTCCTATTCTTCCTCCCCAGTAGCCAACATTTGTCTGTTCTTTAGGGTTGGTCAATACCCCAAAAATTCGGTAAATTTAAGATTCAGATGTTTTGGGGCATACAATTATCTGTATGCCTGAATCCAACTCATAGCCAATTCGGATATGACTGAAAATTCAGGTAAATCTGAAAAATTCGGGTCAGTTTTAATTTTTTTGCATTTTTGTGTTTTTACACATTTTGGCATGCAGGGGGCGCAATTGTAAAGTTAGCAGCACCAAACTTTCAGGATATCATCCAGAGATTGTCCTGATGATTCTCTCCAAGTTTGGTTAAGGTTGGTTCAGGAGGTCCAAAGTTATTGACCCCAAAGGGGTGCCCCCGTCCCACATTTTTTCCAATGGGAGCTAACAGGAGATGGGGGCTACACCTTTGAGGGTCCATAACTTTGGACTCCCTGAACCAAATTTCACCAAACTTGGGGAGTATCATCAGGACAGTCTCCAGATGATACCCCAATATTCTGGTGCCACTAACTCAAAAATGCACCCATGACAGGCAATCCAAGAATTTTCCCCAGATTCTGTGCTTTGCAGTGACTTCTCTCCATTGCAACCAATGGGAAATTTCTGAGGGAGGGCTGTGGGGTGCACATTTCTCAAGGTAAAGCCACAAAACTTTCCGAGCATCTTCAGGAGAATCTCTTGATGACACCAGCCAGGTTTGGTAAACTTTGCGTCAGGGGGCGGTGGGAGATGGGCCCTACCCTTTTGGGGGCCTATAGCATTCAACCCCCACAAGCAACGTTTACCAAACCTGGATGGTGTCATCAAGAGACTCTCCTGAAGATGCTCGGAAAATTTTGTGGCTTTACCTTGAGAAATGTGCACCACACAGCCCACCCCCAGAAATTTCCCATTGGCTGCAATGGAGCCACTTCAGAGCACAGAATCTCCCAGCTCTCTAGTCTTCCCACCATAGAACTTGGAGAGGCTTACTGTGTTTCACCACCAGACCTACACATGAAGCCTACTCAGTCACTGGACACTGTGTAATAGACTTCTCTCTATGATACACCTCTAAATATGCCAGCCACAGATGCAGGCAAATTGTTTAGAACAAGATCCACCAGACCACGGCCACACAGCCCGGAAAACCCTACAGAACCTCCACCTCTTAAAATGAAGCCATTCTGCAGCACACTTCAAGCAAGGGGCACACTTGGGGCAGAGGGAGGGAAGGGTTTTGTTGGGGACTTGGGAGGAAAGGGTTTTTTGTCGGAGGGCTTTTTAAAAAAACGAGTTGGGCCGTATGAAGCCCAATTCGGTACTGGTGCCGAATTGGACACCATTGATTTGGATAGATCTGAATTGGACACCATTGGTTCGGACCTGGCTCGGTCCGAATCTGCCTGTTCTTCTATCTTCAACTTTTCTTCCTTCCCTCCTCCTGTCAGCCTTTCTCTAGGAAAACTGTGGTCAGCTGGACTTCTCTCCTTCCCACCTACCAACCAGCCTAACTTTTTTTTGCTCCCCTTCAGCTGTATTTATTTTCTTAATTCAATTATACTCCAGCTCTCTACACAGTGTGGAGACAAAGGATTTTTCATCATCCCATTTTATCATCACAACAATGCTGTAAGAAAGGTTACACTGACAATGTGTGATTGGCCCACAGTCCTCCAATGATCTTCCACAGCAGTACTGTTGTGGTTGCTAGCAGTGGCCATTGAGAGGGCCTTTGCTTCTTAAAGCAATTGGTTTACTTTTTTATTTGTTTTAGATGTCAGAATGTCCTGTGAACTGGGAGCTTTTCTCATATTTGTAGAAAATTATGTCTTCTCTGTACATAACCACAACTGAGATATCTACAGATAGGGTCATGTTGAAAATTAGATATATATCCGTGAAATTAGATATATTGGTGAAAACTGTAAACAAAACAGTACTTAGATTTTAAAATGGCCAATGCATGTGAAATGGAAGCCTGAGAAAGCCATTTTAAATTTTGAGAACATTTTGCCCAGACTTCAAACCCCTCCCTTCCTCTCCTCAATTCAGCATCGGCACCAGGTTTGGACCAGGGCCACCTCTCAAAAATAAAATTAATATGAAAGTTACAGGTTTTGATAATTGAAATAACATAATTTGAAAAAATTACTTAGCAAAAGAAAACATAAAATAACAGAAAATTACAAAGTGTTGTGCTCACTGGGAGTTAATAACCTTATGAAGCAAGGTCTATTGCAGTGATGGCGAACCTTTGGCACTCCAGATGTCATGGACTACAATTCCCATCAGCCCCTGCCAGCATTGGCCAATTGGCCATGCTGGTGGGGGCTGATGGGAATTGTAGTCCATAACATCTGGAGTGCCAAAGGTTCGCCACCACAGGTCTATTGCGTGCGTCCCACCTCTCTGTTTGAAATCTTCCACTAGCCTTGGGGCATGGGGGATTCATCCATTGGAATTAGTTCTTCCTGTGGGAGAACCACTTTCTTCAGAGGAAGGTTCCTTACATTGAAGGAAGGTTTCAAACTTTGCTGGAAGGAATCATGGTTTGCACACTATTTTACAGCATGTGCTCATTAGAAGAAGAAGAGTATAGATTTATACCCCACCTTTCTCTCCTGTAAGGAAACTCAAGGTGGCTTAGAAGTTCCTTTCCTTTCCTCTCCCCACAACAGACACCTTGTGAGGTAGGTGGGGCTGAGAGAGTTCCGAAGAACTGTGACTAGCCCAATGTCACTCAGCAGGAATGTAGGAGTGTGGAACCACATCTGTTTCACCAGATAAGCCTCTGCCACTCAGGTGGGGGGGGGTTCAAACCCAGTTCTCCAGATTAGAATCCACCCTGCTCTTAACCACTATACCACTTTGGTTCTCTCTTACTTAGGGGGCCATCTTGAATTAATGAACTGTTGCTCCCAATCACATTTATGGCTGAGATACAACTTTTTGTACTTGTACAACTGTACAAGTGTGGAAAGCATCTCTTGAAAAAACAAGATCAACTTTTTAAAAGGAGATTCCAGCCCTTGCACCTTGAATTAAGCCACATGTACTCACTTTAAAAATGTTATTTAGAAAGATATAAATATTGAAAGATAAAGATATAAATAGCATTGAGTTTCTAAATTTCTACTACACTATAATAACCACTGGAGGGCACCAGAGTACAAGTGATAGAATTCCTATTTTATGTTTGATCCAGCCTAGATATTAATTCATTGTTACCTGCATTGTTACCTGCATTTCATAACACTAGTTCCAATATAAAAGCATTATCACCTTTGTGATACCACAGAGGATAATTCTCTTAGTTCCTGTGAGTTTAGTGGCGAGAATTTCAATGCTGTTAAGTATTGCAAAAATGTAAAGCAGAAGTGCAGCATTTCTACAGCTGTTGTGAAATCTTCTCAGATCAGCATTTGGAGATGCTCAAACACCCTTCAGTTGGCTCACACTCTGTTCTCAGGCTGCAAACATGGAGCCAGGTTTTTTTGATGATTGGTTCAGTTGTTTCATTCACTTCATAATGACTGTTCATTCATCCCTGTAAGTACAGTACAGTGCAATTGCCTTTTCATGACACTGTGACTGCCCTTTTTCCTTCTTTGCCATCACAATGGTTTTTGAAAGTTTTTTTTTAAAAAATCAGTAATTACAATTGCACTATTACATTCATTATGACAATTGATTGCCCAAATCAATGAAATCTAAAAGGGTTGGACTAGATGGCCTATATGGCCCCTTTCAACTCTAGAATTATGTGATTCAGTTTTTGCTAGGGGGGAAAAAGTAAAGCCAAACTTTTCTGTTTTGGAGTGATGGGAGGAAATGTTCTGTCGTCACCTTTCCCTTTATAACTTTACAACAGCAGGTGCTAGAGATTTCAATTGTTAAATGAAAGTCAAGGCTTCAGAGATCATGGCAGTGTTTTGTTAGAATGTAAGTTCCCAATTGTGCAATAGCAATTGCCAATTTAAAATACTCAAGAGGGCTTCCAGTGGCATAGCAGATTAAAAATATGTAGGGGCAAAGTGGCTGACTGTGTGGATTTAGCCACTGATAATTAAAGTAGTCTCAAATGATATAAGTCAGTCATAAATTAACATTTTAAAAACATTCTACCCATCAGTGTTTATCTAAGAAGACTTTCGTTAATGGTTGCTGTGGGTTTCAAGGAGCATACTGCTGACTACGTCGCTCCATTTTACCTATTTAATGATAATCTGACTCTTAGATTTGGCAAGGTGTATTCATACATTTGTGAACTTCACACCAACTGTTTATGAAATATCTCTCTCTTCATTTTAAAATTCACAGCACAGAATCGAATGTCTATGATATGCCTAAAAGTGCAGATGTGTTTTTTAAATGTGATTTCTGAATTGAAGAATGTTGGAAATCAATGACGAGTGCTGGCTTCTGGACCCCATGGAAGCAGCTTATTATGGGTTGCTGTGGATGTTCCCTTGATGCACAGACTGAAACCTGAGTTTATTCTCCCTTTTGTTTTTGACATGACTGGGCTAAAGGGCTGTGTTAAGGAACGGGAAGTTAAGGAGCTAAAGGGCCATGTTAAGGAACAGGCAGTTAAGGAGTTAAATTCATAGTTCCAATTGCTCCAAACCAAAAAGTGAACCTCACTCATACCTCCTCCACTGGGGCAAGACCAATCCAAGCATGCTTGATGTGAGAGCTACTCCCTCACTTAATTCCAAAGGGAGAGTTGCTTAGTTTGAGGACTAAAGGACCATGTCCACTGACATTTGAGAGATGGCCAGGGCTCACTTTACGTGATGACTCGGCTTAAGGCTTCTCCAGAAGGATCCAAGTTCAGTCTAGTGCAGTATTTACTCAGAAGTAACTTTGAGGTATTTATTCTATCCTTCCTCCAAAGAACTCCAGGCTACCTGGTTATCTTGTCCTCCAAGAATTGATATAGAGTGACACCTAGAGAACTGCTTGGCTAAGTAGGGATTTGAACTCAGGTCTCCCACATGCAAGAGAAACACACTAACCACTATACATACTGTCCTTTGGTGTGGCAATCTGGCATACATGTTCAGCAATATTAATCTCATTCAGAATTCTTCAGGCACTTTTATAGCTTTCTGTTGCTGATGCTGCTGTACATCTGAACATGAACATGGGCTGTATTTATTCTGAAATGTTAATTGTATTTGATTACCCAGCAACAGATATTCGTTATAGTTTATTAAATGGCAATTCCTTAAACCTTTCAGCTCTTTTGTTGCGTAGAGGTATTTTTCCCCCTTTTAGAATCAGAACAAGCATCTCTAAGAGGCTAATGAGAGGAAATTAAACTCAGAAATATCACATTTTGGTATTAGGCGTATGAAAATGCACTAAGGTGATTACACAAAGAGCTGTGATTTATATTGTTCAAGTGGTTGTAAAAAAAAGGCCAGCATTGATGGTGTACTGCATGAGGCAGATGTCATATTTCTCAAAATAGTTTAGCTGAAATGCTTCTTCTTCAAGTGTTTGGTACTGGTATTAGTAATAGGTAGTAAATTTAGGCATAGGCTAATACAAAGGCAAGTATCAGAAAGATAGACCTCGACCACGTTGGAAGCGCTGTGAGAGCTGCTAGGGGTTACTAAAGAGTCCACTAAGCAATGTATTGTCGAAGGCTTTCACGGCCAGAATCACTGAGGTGCTGTGTGGTTTCTGGGCTGTATGGCCATGTTCTAGCAGCATTCTCTCCTGACGTTTCGCCTGCACCTCTGAAGATCCTCTGAAGATGCCAGCCACAGATGCAGGCAAAACGTCAGGAGAGAATGCTTTCTTCTAAC
Source organism: Sphaerodactylus townsendi (assembly GCF_021028975.2). Lineage (NCBI taxonomy): Eukaryota > Metazoa > Chordata > Lepidosauria > Squamata > Sphaerodactylidae > Sphaerodactylus > Sphaerodactylus townsendi. The sequence continues at coordinate 145,340,149 of NC_059426.1, forward strand.
AAGCTCCCATCAACCTCTTAGTTCACAAATCTTATTCCCACATTGGACCTGGCTTTCAAGGATGTGAATGTACTTCCTGGTCAACTCCTTGCATGTTTCTAATAACCTTTGTAAGAACTGATTAATTTTCATACTGTATTCTATGGAACCTTGGGATTCCATGGACATTTATTGGTGGTTCCTCCATGCAGACATTGGTAACAGTGGGCCAACTTTCCCCAAAGATAAGGCAGGTGTCTCCTCTCTTGGGCTGGGCTGGTGTATTCATGCCACAGTAACTTTGAGACAGGACCCTTGTGTTGTTATTTCTTAGTCCAATTTCAAATTGCTTTCAATTCATTCACAGACTTGAGGGGCTCCCTCTCCCAATATGAATCTCTGTGCCCCCTACAATCCTCTTAGTAAGGCCTCCTTGTCATCTACTCATGTGTGGACTGCCGCTGACTGAAACGTTGGGGTTTTTCAGTAACAGTTCCAGCGAGGTGTAGGGGTGTAGTGATTAAGAACAGGGGACTCTGATCTGGAGAACCAGGTTTGTTTCACCGCTCCTTCACCTGAAGGCTCCTCTGTGACCTTGGGCTGTTCACAGTTCTTTCAGAGCAATCTCATCCCCACCTATTTCACAAGCTGTTTGTTGTGAGAAGAGGAAGGGAAGGAGTTTGTAAGCCACTCTGACTCTCCTTATGGTTGAGAAAAGTGGGGTATGAATCAAACTCTTCTTCTCCTCTATGGATTAGCATGGCAGAAGTCCATGCTTTGTCCCAAATCTCCCGGCATTCAGGGGAAAAAAAAGAGCTGCAAATCAGGTTTCTTTCAAACAGCCTTTGATAATATTAATTGGGGTGTTTTTACTATGATTGTTCTGGCTGCTTTCATACGTGCCAGGAAAGTTGCTTTGTAGTTGTAGTGATGTGCTTTGGTATGTTTTGGTCAGTTTAAATTGCTGGTAGACTGGAGTTTTGTAATTCACTTTGGATTTGGCAGGAAGGAAGGCACTACAGTGGAGAGCTGCATGGATTTATGAATACACTCATATTTTATAGGAGCAGTAACTTACCCGGTGTTATCCAGGGTTAATACTGCATGCACCCTAAAGCATCCTCTCTGCATTGCACCAACATGGCAGACATGAGTTCTCAGTTGATTAATGGATGCAGAAAGTATGAAAATCACTATTGCCCTTTCTGTGCAGACACTTTAAACTATTTTGAGGATGGAAGTAAAATGTTTCCTCCAAGGAGTTCTGTGTCGTTTTTTATCCCAAGATGTTTTATTTCCAGCCTGAAAATGTTTTCAATGCAGCCTCAAGAATAGCATTTTTTTTTTGCTGGAATGTTTGTGAAATGTTTTGACTTGATGTGTGATCTCTTTAAGACATTTCCTACACCTCTCTGCAGTCCCTGGACTTCCTCCTCAGTGTTATTTTTTGAGCTTACTCTGTTCCATCTCACCTGGCTATTTTCATCAGTTCTATTTTTTATTTTTATTTTTGGGGATGAAATCTATGAAACATTGATTGCACAAGCTGTGGCAAAGCATTGAAGCATCAGATCCTGAAGATTTAAAAAAAATCCCTAGAAAAACCACAAAATGGACACTAGGAATCATTTTGAGGGGATGAGTTTTGGGTGAGCAATCAAAAACGTTTTGTAGAAATTTTCATTGACTTGAGTGGAAAAGTTAACAGGAGGGTGCTTACCTGCACACCACACTCTGCAAATAGACACATTATGAAATAGGAGTGCCATTTTGTATCTAGGGTTTCAAACTCTTCCATGGGTTAATAAAGGTGCTCTTGGGTAACAAAAAATATGGGAAAAGGTATGTATTTCTGACCAATCAGACATTCTTAGAGCTTGATTCCGTAGAGCACATCAGCAGTCTACAAGTTTGGCATGTGATTGCTTTCCCCTAATTCACTGCCACTTGGGACTTGGTAATGACACCATCCATAAATGACGCCTTTAGAGCCTTTTTCACATTTCCCAAAATAAATGTTGATCTAAATATAATGGCACATTGGGGAACATTCATTACCACAGCTGACTTGTCAGCAGAATCCGAGACCACACAAAGGATGCATAAACACTAATATTTATAAGCTCTTTATGGCTGTGAGTGCTGAGTGAATTAATTCTCACTGTGCTCCTGTGAGCAGTGGAGGAGAGATGGAGGGTTCACCTCATTCCTTACCCAAAGTGTAGCAGCTGTTTAATGGTGCGTGGCAGCAGTTTGTGATGGGACATGGGAGACTGATTTGCGTAGTTTCCAAGAAAGAGAGCAGTTTTGGGAACTAGATCAGGATAACCTAAACAGAAGGTATCCCAAACTGATGTCCTCTAGCTGAGCACATGTTTTGCATGCAGAGGGCTCCAGATTCAGTCATGGACATCTCTGGTCGGGCAATATGGAGAGACAGGACAGAGAAAGACCTTGGCCTTAGCCCTGGAGAGCCACTGCTCTGGAGGCAATATTAGGGTAGGTGGACTAATTTGTGGCTGTGGTATAAGGCCATTTGCAAGAAATAGGTTGTTTCCTTAAGCATCAAAATTGGTACCTAAGCACTGAAGCATGTTGATGAGCAGCCACTATCAACAAATATTAGTTTGAAGAAGAAGAAGAAGAAGAGTTTGGATTTATATCCCCCCTTTCTCTCCTGTAGAAGACCCAAGGGGGCTTACAATCTCCTTGCCCTTCCCCCCCCTCACAACAAACACCCTGTGATGTGGGTGCAACTGAGAGAGCTCCAAGAAGCTGTGACTAGCCCAAGGCCACCCAGCTGGCGTGTGTGGGAGTGCATAGGCTAATCTGAATTCCCCAGATAAGCCTCCACAGCTCAGGCGGCAGAGCGGGGAAGCAAACCCGGTTCCTCCAGATTAGAATGCACCTGCTCTTAACCACTATGCCACTGCTGCTAGTTGCATTCGCAATTAAATACTAGTTGCATTTGCAATTAAATACTAGTTGTATTTGCCGCTATCAACAAATACCAGTTTATTGTCAAAGGCTTTCACGGCCTGAATCACTTGGGTGCTGTGTGGTTTCCGGACTGTATGTGATCCTCTGAAGATGCCAGCCACAGATGCAGGCTAATCGTCAGGAGAGAATGCTGCTAGAACACGGCCATACAGCCCGGAAACCACACAGCACCCAAATACCAGTTTGAATACTAGTTGCATTTTCAATTGAATCCTGCAAATTTTGCTGCTGTCAGCCTCCCCTCAAGGGCTGCTTCATATGATAAGCATTCGGTTGGGAGGGCACAGTCTTGTGCATCACACCCATGCGCAAAAAACATATATAGGGATGGAGATTTGAAGTCTACTAGCTGGAAATAAGCAGCTACTGGTGGTAATGTTGTCGTTCTCTTTTCCTACATTGTATATGTTTTGATCTGGTCAAATGTTGTCCGCTTGCGTGGAGTCTGTAGCTTTCAAGAAATAGATCACTGCCTGCCCAAACTGGTGAATGGTTTGGTAACAATTTGAGGCTGTCAGCTAAAATTTTCTATACCCAGTCAATTCCTTTGATGGGAGGCCACTGGGGAACTTATTAATCAATAGGATACGAGTAGTCACTGTAGATGAATATTGGTTTGGGAAACCAGGATACAAACTGAGCAAAATTATATGCTCCATTTTATTTTATTAACTAGAATTCCTGCTTATTTATGTATGTTTATTCACCCTGGCACTGTGGCATGCAAAGTAGGCCTTCTGGAATGGAGTTGCCAGCAATTCCATTAACTTCTACAGCAATTTTCCCAGCAAGTTTGGCAACAGGAATTGCTGGCCATTGTCTCCCCAGTCTATTCATAGAACATCAGGGTTGCTTAAGTGTATGGTTGCTTAAGTGTATGAGAAAACATTGCAAGCAAAGTGGTGGTTAATAAGCATTTTTCTACTAAGGATTTTATAGTCCTGAAGTGTGCTTGGTGTTTGCAGTGAATTACTAATTTAATCCCCCTGTCCAGGCATGATCAGCTAAGGATGTTCTTTCCCTGTGACATTCAAAACAGTGTTCAGTGGGTCTAGAAAGCTTTTAAGAAAGTGATAAGCAGCTCTTGATACCTAGAGGCATGGAAGCAATTGCACACACACACCCCCCCCCCAAGCTGCTGAAAGAATGGAGTCGGTAGTAGCACCATTTAATCTATGCCAGATCTGCTGATTCATCCATAAACATGCATGCCTGATGAGATTTCTGTCGAGGCATCTAAAAGTGGTCTTTATCAACTGACACCTAATTAAATTTCATTGGGTTGTTGCCTTGTTTGTTTCTGCTTATCCAGGATAGAATGAAGTAAAAAAGATGTTGGGCATAAAAGACGGGCAGCACAATCCAGAAGGGGAGGGCAAATCCCCTTCTGGATACAGCGTGGGCTTCTGCCAGCATAAATGCCCTCTCCAGTGTACTTATTCTGGCAGAGGGGCAAATCTGTTGGTGCCCAGCTGCTGCAATGCCCACCAATGATGCCTGGCTTTGCACCAGTGCTTTCACGCCAACCCCATATATGCTGGCATTTCAAGGGGGCTCTAGGGGACGGGACTGACCTTAGTTGGCCTCCAGACCCCCCCCCTTGGCCCCCGTATGCTGGTGGAGCTGCTGGTGAAGATATACCACAATCTTCATGCCATATCTCTTCAGAACTCTCTCAACCCTACCTACCTCACAAAGTGTTTGTTGTGGGAAGAGGAAGGGAAAGGAGTTTTTAAGCCACCTTGAGTCTTCTTACAGGAGAGAAAGGAGGGGGTATAAATCCAAAGTTGTCTTCTAATATCAAATTGATCACTAGCAGGAGCAGAACAAAAACTATGAGATGGTTTAAGGACCCCGAATGCTACTTATACCATCTAGCCAAACCATACAAATGCCTTCAGCCATCTGTACAAGATGGCAACAGAACTGGCCAGACCAGTCTCCCTGGAAAGTGAGTTCCAGCATTTTGATACCATCTCCTGGGTTGGACAAGGGCACCAGAATCTGGACCTCCACAGACCATGGCTAGATGGGTTATAAAAGAGTAGGTGCTCCTTCAGGTATATTGGTTCAAAACCATATAGGGATTTGAAGATCAGCACCAGCTAGGATTGCCAGGTCTGTTTGGAAAATCCTGGAGATTTTGGGGCTGGGTTCTGGGGAGAGTGGGTTTGAGCTGTCAGAGAGTCCACCCTCCAAAGCAGCCATTTTCTACTGGAGAACTGATCTCTGCCATCTGGAGATGAGCTGTAATTCTGGGAGATCTCCAGCCACCACCTGGCGGGTGGGCAGCATTAGCATCAGCACCTTGAATTGTTCCCAGAAACAAACTGTAAGTCAGTGTAGACAGGCCAAAACTGGCATGATAGGGTCCCTGGCATGCACTCCAGTCAACATCCTGACTGCAGCATTCTGCACCAACTGAAGTTTCCAAACACCTTCCTAGCACACTGTGTCGAGTGCGTTGCAGTCATCTAATCTAGACGTTAGCAGGGCATGTATCACAGAGGCCAGATCACTTCTGCCCAGAAAGGGCTTCTGGCTAACCACCACTGGTGCCTGCTTTATGCAGCATTAGGCTGTAGTCCAAGACCCATTTCTTCAAGGAGAATATGACTCCATCCACAAAGGGTGACAATTTACATCCTGGATCAAATCCTCTATACCAGTGGTTCTCAACCTGTGGGTCGCAACCCCTTTGGGGACGAGTGACCCTTTCACAGGGGTCGCCTAAGACTCGCTGCATCAGTGTTCTCCATCTGTAAAATGGATAAATGTTAGGGTTGGGGGTCACCACAACATGAGGAACTGTATTAAAGGGTCGCGGCATTAGGAAGGTTGAGAACCACTGCTCTATACATTAGTAGCTCTTCTGTCCTGTACGGGTTAGATTGGGCCCCTGTATACTTGCAATTTCAATGTCAAAAATCACTGAGAATTCCAAATATGGAAGATAGTCTTTTATAATCATAATATTTGGCTACTGTGACTAGCTCACATTATGGGAACCATGCTTTGCCTCTTGGTAGTACTAGCTTGATTTGTTTAATAGCAGTTGGTTTGCATAGAAACCTTCTCCTTTGCTTAGTGCTGAGGAAGGAGGATGTAGTAAAATAATAATTTTGTTTTTTAAAAAGCCCTCTTAGCATATTAATAGTTAAATTATTAAAGATGGGATAGGAAGCAAAATTAACAAAGGAGTAGCCAGGAGAAGGCGAAGGAGATGGGACAGTAAATTACAGCACAATTAATATGCCTTGACGCTTTATAGCCCTCCTTAAAAAACATACTCAGAGTCTTAAGGGTCTCATATATATTTTCTGGGTAGGTAGCTCAATTGCAATAACAGCAGATGTGAAGTGATTTAAACAGTTTAAATTGCTGAGCTGCTTCTCTTTTCTTGTAAGCAACACACACACACAAACACACACACGGCATGAGGTTGCTATGCTTGACTTGGCAACCAGCAGAATACTTGGGAAAGGGCAGGATCATGGGGGGCAGTCATCGGTGGTGGTATGACATCATTTCTGGAGAAAACTCAGAAATGACATCAGTCTTCTCTAGAAATTGCCAAAAAACAAACAAACACCTTCTGTGGTTTTACCATAGAGTTTCTATGGTATGCTGTAACTTCCAGGTTGTGCTTAAAGTGATATCATGCCATAGTCTCAATATCCATTATTTTATTTTATTTTTCCCCCTTGCCATTCTAAGAGGTAGCAGGCAGTGGGAAGATAATATCCCTATTATGCCACTGGAAATGAAAGCATTCATATTAGAAACAAAAGCCATCTTTATATGTTCAATATGTGCTGCTGAAAACTAAGAGCTTATGAATAATGTCGGCTTGGCCGGTTCAGTAGTCCATCTTGTTCAGCTTTCTATTTTAAAGCTGTGACCAGCTTTGAGTGCTTTAGAAGCGACATACACTGGGACAAGGACAGAGGAAAAGAACCGCCTTCATCATTTGATGGACTCTAGTGTAGCCACCATGAAGTAACCTCTGGCGATTGCTCAGAGCCTCTTTTTCCTTCCTTGTGGAGCTCCAAATTGCGAGGGATTCTGCTGCACCTTGACTGTGGCCCAAAGTTGGTGAGATTAGTTTGTCTTGTATCCTGCAAGAAGCATTTGGGAAAATACAGAAAGTGGAAGTACAGTCACTGAAGCTTGGATCAATTTTTAGCTTGTGTCACAGATTCATTCCATACCAATTTGAAAACATACAGAAAGAGAAAAAGCCAAACAAACCAAAAGTCAAACAAATAAAAACACACAAGGTGCAGAAAACTCACAATACAGCGAGAGAGGGAAGGCTCATGATCTCATCTGCACTAAATATAAACACAATTAAAATTTTAGCATTTGTTCTCTAATTACAATTGTAAAAGTCACTCTCAATTATTCATGCTAATGAGCTTCACATTTTTCTCTATTATATCTATTTTCTTGTTCTTCTATTCCTCAAATCCATAAATCATCACTTCATTTTTTTCCTGTCTTATGCAAAAAAGTTTATTGGGGTCTCCAATTATCCATGAATGTAGATAAGTTCTTTTCACTAATCAAAGAAGTAAACTTTGCCATTTCTGCCAATTTCAACAACTTCACAAGTCTTTCTTCTGTTGTAGATACAGGTAAAATTTTCCATTTTATGCACATATAACATTAGTGCTGTTAATGTCATATATAAAAACAAAGTTCCTTTTTCTCCAGAGCTGTCTGTCAATACGATCAAAAGACAAGCCCCTGGTTTCATTCATATATTAGTTTTAAAATCTACAAAATTGTTGAATGTGTTTGTACTCCATACCCATTTTAATTTACTGCACTTCTGCCACTATTTCTGTAAAACGGGGTATGATGATTATACCCACCCTTGTAAAGTATTGTGCAGAATCTTCCGCAGATGATGTTAAATAAATATCAGATTTCATGCTTTTTCATAGTTGTAGCTGTGCTTTCATTCTCAAGATGTGTTGTAGGATATGAGGGCTGTAATATCTGGTGTCAATTGCTGTGCAATGCGATAGAACATTCTCAGTTGTTTTTAAAAAAGTATACTCTTGACTCCCTTGGGAAATTGCTTCTGTAAACACATCTAGTAAGGCAATCCTAGCAGGCTCTGCATTTTATCCTCTATGCAAGACTGTTGCTGGCAGTGTGCGGCATGTCAGAATGGATCATTGTTAAAGGGAGATTGAGCCCTGGGGGATGTTTCCTAAAATGGAAGAGGAAACTGTGAATCTGTCATGTGTTCTTTCCTTCCCTCCACCAAACCTGACCAAACGAAGTCAGTATTGAGGACTTTACCAAGTTCCTGCTATTTTAAGTGTAAGAGGTACCATCCACGGGGGTTGTAGGTTTCTAACAAGTAATGGCCTTGCTTGAGAATTATCTGTTTAACCATGTGGATCAGGGCTATTGTCTGCAACTATGCAAACATAAAAAGGTGTTTATTCTGAGTATCAAGGGACAATATACAGTGCTGAAAAGGAACAAGATGCCAACCTTGTTTTAAATAGGGTTTCCAACCTCCAGGTGGTGACTGGAGATCTCCCACTACTACAGCTATAATCTCCAGGTAACAGGGATCAGTTCATCTGGAGAAAAATGGCCGCATAGGAAAATGGACTCTATGGCATTATACGCTTTTGAAGCCCCTCTCTTGCCCAAACCCCCCCTCTCAGTTTTCCAGGTTTTTCCTAACCCAGAGCTGGCAACCTTACCTGTAACTTTACAAGCTCTGGTGCAGCATCCCTGCAGGCCTCTGAGTACTCTGTTGGATGCCCTCTCCATAGTCATCATCTTTTTTTCCCTGTTCCTCCAGGTTGCAACTGCAAGCAGTTCCCATGTCCAGCCAAAGACAGATTCCATAGTTCCTTCCTGCAACTATCCAGTAATTGCTAGATGAGAAGAAAAATCATTTCTGGCTTATACTTGTGGCAGAATGAGATAAGAATATTGAGTAAATTGACCTATGTCAGATTGTAGGTGGGGAATGGGCAACTGTTCTCTGTTCTGGAACTTTTTCATGAAGGTGCATTAATCCATCTTCTTGCATTTTGAAGCAGGTAAGGTTGCTAACTCTGTCTTAAGAAATTTCTGGAGATTTGGAGCAAACAATACTTGGGAAGAAGGAAGGAAGCTTAGCAGGGACATGAAGTCAGAGGTACCATCCTTCCTCCAGAAGAACTTATCACTTGTAATTTCAGGAGTACTTCAGGCCACACATGGAGGCACTCTAAGTTCAGCCTGTTCTACCTTGTCACATTCTGTTGCTTTGTTTTACTATGTGGGCACAGCTAGGGTTGCCACCTATGAATTGAGAAATACCTGGAGATTTAGGGGGTGGGGCCTGGGGAGAGGGGAGTTTGGGGAGATGAGGGACCTCAGCAGAGTATACTGTTATAGTAGAGTATAATGTTATAGAGCTTGCCCTCAAAAGTAGCAAGTTCCTGGGGAACGAACCTATTGTGGTCATCTGGAGATCATTTATAAAAGTGGGAGTTATCCAGGTGTGACCTGGAGGCTGGCAACCCCAAGTACAGCAGGCCTCATAAAGCAATGGCAAATTACCTTGGAATTGACCTAACTTATCTTCCAAATGTTTGACTGTTAATTTTTCTTTCTTTCTGGTTTGTTTTCTTAAAGAGATGTTCATGTAGAATAAAAGGGTGCAGGTTGTAGTAGAGCTCACAGTGAGACCATGGGGATCAGCTTTGAAATGCCTTTGTGGAATGCATTACAATAATTTGGAAAGCACCAGAACATGGGTAGTAGAGGCCAGTTCAGATGTCTTCAGGATTATAGTCAAGTAGCCATTGATGTAATCATTTTAGTCTCCTACTGTCTATTTGTATTGTGTTTTGCAAGCCACCTTGAACTTTGAGAGAGAAAACATTGCAATAAATAACAAATGCATATAAATAAAATATAGACTGTACTGCTGCATTTGAGCCAAGTTAATAGCCTTTGCTATTAACCCTGTGAAACTGGAAAGGTAATTTCTCCATCACTTGGGTGAAGGGAAAATAACCCTTTCTGCCCTCCATACCAAATATGAGGTTAATATTCTCATTATATAAGTTATGAATGTCATAAGGTTCTCATCTGCAATAGTTCCATTTGGGGTATGGTTGTCTTTATTTCTTCTTGGTGTCAAGAATCCCTAGTCGAAAAGATTCTCAGGATGGGCCAGGAAGATTCAAAATTACTAAATCCTTAGGTATGAGTCCTCACACCTGAGTTTTAGTAGCTGCTACTAGTTCCTTTTCACTATCCAACAGCCAGAAGCTAAGGAGCAAACTTCCAATCTTCTGGGGATTAAAGTCAAGCAAGTCATCCCTGCAAGGTGGACTGCTTGCAGAGTGAGTTTTATAAGACAATTAACTTGGTAAATGTAGCCATGTAGGCCTAGGCATAAGAACAAGATTGAAGACACATGAAGACAAACACCACAAGTCATAAATGAAGTGATGTATTAAAATTGTCAATAATATTATTAATACAAGCAGTAAGTTTTGAGTATTAAAACAACAATGGCTGAACCAAAAGGATTAACTGTACAGTAAACCGATAGAATTGGTTTAGTGTTATCAGATGTTATCCTTTCTAGCTGAAATTCTCCTGTGTTCAAAGTCTACTCTTTTCAAGAGTCAGTATGAGCAGACAGCATGTAAAGCAGGTATGAAGTCAAAAAGTCCAAAATTGGATCAAGGGACTGTGAATAAATCACACAGACTGCAAATCCTAAACTTCATGGCCAAGGGTCTAACATGGCTTCAGTTCACTTGACTCAGTTCTGTGGCTGGTGATGTCAGTTAACTACATAAACCTGTTGCTAGCCATGTAAGGGTTGTGTGCATCACAGTGAGAAGGAGTTTTACGTGAAGCTAAACCTGCCCAGTTCTCACAGGTGTTGTGGCTCATGATTTCATTTTCACTAATTGAACAGAATGTGGCTCCACTGTTCTCGGCTTTGGGAACTAGAGGAGAGTTGGGTTAGAAATCACCTCCCCCCAGCACCTAGACTCTTATCTCAGTTTCAAAAGGTCACAGTCTGTTGGAGCTCAAGCAACTTTCCAATTTAAACATTTCCATTGTAGGCCTGAAGCCTGGACCAATGTATGAGAGAACAAGGAACTGCACTGACTCAGTTTCTTGACACTTGATGCCAGTGGCGTAGAGCCAAGGGGACGGAGGTGCGTGATGTACCGGCCGCACGCCAGTGTTTGGCATTGAAATATTCACATTGGTTATAGGAATGCTTTGTAGTAAAGAAAGCCATTTGCTTTGCTTTTCCTACAGAGTGGAAAAAATGATTAAAAAGTTTAATTGCGACATCCACGTAGGGTAAGTCACATGTCATACAGAGTTATTCAACATGGCTTAAGATGGAGGGGAGAGAACACTTGAGAAGAGCTGATTATAGATCCAATATATGCTGCCGCCTTGGCAGAAATAATTGTCTCTACAAACTGGGAGTTGGTACCATCCTCTGAAATTACATCCACCTGTCTGCAAACCTCTTGTCCCCCATTTCAGCTGTCGGAGCATGACATTTTCCCATCAAGCATGATTTCATGGTTCTTAATATTTGACAATTTGTTCCAGAATACTCTTGGGGTGTATTTTTCAGGCCTGAACATCTGGGCCATTTTTAAAATATGTGTTACAAAGTCAGAAAATTTTATACCATGGCAAACATTATAGTGTGGTCATATCACTATTAAAAACCAAATGCTTATAAAGTGTTAAAAAGTAAAATAGGCTTTTTACAGTTCTCTGTGGTAATTTAGGAGACTGTTTTCATTCCTTTTTCATGACTAAATCTCTGAGGGTGTCGACAGTTAAATTTTAAAAACACCACACATTATGTGCCCAAAGGATTCATAAAGTATATGATGTTCCTTCCCTTCTCTATGAAAAGAGACAGTTAAATAAAATGTAACATTGAAATTAATGACAAAAAAATCTTAATCAATGAAAAGGTGGATTTGCAAAACCACCAGTTCAATTAAATTGATGGTATCAACACACAATTGGGTCAGGATGGGGATGGGGGGTTGAATGACTGAATTCTCTGAATAAATTTGAAATTCTCTGAAGATTGCCACCTGAATACAGTCTAAGAAAAACTTTGGATGTGTATGGCTATCCTCCACAATGGTTGAAAATGTGTCTTTGATGGCTGTTGGTTTTGTGAGTGTACCATGCAGGATTAATGAGTATGCAATTGTAGCAGCAGAAACTAAAGCTGGAATGTACCACTCAAAGAACTAATAGTAATGAAAAGGAGTTAACATTCTGATTCAACCCTTGAAAAGTGCGTAATCTGATACTCTGCTTCAAGGACTGCTTGAGGTAGTCCCTTGATAGCCAAGAAAGAAAGCTGAGGTAAATGTTCACTGTATGTGTGTGTAATGTCTTAGTGAGCTGGCATGGCTATGGTATCAGGGCGTATGTAGAGGTAAAGTGTGCCCGGAGCAAGCAGTGACATTGCGCCCTCCCTGTGGTGTACCGGCTAGGCTATCTAGGTAATGCTGAAGGGGACACTTTTATTTGTTCACTGACCAGTTAATTACTTATATTAACTGAATTGAACTGGGGTGGGGGTTGTTGCTGGAATGTTAAGGCACAAAGATATGTCAGCTTTTGCTGCATTTCTATCAATGCTTCTAGTTCTCAGCTTTTTAAAGAAATTAACCACTGGGTAGGCTCAAGATACAGGATCAGGCCAGGGCCCGGAAGAGTAAGAGCACTGAAGAGGCCCTGGGAGTTCAGATTCAGTGAGGGTAAAATATGGCAGGTCTTGAGCACAGCTTGGTGAGTTTGAATGCAATTTGTAGCAGCTGTATCTGCACAGAGCAAGTCCTGAAATTTTCAGGTTCTCTTAATTGCTACCTTTGGAAATGTAATATTATGTAGACCTTTAAATACTGAGTTGTTGAACTCCCTGGACTGTGCTCCTGACATTTCTCATTGATTAACCCACTGACCATCATTTTTATTTGGTAAGTATATATTCCTTCTGCCATCTTTCTGCTATACTGCAACATTTAAGTCTGAGGCAAACTTGCTTATATACAAAGGACAGTGTGTATGTAAATCACTATATAAAATGGCAGCTCCTTCCCTGGAAGAACTGCAAGAGATCACACAGGTAAGAAAAGAAGTTTAAATGGCAGCCCTTTCCCTGGAAGAATTGCAAAAGATCACACAGGTAAGAAAAGAAGCTCAAGGCTAAAGAGACCATCAGTAAGATTTGAAATACCCTTTATCTGCAAGAACTTTAATGGTAAGGAATGTCCACATCCTGCTTATGAGCAAAATTATATATTTGTGTGTGTGTGTGTGTGTGTGTGTGTGTGTGTGTGTGTGTGTGTGTGTGTGTGTGTGTGTGTGTGTGTGTGAGGGAGGGAGGGAGGGAGGGAGGGAGGAAGGAAGGAAGGAAGGAAAAGGAAGGAAGGAAGGAAGGAAGGAAGGGAGAAGAAGTGTGAGATTTACTTGGTAGACTATGGACAACATGCTACAGGTGTTCGTTGTTTCTCTGTATTACAATGCTCCTCAAGGCATTATCATCTTGGTCTTTGCAATTGGTTTGTGATGACTTGATCTGAAGACAACATCAACTGATAGATGTGGGTAGATATGTGTGTGTATAAACATGTGCATTAATACAGAAAATTAAGAAACCCAATAAGTGATGCTTTGCCACAACATTCTTTAGCCTGAAGGGGTTTGATATCTCGGGGAAAACATTCATAGGTTTCTAGTCAGTCATGTTTGTGATCTTTGTTCCCTGTGATATTTTCCCCCTTGGGCAGTGAAACTATGTAGATGTCTTGAAGGTTGTCTTCCTCTGATTCCACACACCAGATTCTGTTTGCCTGGTCCACTTTTCTGATGCTTTTCACACAACCTCCTGAATATTTGGAAATGAAAAAGAATTTTGTTAACTGGAAAACAGGGTTTAGAATTTTATTTGAAAGGCATCACTGCTTTGAGCCTCCTGAAAAGGCTCATGAGGGTCTTCTGACATGAGCGTCTTGGTTTCTAATTTCCCCCATGTCTCACACAGGTAGAAAGAAGGCAGGGTTTTTTTTTACAGGCAATTGTCGCTTAGCATAAGGACAATTAAATAGTCTACTTAAATGTGCTGCATAAAATCCTGCGATACATGGCTGATTTTTGCTGTTACTTGTCTTGAGATTTCAGAATCACAGCTGCCTCTAAATCTAGACAAAAACGCTTCTTTTGGCTTCCTCGTATGCAAAGTCTTCTTGCTTATAGTGGATCCATTATATACTTCGTCCATTTCTAACTCTAAGCTATGCCTGCTTGAATTCCTTTAAGAATGGTGCATACCTGAATACCTTTACCATGTATGTGGACCCAGTCAATATGTTCTGTCGTCTTGTTCCTGCCAGTTATGGGCTGCTTTGTGTGACCTCTGGCCAACATTTTGGAAGCTAAGGCTCCAAAACTTAGATCACAGCTTCGTTTGAGACCTTGTGATGAAACTGTGGTTATTACCTTGCTTATTTATTTGTTCATTCAATTTATACCCCGCCCTTTCCCAACAAAGGCTTCCAGGAACACAACAAAACACGATTTAGATACATAACTACATTAAAATTCCAATAATAAAAGCTAAAAACTGAATGGCACCAAACACAGTGGGAGACCCAGTTATGAGGAAGGGACAAGATAATCAAGTTAGTGATATTATAGCAGGGCAGTTCTAAGCTAAGTTATACCCTTCTCAGACCACTGATTTAGGCATAATTCTGCTTCAGATTACTGAGTAAGAAACCTCTCCATGTTGGCTGTACACTTTAAATATCTCCTACTAAATTTATCTTGCTGAATGCCCTTCTGCCCTTACTGTATTTTGTTGCTGCTATCATTATTCCTCTGCAATTGCCTGCACTTTGAATGAGAGGAACGATGTATCTTGCTTCCCTTGGAACTGTAATCCTCTACATACGTTGTGCTAGAGCACTGCTTGAGCCTCCAGGTTTCCTTTGTTTACCCCACCTGTAGACAGTTTCCAGCCAGTTTCCAAGGCTTCAAAAGACATCCTGCTCTTGAGGCTGTGTCCAGCAATATCTTTTGCCAATCACAATGAACAGGCCCCAGACTTGGCAATCTTCAGGGAGGGGCTGAAGTTCTCCTGGAATTCCAATTGCACTGGAGGAGGTGGCAATACTAGAAGATGGAATCGACAGGACTATATCCCTGTGAACTCCTTGCCCTCCCCAACCATCACTGCCAAATCTCCAGCAATCTGCCAGTTTTTCCTAGTAAGGCCAGGATCTTTTCCTCTATTATTAGTGACATTCCAGCACCGAACTGGTTAATCTCTAGTTACGGCATAATTCCCTCCATTCTCCTTTTTGCTGTATGCTAATCCTCCCAACTTTGATTTGTACAAAATCATAAAAAATAAGTAATGCCGCAAAATGAAAAGCACCATAGTGGCCAGCTGCCATCTCATCGAAAACATTTTAAAATAGAAAGTGTCTAGAGGTTCAGCTTTCAGGGTGGGTGTTTCCCCCCTTCTCTACCCTCTTCTTTTAATGCTATCTGTATGTGGAGTAGGGAAGATGGGGCAGCCTCAAGGGTTTGTTTGTTTTCTGACAGGCACCTGCACTGGCTACTTTAGTCCCCTCTTCTGCCTGTTCTATTAGGGTTTGTTGCCATGGCAACACTTGTGATGTGACACTGAGAAAGGTGATATTGAGTAGGAATTTACAGCAGGTGATCCACGAGGGGGGGGCACACAGTTATTTTCTGTTGCAGGTGCCTCCAAGTAACAAAAACAAAGCACAACAGAACAACAATGCCTGGTAGCAAAGGAAAAACAAAGGAAACAATGAAGAAGTCGGAAATAATTTCAGGCCAGCTCTTTGTTAAAATATTCCACCGATAGCTTTATAGCCTTTGACGACAGAATAAATCCTTTTCTTTTTCTCTTTGCCTGGATCTCAAGATTATTAGTTTTGGAACTCTGGATTTATATTGCCTCGAATGCAGGAATGAGGCAGCATGTTTATTTCTTGTCTCAGGGTGTTCCAGAGCAAGACCTTGATCCTGCCCTAACTGTCAATTACTGCCACTACAAAAGAAACCCTCAGAAGTTGTACAGATGTCAAGAAAGTACCACTGCCCCTTGATTAATTGCTATTATTATTTTGCTGCGTATCAAGCTGTCATTTCTCATAAAAATCAGCTAGTTGCTCTGCACGGGGTGTCACACTTAGTCTGAAAAGCAGAGCTAGCTGAATATCCCAAGATTCATGATCATTTCTCTATCCAAATAGCACCACTGTATATCTACATCTATCTATATATAATTGTACCTCTGTATAGATAGAAATATCTGCATTAGTAGTATTGTAATACTTCTACAGTGCTGAGGCTGGTCGGTAGCATAATCATGGAAGCACCACATATATTGAGTTTTCTTAAGGAAACCCAGATATTGAAATAGGGCAGAAACCTGTGTTGTCAGCCCTGTGTCTTCTTTTAAAATAACAGAAATCTTACCCTGCTCTTGTCCATTGAGACTGAGGGGTCCTGCTCATTCCACCGACTTCAGAGGACTGGCACATCCAATCTGTGGGCTAAAATGATGCTAAAGGCATGCCTCCATTGTTTGAGGATGGATTGCTTTGGTGCCTTGGAGAGTTTGGGAGGTACCATTCTCAAATACAAAGTATTCATCCCTTTTCTCTTACAACTAATAGATGGCATTTCCATCATTTTAAAATAGCTAAAGCAGACCTGCTTTTTAAAAAATATAAACTTCTCTCTATATATAAATGGAACCATGTGTTTGTTGCTTCGAGAATAACCCCGCACCTGCTGGCCCAAATGCTCTGAAAATTTCACAGACACTTACTCATTCCCCCGACTGTGTTCTTACGTACCTCCCGTTGTCAGACAACACACCTGAGCCAGGTAAAACAGCTTTTTCCTGGCGCACCAGGCCATGAAGCTGCCTGTGAGTAACTGTCACCCTTAGAATGTTTGTGCCCTTAAAATGTTTGCTCAGATGACCAGATATGAGCAGTGAAACCAGTACATAGGCAATAACTCGAGTGGAAGTGAAACACATACACACATTGCTGTGTGAGACATCAGGTGGGGTTCCCCCCCCTCACAACCAGGTACCTTTCACTCTCTGTGCCTCACCCACTGCTACCACACAACACACCTACTCTCATACACATTCAGCGGAGGGAGAGGGAAGGGACGGAGGGGGAGACATGCAAGGGAAGAGAAGTGAGGGAGGGGCAGAGAGTGAGGGGTGGCATGCAAGGGAGGGGAGGGAACAGGCCCAGCATCTGGATATGACCCACCCACTCTAGCAGAGGGAGACAAAATGGAGGGAGGGGGAGGGGTGGCATGCAAGGGAAGAGAGGGTGGGAGAGGGAAGGGACGGAGGGGGAGGCATGCAAGGGAACAGAAGTTAGGGAGGGGAGAGAGTGAGGGGTGGCATGCAAGGGAGGGGAGGGAGGAGGCACAGCATCTGGATATGACCCACCCACTCTAGCAAAGGGAAAGGGGAGGGAGGTAGGGGGACGGGTGCCATGCAAGGGAAGAGAAGTGAGGGAGGATGCGGTCACACACATCAATGACATCGCACAGTATCAGCCTGCACGTTTCCATGAGCACGTACTGCTGGCCTCTGCAATTGATTTGCTGCTACTGTTCCTTTCCCATTTCACCACAATAAGCCACAGCAACGCGTGGCCGGGCCCCGCTAGTGTCAATATAAAGCAAATAAGATATGTCTTCATCTTGGAGAACAGTGTTGCTCTCTTCAGTTACACAATAAACTCTGCAAGGAGTTCACCACATAAGTATGGCAAGTTATTCTCGAAGAGGTTTCCATAAATAGGAATCTTCCACAGTGAACATGGTAGTCTGATTACAGCACTTTCAAGAGGTGATCTATCTTGACTTAGTAGGATTCAGTTACCAGTAGCACTACTTCCATCCTAATATCCCCGATTTCTTGTTGGAGAGGATCACAACTTTGCTTTAGAGCCCTATAGAAGCTGCAGCCTAAAATGCCCCTCTCAAAATGAGGGGCTTCCATCAGTGGAAAGTTTCCACTGGACGCTATTCAGTTTATTTGTAAAAGCTGTGTTAGAACGTGTACTTTTCTTAGCACATTTCTTTGCTAAGTCTGTTGATTTTGCTGAGATCTTATGTATCTGATCCTTAGTTATGTGGTTCAGGATGTTTTATATACACTTTAACTATGCACTTTTACTTTACTATTAGCAAATCCATTGGTGGTAATTTGTAAACCATTGATGGTTCTTGGGCATGGGTTTCGTGGCCTGTTGACCTTGAGGAGCATTGTCTACCAGAAGTCCTGTGCTTGGTACTTGATTATGGAGGAAAGCTCCAAAGCAGTCTTGCATTAAAAAGGATTTGGACAAATTTGGAATGCTGCAAGTTTCTATAAATATAAGGTCTCCATAGGAATTGCTTTGGAAGACATTTATGCTTGCCCTTGTTAGGAGAATTGTTCACTGGAAGCAATCTGGTGTGTATGATCACTGAAGGAGTCACTTTTGAAGTGGGAATTCCCCCCCCCCCCACATGACGCAATATAATTTAAGCTTCCGTCAAAGATGTGCTGTCTTTGTGATCCTTCAGTACTGCAGCAGAGTTTGTTGAAATTCATAAGTTCGAATATTTAGCCCTCCTTAGATATTTTGGACTGAAATGTCAAACCAATAGGTGACAAAGTAGGGACTAATGATCCCCGACTAAGTGAAAATGGAGCAAGGTATACCGATGTCCTTCCAATGCCATGTGTCTCTATATCATCACACCAAATGGTTTCAGAGATACTTCCAACAAGGCAGGCTTTCCTGTATACTGAGTCTGGCTTGAACATCTCCTTTACTTGCCGCTGTCCCCCAGGTAAAGGACCTGAAACCCTTTATGCTGGGCAGAAACTCAATGACAACGAATGGCACACAGTCCGTGTAGTCCGCCGAGGAAAGTCTCTCAAACTGACCGTGGATGATGATGTTGCTGAAGGTAAGTAGATTACGTTTCTTGAGTTCTGGTTTTGACATGAGTAGTTATTTAACGTTTTGGTTCATCTGTACATTTAATTAACATTTCTTGCTATTCAGTTGCAGTCTTGTAAAGTGAAATGAAAGCTTGCTTTTCCAGTGACTGTGGGCCTGTGCCCAGCTCAGACTCATTTGTGAGCGTAAAAACTTGTCCCCGTGGTGAAACAACTGTTGCTCATGTCCTTTCTCGTTAATTTACCAAGTGTTGTGTGAAGCCTAAATCACATGATCACTCCCCAGAAAAGGTGCGTAATGTGATTGTATCCATGCAGCACTTCCATCACAATGCAAAATATAAGAACCTTAATGAATCAGATCACGGATTCATCCACCATCCTGTTTCCCTCACTGACCAGCTAGATACCACCCAGAAAACTTTGAGCTATCCACTGCAGCTGCTCCGCAGATACCAGCACTCAGAGAAGAGACTGCTTCTGACATGGAGGTGTCATACAGTAACTTATCAGCATGGATAAGGGACTGCATTCACTCAGTCAGTCTTCTGCCATGATACACAAGTGATTTAGCCCAGGTAGACATCTGAACCAGGCCAGAGTTTTGTGCTAATCCATGAGAGGTGCAGAAAAGTGAGAGATAGGGAGGAGCAATCTGCATCTGCTATTAGCCTTCTCTGCTTGTGTTCACTGTATGTTGGCTAACGTGGAGGGTGAAGGACACGATGCAGCCAGGAGGAGCTTCCTATGATGACAGCACTTCCATCCTGTCATTCCTTTTTGCTTCAGCCCTTTCAGACATGTCTTGTAATTCTCAGTGACCATTCGCATGTTGGAGGGAGGGGGACCTCGGTATGCAATAGCCACTGGATCATATTCTGTAGGGAGCTGTTCTATTATCGTGGCAAAATTTAGAAGATACCTTACACAAGTCCAGAAGCAAGTTTTCCAGAGTGTTGTGCATCCCATTGGCCCAGTGGAATTATATTTTCATGCATGTTAATACTTAGTTGCTATTTTCAAAGCACTCGATCTTTTAAAATAATATATTATTGCACGAAGGGTGTGCTTTAACCATCCAGTTTTCCAATGAGAACTAAAGGAAGAAATTGACCTGTGTATTGGTGGGAAACAGACACACCCCAGGAAAAGATACCAAACAGAACACATACATTAACAATAATGAGGAAGAAAATCTGTGCTTTATAAATGAATAAATACCTGCTTATGCCTTTGTGCTGTGTCGATCGCTGCTAAGAAGCATGCAATTCTGAGGAATGTCCACTGGAGGGCACAAATTGCATTAATAGTTGCACTTACTAAAGGCAAATATGTGTTGGAGGGGTTGGACAAGAAGCTTAATTCATAGGCTGTTATTCATGGAAATAGCTTGCAAACCAACAAGCAAAATCCTAAAGATCTTTAAATTATGATGATATATTATTAGAGTATATAATATATTTAGATGGGGATCTACAAAAATAGTCGTAGGTGGCACACCATTGCCACAGTATCATTGCACGGAATCACTGGTATTAATAAATATGTGAACAGACGTGAGTGTTTCTCTGTGTGCATAATTGGAAGAACTGTATGTCATTTTATAGGTGCACATGGGATGCTTTAGAATTAATTTAATTAGTGCTTTTCTAGTAGCAAATAATTAAAGACCAGCACAGAGCTATACCAAGCCCAAATTGAGAGGTAATTTGTCGTTTGAAGTTAATGAGCCTATTTTATCCACTGCCTTCTCCTGCCACACCACTGAGCAGACCCAAAAGAGGTCCAAAATAACATCAGATAGGAGGGTAAGACTGTTTCTCTGTGTATAAAGCTGTAGGGGGATTTTCAAGCATATTATAATTTGTAGGACTATGCCCTCCTTTTTTCTTTTTTGCAGCTCACCTCCTGATCTACTAGCTTGTTGTAGTTCTATTGACAATTCTTAAACTGAGCAACAGGGCAATGAATTTCTAGTGTGTCTGTATAATTTTCATTTGGTAAGCTAAACTATATAGCAGCTCTTCTGCCCTGTAAGGGTGAAAGATCTTGATCTGAACGCCTGGAGAGCGGTCTGACTGACAGTAGACAGTACTGACTTTGACAGACTAATGCTCCAATTCTGTATGAAGCAGCTTTGTGTGATCGTACGATCTTCCAGCATGAGAAACTGCCGTATACGGGCTCTCAACTCTTTTTGTCTCCAAGGAAGCATTTGTAGGGTTGCCTTCCCTTGCTGATTTCCCAAGGTTTTCTGTGATTAGGGATGCCAGCCACCATGTGGGACCAGTGATGAAAAAAGGGGGAACTGCATTGGGAAATGAGCTGCCCACGCACTCCCTCCTGCTCCTGCTCTGCCCCACCCTGCCCCCAAAACGCCCCTGGCCCCGTCCCTGACATGTAACGGCAATGGCAGTGCCCAGGAAAAGCCGCCCCGGATGTCCCCATTGCTGCTATGCGTCTGTGTGGGACCTCTGAATCCCCGGGAAATACAGCTCATCTCCTGACTACAGAAGTCAGTTCCCCTGGAGAAAAGGGATCTTTAGACGGTGGACTTATGAAATTCATTCCACTGAAGTCCCTTCCCTTCTCAGGTCTCATCCCTAAACCTCAAGGAGTTTTCTAACTTGGATCTTACAACCCTTTCCCCCATTCCCCACTGCTAGCTGAGTGTTAGATCTCGGAACCTTAAGCCAATAAATGGACTCTGAAGTATTGATCAATAGCATTTATTGATGAGGCATCAAAGCACCAAAGCTTGGCAAAGCCATTTCTGACAAACCTGGCCTTTGCCATCCCCTTTGTCCCATTTGTGAGTCCCCCCTCTCGCTTTCCCAAGAAGTTGTGAAAAACAGTCCCTGGAGCTGAGGCGCCCCAAGGTCAGCAGCAGATAGTATGAGAGAGCCACCTGGCTTCCTGCCCCATGAGATGACCAACGTAACTCTGTTTTTCATGGGACCAGGGTGTCAGGGGAAGCCTAGTTATCTATAAAGCCTGTGAAGCCATAAAGTAAAGATCAAGGAAACAATGCTCCAAATAGCAGTGGTTACATATAGCAGGCTGGTTGCATATATCTTTTAGCAGCATTGATTATTTGTTTTAAGCAGTTACACTGAGGTAGGAATGCATCTCAATCACATAGATATTATTCCCTTGTCACCTGCGGAGGAGGGGTCTGGCAACCCTCTTTGTTGTCATAGAATGCAAACCCTACTGTCAGCAAAGGTTTGTGGAATATTGCTTAGTTAAATAGGACCCAGAGCAATTCCCCCCTGCCCTCACAACACAAGCACTACATAGATCAAATTTGTCCACCCTAAACCACAAGCAGGAGACCCAAATGATTTATGCAAGGAAGCCAAACCACATGCTATGGGGCAGGAAAACAATAATAAAATGAGGCAGAAAAAAAAATCAGAGCGTCACTACCCAATTTGATCTGGATCCCTTCTATAGATTTTGAGAGTGAGCCTGCCATAGCAACTGAAACCCTTCTCGATGTTTGATTTTGGGGCTCTGAGGATACATGGCTGCCATTTTGCATGAAAGCACCAACATTCACGTTTGCTATGCAAGTGCAGCTTTTGTACATGAAAGTGGAATGATAGGTTTTTGAGGGAATACGTATATCACACTTGTACACACATGGGAAGTAGGTATTCACACAAAATGGCAACCATTCATGTCAGGAGAATGCACTTCCATTATATCTTGGAGCACTGAAGTTTGAAAGGAAGAATGTCTTCTCGAAAGAAATTATATTTTAGCACCATCTCTGTCTCTACAGTACCCTGTTTCCAGCTGTGCTTATGCCAAGTACACTGGGTGGAGTAAGGAACATTCCACAATTGTGGAGTGAAATCCCATCTGGCATGTTAAGGAGTACTTAGGCAGTTTATATTTTCAGACAGTCTTATTGAACCAGTCCCAAACAGATGTGTACTTAAATCAATTGTTAATATGAATTATCTCTTACCTTTAAATTAGGGGACAAAGCCAGTGGTGGGATTCAGCAGGCTCGCACCACTTCGGCAGAACTGGTTGTTAAAAAGGGTGCTTGTAAACAACCAGTTGTTAAATTATTTGAATCCCACCACTGGACAAAGCATTCTGTTGGCCAGCAACTGTCAATCTAGTTGTTAAGGGAAATTTTTTATAAATCTGTTAGTCCATCAGAGGTCATGTACAAAATATCATTTTCCACTATTTTATTGATTGATGCCATGGAGGAGTATCCTCTTGCCAAAATATACATGTCCTTCACGTTAATCTTCCTATGAATCATTACAGGCTGATTTTTAGTTATTATGGGGAAGGTGCTATTGTTAAAAGTCTGATACATTAAAGAGTATAACCTTAGATAATGAACAGTAGATTATAGTGGCAAAGGCTGTGTTAAGATTTGCTAATGCAAAACTGAGGAACTTGATGGTATTTTGTTAACAGCGTATAATTTAGCACCAGGGAATACATCACATAGCATATTTTAATACACAAATTTGATTTGTGTATTTACTCAAATGGTGACTCTGGTACTGGTAGATGCAGTGGGTGATGCCAGATGAGACACACAGAATGCTGATCAGAAGGAGATGACAGTTAAAGGTTTCTCTGTTCACTTCCGCAGGGGCTTACATTTAAGGCATAACAGGCTATGAGGAATTCTGTTTCACCCAGTTTGAGCTCTGAAGGATGGACAACCCTCTGTAAAGTTCCGCTGTAGCCTTTCCTCCGTTATGCAAAAAATACCCCCCAAGAGTACAGGAGTACAGGAAAAATAAAATTATCTTCAATGGTGTTTAAACTAGGGAGCCCAGATTCTCCTTTTAAATCCACCTGAAAGGGAGAATCTGGGGTTCCCAGTTTAAACAACATTGAAAGTGATGCTAATTTGGGGTTGATTCTCTCCACCCTGAAACAGCATCACTTTCAATGTTTAAACTGGGGACCTCAGATTCTCTCTTTAAATCAATGCCAAAGGGGTGGGGGTTAAGAGGAAAATCTGGGGAAATTTGGGGGGTGCCTGCTGTCAGGGGTGCAATTGTTAAGCTAGCAGCACCAAACTTTCAGGGTATCTTTAGGAGACTCTCCTGATGATACCTCCCAGGTTTGGTGAAGTTTGGTTCAGGGGGTCCAAAGTTATTGACCCTCAAAGTTGTAGACCCCATCTCCTATTAGCTCCCATTGGAAACAATGGGGATGGGGCACCCCCTTTGGGAGTCCATAACTTTGGAATCCCTGAACCAAGCCTCTCCAAACTTGGGTGATAGCATCAGGAGAGTCTTCCAAAACATCCCTGAAATTTTGATGCTGCTAGCCTAAGAACTGTGCCCCCTGCAGGCAAATAACTGAAAACCCACTAAAATTCCAAAAAAACCCACAAACGAACCCTGCATTTTTGGCGCCCACCAGAAGGGGGCGCCCTGGGCAACTGCCCACTTTGCCCAATGGGCATTATGCCCCTGATTCAGTGGATGGCTGGCGATGGTCTATAAAGTGGCTCTTCTAACTTACAGGTTTTATGGCATGACTATATGACTATTTTGATAGGAAATATTATATATTTGGCTTAATGTTGTCTGGATTCTCATGGGTGTTTAGATCGTGAATGTTTTTACACTATGCAGACACGGCTTTGGAAATCGTTATACACTGGCTCATTTTTGTAACCCATATTTTTTTCTAACAAAAAATAATCAAGAGTGTAGGGAAACAATATTCAGTAATTGTACTTTTATGTAATCTTCTGTGTTTCGTGTTTCTTCCACAATGGACACAGAATATTGCTGACGTATTGCAGTGGTTTCCCTCTTGCATTGTATAGAACAGGACATGTACTGGTAGGATATGAACTGCTTTGCTCACATGCACACACACACACATACACACACACACACAGAAACTGAGCACAGGCAACATAAACCAAATAGATGCACTGAAGGCAGAGCTTTAGACCAATCTTAAATCAATGCCAAAGGGGTGGGGGTTAAGAGGAAAATCTGGGGAAATCTGTACTCCTGTACTTTTCAACTTTACTTTGTCCTGATTTGCAGGTACTATGGTTGGTGACCACACCCGCTTGGAGTTCCACAACATTGAGACTGGGATAATGACAGAGAAGCGTTATATCTCAGTCATTCCGTCCAGCTTCATTGGTCACCTTCAGAGCCTCATGTTCAATGGCCTTCTTTACATTGACCTGTGCAAGAATGGCGACATTGACTACTGTGAACTGAAAGCCCGCTTCGGACTTCGCAATATCATTGCTGACCCCGTGACTTTTAAGACCAAGAGCAGCTACCTAAGCTTGGCGACGTTGCAAGCCTACACCTCCATGCACCTCTTTTTCCAGTTCAAGACAACCTCTGCAGATGGCTTCATCCTCTTCAACAGTGGAGATGGAAACGATTTCATTGCTGTTGAACTGGTCAAAGGGTAAGTGAGATCTGGTTTGCTTCTGGGAGCTGCCTGGAAAAGTCAGATTTTGCTGTGATTCTAGGAGCTGATTGGTCCATCTGCAGATGTAGCCAAGTGAATTCTCTTTCCTCTTACCAGTAATTGAGGCCATATTTGACAGCTAGAATTTTGTGGTTATGTCATTGATCAAGCCATTTATTTTTTCTATCCAAGTGGCCCAGCTCATTAGGATGACTTGAAATTTTCATAGCCAAAATTCATACCTGGTATCTTCTGTCCCCTTGTTATTTATTCATTTTCCATACATTTATTCTGAGCAGGTACTTGTGTTGTTTTCAGATACATACATTATGTGTTTGACCTTGGGAATGGACCTAATGTCATTAAGGGTAATAGTGAGCGACCTCTGAATGACAATCAGTGGCATAATGTTGTCATCACCCGAGACAACAGCAATACCCACAGCCTAAAAGTGGATACCAGGATTGTTACTCAGGTTATCAACGGTGCCAAAAATCTTGATCTGAAGGGTAAGTATCTCTTCGCTTAATTTCACTTCAAGAAATTCACCTGAAATCTCTTAGCGGAATGTGCAGAAGGAAGGGACGTTAACTTACAGTGCAGTCCCATTCAGAGTTACTGCTGTCCAAGTGCATTGAAATGAATGAACTTAGACTGGAATAACTCTCCTTAGAATTGCTCTGTAAGTAACAAAGCACATGGTTTCTATAAGGAAGTCCAGTTACAAAAGGATACTATAAAGCAAGTCTGGAAATAGCTCCACTTGAAATGCCCGAGATCCACTGACGGCTGGAGTGGATTGTGCTGAGGTTAATTGGCCAGCGGCCTAGAATGCTGCAAAGCAGCTCTATATTTGTGCAATGAGAAGTATCCTGTTTGAACTGGCAGCAGATGATTTTAAATTTGTACGTGTGGTGATTAATCCGTGAAAGCAGATTTGCACAGGTGAGCTTATCACTCGCTCCTAAAGTCAACGACTGATGAATATGAATGTATGAACAAAGTTATGCCTGGCCTATGCTATCAGCTTCTCCTATGGTAAACATTAGTCTGGGGACTGAACCCAGATGTAGATGGGGATTGCATGATAGAATATTCACCAATAGGATAAAGGGTTTCAACACCAACACCAACATATCAAAAAGGAGGCTGAGCACGAACCCCTTTCCCCCTGTCGTCTAGTTTTCAGGGGATTTGGGTTTTATCTATAAAGAATATTCATTCATGTCTGAAATTGCACATCCAGCAGCAGCGTTAATACATGAGGTGTTTACGTAAACAGGGTGTTAGGGCTAAATGGTTCATTACACTGGAAATCTCCTAGAATGAGCTTTGATTCTAAAATGCAGCCATGTGGGACTTGGCTTGGATTGGGTTCATGGCATTAGTTAAGATGGAGCTCTAATGCTTTATTTCTACATTATGCCCTCAATCAACACCCATCCTCCTGTGCAAGCAGTCAGCTCCAAGTTAGGTGGAAGGAGATGGGCACCCTGTTTTTTCTTGTCTTTTTCTTCCTACAAGGGCTATTTGAAAGCTCGGGAAGCTGGTTTCAATCAGGAATCTTTTCAGGGTAAAAAGGAAAAACAAATGAGAAGATCTGTTCACGGATCTCGTTATAAGCAATGATTGTGGCCTTATACTGCAATCCTAAGAGCCACATCCTCTAAACCCATTATCTTCTAGCAGTCTATAAATCTGTCTAGGACAACATTTTAAAAACTCTTATCATGAGTCTTAATATTAAATATTAGAATTTAATGGGAGTGAGGTCCATCAATGCCCCTTTGAGATCCTTGGGGAAGGTGTATGGATGTTTAGATGCATGGATATGTAAAACTTTACCACTGCTTTAGATTCCAATAATTTAGCTCATTCAGTATTCTGTATCAACTGATATGGTCATTCAGTAGAAACTCTGCCACATGGATACACTAGAAAGGGAAGGAAAAGTTATAATTGGTATACCTAAATATGTATTCATTATATCTAGCAGATTTTCATTTTACATTTTCTTTGCTTGACGCTGAATAGCAGAGGTCTCCTATTCAATTTTTATAACCAACTGCTAGCTCTATCAGTTAATGTTAGGGTCATCTGTCTTCTTGTTAAAGAGAAGAATATTACTGAGTAATAGCCTCTATGTGCTGCTAAAAATTGCTGCTATTTGACTGCTTTTTCCTTGTATTTTGTGTGCCCCCCTTCAGGTGATCTTTACATTGCTGGGCTGTCTCAAGGAATGTACAGCAATCTTCCAAAGTTGGTGGCCTCCCGTGATGGGTTTCAGGGCTGCCTGGCATCAGTGGACTTGAATGGCCGTCTGCCAGATTTAATCAATGATGCTCTACACCGCAGTGGGCAGATTGAGCGTGGATGTGAAGGTACAGCCTCCTTAACATGCAGTTCCTTCTCACACAGCCCTCCATGCCTCTTCACTGTTCTTTACATTGCCACACACTTCCTCAGTTGATTTTCTTTCTGGCTTCTTCTCATTCTGACCATCTTTATGGCCACCTACATGCCATACCCATGACTGTAATCAACTGGAATGTTTAACTTGCGATGGGAATGAAAGGTGATGACCAAAGGCCCTCTTGGTGTCATAGTGTTCTTATTGTCTCTCCACCAATGGAAGGATGTTGCATTTAGCACCAGTGTACACTCATGCATTAATGTTGGTTGCTCATTACTTTTATTTATGCAATTGCTTGTGGTTCTACTTAGTTTTTAAGTATTTACTTTTAAATTTGAATTTGAGCAGGAGTAGCAAACTTTGGTTTGATAGACCTATAGCTCAGTAATAGAGCATCTACTTAGCAGTCAGAAACTCCTAGATTTTGTTCCTAACACTAAAAAGAAAAAAGAATCAGGCAGTAGGTGATGAGAAAACCCTGGGCCTGTGATGCCAGAGAGCCCCTGCCAATCAGAGTGGTTAATACTGACCCCAATAAACAAACGGTCTGACTCAGTTTAAGGCAACTTCTTTTGGTTAAATGCTCTGTAGTTCACTTGGGTCATAAAAACAATTACAATAGTTTGTTTCTACACATTAACTGGAGATATGAATGAACAAGTGCTGAAGGGAATGTGCTAAAGACATTAACATTTCCCTTTGCACATCTGTTTCACTTGGGAGTTTCTGGAGTCGTCACAAAATCCGTGTTCTTGATTGAAGACGGATAA
Organism: Sphaerodactylus townsendi; assembly: GCF_021028975.2. Classification (NCBI taxonomy): domain Eukaryota; kingdom Metazoa; phylum Chordata; class Lepidosauria; order Squamata; family Sphaerodactylidae; genus Sphaerodactylus; species Sphaerodactylus townsendi. Next base: position 145,368,812 of record NC_059426.1, read on the forward strand.
CCGTTTAGGCAATGCTCAAGTGATTTTAATTCTTTTCACCACATTGAACTTGAGATCCTCTCATCAAACATACATACATAACAGCCGGTGCATTTTATTTCCCATCATGCCAGTTCCCATTAAATGTCTGAGGGTTCTGGTATCCTTTGTGGCCCAGTTCTTTTCCAGCTTTTAGGAAACTTTTAATATGTCATAATTCTTTCAGTACCTACCTCACGTTCAAATATTGCAGCCACTGGAAATGCCTCTCCATCCTAGGTTATCCAAAGAGAGGATGCCAGGAAGTGACATGGCATGAGCAGTTACTAAGACATGAATTGCCTTTTTACGGAATTCATCTTCACATATTGTTCCATTTTCCCGACCATTGAAACAGCAGAACTCTGTCCGGAAATACTTTTTCTTTTTCCTTTGCATGTACCAAGTACAGTCCTCCCTCCCACATCACCAGAGTGCTACACCCCGAAGCCCTGCAATGTGGGAAGCAGGACTGAAACTGCATAACCCCGTCCTGCCCCACCCCGCTTCCAGCCCAAGCCCCACCCTTGGGGGCAGGTTCTTTCTTCCTCCTTCTGGCTTCTGGCAGCTCCTGCTGGCAGCCCTGCCACATTCTCTATTCTGCCCCAGACCTCCAGATAAGCATAGTACTGGAGTCCTGTTGGGGGAATGACTTGCCAGTCAAAACCCATGATAGGGAAAGTTGTGATGTGGGAAGAAGAAGAAGAGTTTGGATTTCTATCCCCCTTTCTCTCCTGCAGGAGACTCAAAGGGGCTTACAATCTCCTTGCCCTTCCCCCCTCACAACAAGCACCCTGTGAGGTAGGTGGGGCTGAGAGAGCTCTGAGAAGCTGTGACTAGCCCAAGGTCACCCAGCTGGCGTGTGTGGGAGTTACAGGCTAATCTGAATTCCCCAGATAAGCCTCCACAGCTCGGGCGGCAGAGCTGGGAATCAAACCCGCTTCCTCCAGATTAGATAACGACCTCTTAACCTCCTCCTTAACTGCAGCCATCAGTGGCATGAAATTGCCCATAAGTAGCACCCCAGAGGGTAACTATAGCCAAAAATGTCTACACACTGTGGTCTCCACAGTTTGACTTACATTTCCCAGTGGTCCTTCACACACAGGGCAGTGCCAAATCATGAATTGTCTATACTTGTCCATTATTTTATTGTTTCTGTATGTTTGAAGTAATCTCATGCTGACATTCCTGGGGTGGAGGGTCTGTGAGCCCCTCTTGTTGCTAGCCTTTGCTCCCTGCCAGTGTCTCACATGTTGGAATAAATGGCAAACAATCTGTTTTTGTGCAGTGTTTTGATTTGGGATGGGAAAATGGTAACGTAAGAGATGTTTGGTTGATGGGTTTCTTCCAAAAGAACTTGGTCCTTGATGCAAGGAAGAGTTCAGGTAGGAGATTATTAGGAATTATACTGGGTGACCAGTCTGTCTCAGCCAAACATTCCTCGTAGAGTTGTTGCGAGGGTAAAAGAAGGAAGAGGGAAAACACCCTTGAGGAAAGGTAGGTTAAATGTGTCCTAGAGAAATAGATTAAAGAACCCTCACTTCTTCTATTTAGAATCTTGTTTTTAGAGAGAGAAGAATTTTTTGCACCCAGGAGATATTTTCCACTTCACTTAAATGGGACACAACTGTTTAGATGTAGCAGCATGTTAGTGGAAACATAAAAAAGACTTAACACAGGTCCACTTGCATAAGATGTCATGCAACATCTAATGCTTTCCTTCCTATATAATATAGTGCCTGGAAATTGGTTGCACAGATTTTGTGCAAGTGGAAATGTAAGTGGGAACAAAGTAAGTTTGAATTAGAACAGGTGGCAACAATGACTTTCCCCCCCGTCATGTTATCACTTGCACAAGAGCTCTAGTGCAATGGGAAACTTTGCACTGGATCTAACTCAGTATCTCCTTTTGAGAGAGGATAGCCACCCGTAATTGGGAAAAGGGACTGTTCTCTTGAAAAATTGAAGATGCAGTTGAAGAATTTTGTATAGCCCAAAGGAGATAATACTTCAGTGATATACTGATCAGAGCATCTTCATAAAGACAAACCGCACTTTATCAGATGTTGGCCTGATTTCACTTACATTGCCTTCCCCCATGGGATCAGAACATTGTAACTGGATCAATAAAGGCCCTGTTAAGAATGCTTTTTTAAACCATTCCTTCCTTTTTAAAATTTGAAAGATGCATTTTTCCCCTTTTTTGGATTTACAGTTCTTTTTGCTCTCACTCTGCAGTGTTATGCAATGCAGAAGCAGCTGTGTTTGAATAGAGGATGACTTATGTGGGCACTTAATATGACTGTTCAGAATGAGCTTTTAATATTCCAAAATAAATGTAATTTTATGGAAGAGTGATTATTTAGTTCTCCAGCACCAGGAGAATTTCAGGACATGCTACTGATGGCAGAATTGGCTTCTTAATTAGCACTAACCATATTTTAAAAGGCAAACGGAGCTCAAAGTTGTCAGGTCTAAAGCTGAGAGGCAGAACACATGGGTGGCATGTATAAGACCCTGGAATAAAACGGTGGCATTTATCTGAAGCAGCAAGGCTTGGGAAGGACCGTCGCCTGAGCCCTGGAGAGACCCAGCCGGTTGGTGAGGAGAGCTTGTACTAGACTAGAGCAGCAAGAGAGACGGGCCACAGAAAGAAGAAAATAATCAACGATAACCCCATATGAAAACTCAACATTTAAATTATGTACTGTAAAGGGAAACATTTTTAAGGAAACTGCAGGCAGTCAGACCTGGGTATGAAGTTTCAGATGAAAGTCTGCAGGTTGGACACTAGGAAATGATGAAAATAGTGAGGTCATGGGACCGGATCTTTCATGCTTTTGCCTGCCCCTTGGTGCTCCCTATATCTTGTGACCGCTGAAAAGATAATGCCAGAAGTTGGGACCCTTGCTGACAAAATCTCATGAGGACCAGGAGGACCACAGAGGGGAGAAACATTACTTACTTTCACCTCTGTCCTCTTCCACTAGCTGAGTAAGTTGGCAGAGAACACTGTCAACAAGTGAGACAGAGGATAATTGTTCCTGATTCCTCCACCTTAACCCAACTCCATGACATTTACTTACTAATCAATCAATCAATCAATCAATCAATCAATCAATCAATCAATCAATCAATCAATCAATTAATTAATTAAAGGGCTCTGGGCAGTACAGCATTTTGTACATGGAGATCTCTGAAAAGTCTCTTGCCCTCATGGTTCATAAGGCCTTGCTCTATGAATCCCAGGCAAAATACTAAGGATGGTTGTCTGGATTTGAGATTATTATTTTCTACGCTGCTTTGCAGTGGTTGACAGACAAGGCATTGGCAGCTTTTCTCTTTGCTCGTGAAAGGTTTGATCAGGGCTTTTGCTGGCAGCGCATCATACTCCTGCAAAGGTATTTTAGCAAAAGCCAACAGCTTTGTTGCATACAGCTGTGAGGAATCTAGGACTTAGCTGGTGGTTATCACACAACCCTCAGGTATTCAGCTACGGGATGACATAATCATCTTGAGTGGCATTTATGGTAGAAAGGGCTGTATCAAATCATATGTTCTAGGCATTAGTTATATAAACCTGAAAACTTTCAACTGCAGAAAGAACACAGAAAATACAGTGTTGGTTGGAACAGCTATAGCAAAGAAGACTGCCTGACTTCAGAGCCCAGAAAGCTATCATTTTGGGTCATTGGAAACATTAAATTCATTTGAAAACAAGGAAGGGAAGAAGAATCAACTGGTTAAGATCAATAATCTAGGAGCTCAGGCTCCTACTGCATGTTCTGAAACTATGCTCAGAATTCACATTAGGCCACTCTGTGTCCTCTTTTAACCTCTGTCTATTTCCATTATGTCTATTGGTTAAGAAATCATACACCAAATCCCACAAATAACCATTTTGGCAAAAGTAGGAGAACACCGAAAAGAAGATCAAAGTATGCTTGGACCTGGCCCCTGGTTTCATCCAGGAATTTTATGTTCAAGTTTCTGTGAACTTTGGTTGCACCTTTGGGAAGAAATCAGTATCATGTATTGAGGATGCACTATTTCTAGGAATCAATCTTATCACCGGCATGGATAATGGAAGAGGGCAATGGAGAAGGAACATAGAAGATGAGTGGTCTTCTTTTCAAGACAAGCAATCAAATGTTGGCACAATCTTTTTTTGATGAAATGCTAGACCAATTAGTTCTTATTTTGCCCACGACTCCTGGTTTTAACTTTTGTACTCTTATAAGACTTTCAGTCTATATAGCTAAACATACATAGTAAGGAGTTTGCTGGTATCCATATGGGAAACAGCAATAAATGAAGACATTTGTTCAGTGAGTGTGTGTGTGTGCATTGCTTGCATATGCATGCATGTGTGCATTTGTTTGTTTCATCCTACACCTGCTAGCTATTTCCTGCCATGCTCATTATAATCACTTTCCATTATTTTTAACACTGTACTCCAACAAATACAATCTGCTCAACAAGTTATTGGGCACCAGATACAAAGATGCAGAAACACAAATCCAGTTTCCTTTCAATCATCATCAGTTTCCTACAAAGGACCTTGCCCCCTGAACTATGGATTCAAACATTAATTACTTTATAATGTATGGTTCAGAAGAGTGTTGCTAAGTTTCTTTCCTGGTCAGAGACATGTAATGGGCAACAACCATTGTTGTTATTGCTTCATTTAACTGATGTCTTTACAACACATTTAACAGCTAGATTGGTATTCGTGGTGATTTACAGTTAAGCCAGCCCAATGTAAAATATAAGCAAATTTTGTCAGGATGGAGACGTTAGCAATGCAGTGCTAAGCAGAGTTATACCTTTTTAAGTCAATTGAAGTCAATAGGCTTGGAATGTTCAGGACTGTACTGATGGTCATCATTCTGCAATAGGTCTAATGGCTTGGCCAGAGAGAAGGTGTTTGTTTGTTTTTCCCTATGCAAATGATATGATCTTCAATGTCAAGAAGACTTCTAGAGAAGAAAGGAGTTCTGCTTTCCTTCATTTTCCAACAGCCTCTGAAAAATGTTATTATTAGGTTTAATGGAGTTGCTAAAGAGATGAAGGGGAGGATGTAAGAATATAAGAAGATCCCTCCTGGATCAGTCCAGTGAGGGTCCCTCTAGTCCGTCCTCCTGTCCCACACAGTAGCCAACCAGTTACCTTGGAGGGCCAACAAACAAAACACAGAAGATTTCCTCCGATGCTGCCTCCTCTCACTGGTACACAAAGGGCTGCTGTCTCTGAAAGTGAGGGGGAAATGGTGCATTGGAATTGCCTGGAAAGACAGGTCATTGCCACCTCAACAGTTTTCCAGATGGTAACTTGGAAAGCCAAAGCAAAGGTTCAACATTTAAAATGTTATGAGGTTAGTATAGAAAGCTGCACCACAGACATCTCTTGTCGAAGGCTTTCACGGCCGGAATCACTTGGGTGCTGTGTGGTTTCCGGGCTGTATGGCCGTGTTCTAGCAGCATTCTCTCCTGACGTTTCGCCTGCATCTGTGGCTGGCATCTTCAGAGGATCAAAGGATCATCTCTGTCACCATTTCTCATTGGTGGAGTATAAAGCTTTAATGTGGTAGTAAGGGTAATAGTAGATCTACCTTTGCAGTGGCATCACCAGCCACTGGTACTGGCATTCTCTAAAAAAACCAAAAAACCCTGAGCTGCAAAGGTGAGTACATTTCTTATCCATGCTCAACCAGAGTGGACAGACAAGGGTTTATCAGATTTTATGCCCTGCTGAGGGGCATGAAAACATTTCAGTGCTATGATAAAGGAAAACCACTGGATATTTTTTCCTCTTTCCCTTCCTTTGAATCCTTTTCCATGCTGCAGGATACAATGTGCTAATCATTTGCTCCCCATGACAGTGGAGATTTTGTATGAGTTTTAGATATTGGAGGGATTTTTTTTTTTGCTGTGCTTCTTAGAAGTGGGGTAGCCTGTGTTTCATTCTTGATAGCGATATTTCCCATTCTTGCATACTGCAGTGTAAGTATGGTTACACAATCATTTTACAGAGAGATCTGACCACAAGGTAAGAAACACCATGGGCTAGAACGGAGAGGAGGACTGGAATTTCTTCCTTAACAACTCACAGTGTTTTTGTTCTGGTTGTATCTCTGCTACGCATAAGAACAAGTAACTACAGAAAAACTACACAGATGTCTTACCTTGAAACAGCCATGGGAACATTAATTTGACCTAAGACTATGATGTGACAGTGACAGCTCAAGAACTCAGATCTACCAGAACATTTTTATGAGCATGCTAGGAAGATTTTCTGCCCATGAAGCACATCTTTCTCACACCCTCTCTCTTGCTGCAGCCCAGAATGTCCCCTGAAATACTCAGCCTGCCCTAAAGGAGCATTTTAAAAGACTTTTTAAAAAACTGTGTGTAGGTTGGTGGGGATGAGAAAGTTGAACCTTGCAGGTGAAAATCCCTCCACTGGCAGAAACACTCATTTGGATCAGAACCATGAACAAGTTTCTTTGATTGGATTGCTTCCAGGACTGTGAAAGTCTTATTCTTCTAATTATTCATAATCCAAGTAACATTTGAAGTGGGGCTTTTGAGCCACACCCATGGGACAATCTGTGTGAAACAAGGAATGCTAGAACACCTGCAAGTTCAACTTAATTCCCATTGTCCAATGGTGATCAGGCAGGCAGTTAGTTAATGGGCTGTTGAGCTGTTTGCCACAAAAGCTACTCACAGCCAACAGAAGGTAACTCTCAGCTGATCAGCTGAAAGTCAGGGTCTTCTGATCTTTCATCCTGCAAACTTTGCTTCCACCCAGACTTGCTGAGATGTAACAGAATTTCACTGCCTTTGTTCTGGTTGAAGGAGAGGTTTGATTAAAAACAACAACACCTGACTGATTTCACTTCACTTTCCCCCACCCCATGCTATCACTTTGGGCTGCAGAGAAAAGAATAGAAAAATGCACTTTTGCAATGCAGAAGTTAAGAGCATTACATCAATCACCACGCAACTTGGAAAGGGCGGAATGAAAAACAGGATCTCTCTTTTGTAGCCAGAAATTTAAAATTATTGCTTCTGTCTGGGCCCAGCTTGGACAAGAGCACCCTTTTGAAACTTCACATGTGTAGCTATTTTACTGAGGAGGTAGAGTGGAAAAGAGCTCCATTCCCGGCTGATTGCCCCATCAACTGTGTGGCAGTTTCTGACCAACAGGCAATGCAAACTTGTTGGGCAGCTTTTGAGTTGTGTGATGCAAACACTGAAGGGGGGGGGGGGTGATATCTCCATGGAACTGTCTCACACAGTATCCACTGGTTTCTAAAAGCCTTCAGAGAATGGGCTCTGAGGCAGAAATCTTAACTGTGTCCTCCTAGCCTGAATCTGTGCACGGCAAATGAAACAAAGATTTCACCAGATATTTTTAAGTGGTCACACATGGTTGTTTCCAACTGCATGTAGGCATTCTTAGGAGACAGGAAAACATCATAGTGAGGAGCTAAACTCCACAATTTGCAATGCCACATTAAAAACTCATGTGCCATCAATGTTTTGTCTGTGCCCATCTTTGTCTACCTTTCTCTTCCCGACCTAGTAGTGTGTGCTGTGTTGTCTGGCGTGTTGAGTTTATGTTGTTCAGGTGGTGTGATAGTCAGAGGCCACAATGGTTGCTGGTCTGCCGTTTTGTCTACTTTGTCTCTAGTAGTGTCACTTCTACCACATCTATTGTGTGCATATGGGCTGTGTTGGTGATACCAGTTACTTTTTGTTTAATTTTTAGTGATGTTACCCTGATCTAATCTGCCATTTTACTAACCTCTGGTTTGTTGTTTCGCTTTTTCTGTTCTTTTGCTAACAAAGTTGAGTTGACCAAAGCTGACCTGCAAGGTAGAGAAGGTTTTTGTTTCCCTTGCCAGTTTGGACTGAAAGATGCCTTTTAATGTAACCATTGGTGCTTTTAATTTATTTTTTAAAAAAAATTGGATGCAGTCACATCTCTAACCCAATGGGCACGAGCCTTCTACAACCTGATAGGTTGCAGAGTGGGGTGGTGAGAAATCCGGGGAGAAAAAATTCAGGTCTGGTTTGGAGAGTTTAAGAGGTTTGACTGTATTCCATCCAGAGATTATCCATAACTGCACAGCTTGATTTCCTGAAAAGGGGGTGTTAACATGAAAAGATGGCACTGAATATCTGATTTGCTAAAGTTCAGGTAGAACTCCAGTCTTTCAAAGGATTGAAAAGTTCACTGTCTGATCCAGTGTGGGTTTACTTGGAAGTAGGGATTCTACCCTCCCAGGAATGATGGAAAGTTTCTTTCAAAGCCTTTACAAACCTTGGGAAAAAATGGACTAAGAAGAATGGAAATAGAAACACCACAGTCAGGAAGAAGGACTTCTGAACTCCATTTTTTAAAATAATCTATTGCACCTAAAGACAAATACATCACATCAGTGCTCTATAAAACCTCTTTCATTTTTCCTTTTTATCCTCATCTTTTTTTCTCCCCAGATTTGTTACACAGACTTTGAAACTTGAACTTTTTCTGTGACTGGGAAGTCAATGGAACTTTTCCTTTCCATGCTGTTTGGTGCACTAGATGAAGCAGCCACTAAATTTCTTGTCTGGCTCTTTAAAAGGGAGTCCAGGGCTGCCCAATGGTGCTTGCTGGATTAGAAAGGCCAGTCATTGATACTAAAAGTTGCAGAAAAGTTATAGATGAGAAGGGGCTCCTGGCCAGGATAGATTTCATTAACAGAAATCAGAGGAAAGGGAGAGTGGAAATGGCAGTTTAATTTTTGTGATGTATAAGTGAGGCCAAATGAATCGTAGGCGGATTCAACATGGGCCGAAAACAATGGTGTGAAAACCCCTTTTACACTGTTTTCACACTTCTGTTTTTGGCTCATGTGGAATCCACCATAGAGTCCTAGAGTTGGAAGAGACTACAAGGACCAACCAGTCCAACCCCTTGCTATGCGAGAGCACACAAATCAAAGCATTTCCCAAAGATGACCATCTAGCCTCTGTTTAAAAATCTTCAAAGGAGAGTCCACCACCCTCCAAGGCAGTGTATTCCACTGTCAAGCAGCCCTTGCCATCAGGAAGTTCTTCCTACTGTTTAAGTAGAATCTCTTTTCTTGAAGTTTGAATCCATTACTCCTTGTCCTAGTGTCTGGGACAACATAAAAACAGCTTTGCTCTCTCTTCAATATGACATCCCTGTGAATATTTAAACATATCTATCATGTCACCCCTTAACCTTCTCTTCCACAGACAAAACATACCCAGCTCCTTAAGTCTTTCCTCATAGGGCATGGATTCCAGACCTTTTACCATGTTGCTACTTCAGTACTAAGATAAGGAGGCCCATTCCACACAGAACATTTAAAATATCTTGCAGATGTTTTAAAAAGAACCATTTAGGCTTTGTTCTTCCCCACAGAGTGGAAAAATAAAGTGTTTCAGGCCAAAATTGTTCTTTTTTCCCACCTGCCACCTGACAAAGCTTGTGAGTTTCATTCTGCCATTTTGTACTGCTGCAGAGATTCTCTGTGCAGCCAGCCATTGGCTGAAGATTTCTGTTAGAGATTTCCTCTGCTTGCATCTCATCAGATTTCACTGCATCAAGTACATGAATAAAGTTAGTTTGGAGTCATGATTTCACATACATGTTGTTTTTCCTGTTTGGTTGTTTTCAATGAGACACCTTCAAAGCTATGATGATCAAGTTATTGTAGCTTCAAAGATGTCTTGTTGAAAACAACAAAAAAGGAAAAGTGACATGGACATAAGATCACCAGTCCAAACTAGTTTTATTCATGTACTTTATGCAGTGGAATTGCAAGTGGATGAGGGGAAAGCAGCCTCTATAAAAAACCTTTAGCAAATGGCTAGAGGCATGTAGAATCTCTGCAGCTGCGCAAAATGGCAAGCACAAGCTGCAGAGAAAATGAAAATGGAAGTTGGTAAATCAGGCAGGAAAAAGAAAACGTTTCCTGCTTTCTGAACAGCAAGCAGGTAACATTTTGAAAATGTCTTAGGGAAAAATAGATACTATTTCGCCTTTTCGAAGTAAAACATTTTGAGGGAAGACAAAACGTTTTCCTGATGTTTTCAGAAAAAACTGTATGGAATTCCAGCAGGAAACATTTCATATTTCAGACTCAAAACATTTTATTTGTGTTGTGTGAAATGGACCAGTGAGGAGAGAGCATACTCCTTGTAGCTGAGGTAGATTGGATTTGGGAAAATCTAGGAATAAGAAACATGATAGGAAAACATTTCTCATACTCACCCAAGATTGTCGTTTAGGCACTCTTGTTTGTCTAAATCATGTAAATAAATAAGAGACAGTGGATTCAGAAGAGCTTCTAAACTGTCAAGCTGGGCAACAGAGCTGGAAGTGGTCCATCAAGTTTCCTGGACCCAAGCCATTTCTGATTATTTCAGAACTCGGTTTATCATACTCTAACTTACAGTAGTTGGTGGAGAGGCCTCTGTTTAGACGATCACACTAGTTATTCTTTTATTCATTTTTATCCTATTCCTTAGCCAAAATTGGCTGCTAAAGCTTTTCCTGGTAATAAAAATAACTAATAGAAATTATATGCAATAGAAATGATCTGTGGGGATCAGTTTTTCAGCTGAAACCAACCACCCGGGTCTATGTTCACCCTGTCCAGTTATCCTTTGAATATTGATTTGTACTATAGGATTTGATTCACATGGCTGTGCACAAATGCATTTAAAAAAGAATGTAAGACAAAAGAATATATACAACAAGAAAATGAGAGATGGAAAAAGTAACATTAAAAAAGCCAAGAGGCACAATGACTCAAAAGATAAGACACAGAGGATGAAATGAAAGCAAACTTGAAGCCGCATGAGCATATTTATTACAAAAGTATAATAAAGAAGCATGAAGGGATAGGGCTGTAAGGTACTTTGATCTTACATCTGTGTCTGCATATTTGAAAGGGATATAGAAAATGTTCAAGGTGGTGCTAGAGCAAAGACTTGCCTTCATTTCCTTGCTACAGAAAAATAACTATTCCTAAAGTAAGATGGTCATCAGTGTCAAGGCGTAGGGTTTTGATGTCCACGCACATGGTGAGAAAGCAACGTGGCTTTCCAGGATGGGTAATCCATACGCCCGTACAGTGTCATACATGTTTGTGGTAGCTCGATGTGAAGATGTGCATGCATACTGCTTCCAACATTGACATCTTTTCTGGACAATAAATAGATAATAAAAACAAAATATAAACATGTATGCTGCCTTTCTGCCCAAGTGGGACCTCAGGGCAGCAAACAATTAAATGTGATTCAAAATCAGAAGGAGGGTTAGTAAGGGTATGCCAGATAAAGCAGAAATATCTTTACCCTCAGATGGGAAAAGTAACATGTGGAGCTTCCTTTGGTGAGTCAGATATAGCCTTGATAGGCTTTGTATGCTAAGAAATCCAGCAAATTAAACGTTGTCAAGTCTAGATCCGCGGCCTTCAGCGAATGGTTCAGTTGATTCGTGAAATACGAGTGCTTCTTCAGAATGATTTCTGAGACTTTTGTCTCTTTTCAGTGGATCAGGAAGGCACAGAGAATGTGGAGTGTCATAGTGGGACTTTTCATTTCAGGAAACCAATCTTTGCTGTATAGGTTTGGATATCCTAATTCCAAATGGACTCATGATAATTCCTCAGTCTCTGAGGGACTGTTTTTCTGTGCTTCTAATGACATGGATAGTGGGGAGGTCTGGTGGAGGAGGACTTGCCACTATACCTTTCTAACACTCTGCACTTTCAGTCATTTATCTTTGTCTCCCCTCCACCCTTTCCTCTTCTGGTGAATGTTGTACACGTCTCCTTAATCTCAAACACTTAGCTTTCTTTTGTTTGCTTCCCCTACAATTCAGTCGAGACATATTCCCTTTTATGCGGTTCACTTTGTGTTGGGTGGGATTCTACCCCCCTCTTTTACTCATTCTATTATGAGACCTTGTGGAAAAAAAGAACCACAAAAGGCAGGTATGTATCACATGGTATAATGCATGGAACCCACAACTCTGAATTTGATCTACAAACTGACCATTTTAAAATATTTTTGGTGTCTGTACTGTTATTCATCTACTAATGTTCTTGATTCCCCAATGAGCTGGTCATGTGTGCCATGACACCTGAAACTGTCTCAAAAGCATCTGTTTCCCAAAGTGAAGAGCCAGGCCATGCCCTCTTCTGTCTCCTTGCTGCAGGAGATACTTGAAAAGAGCCCAGGAAGATACTTGAGAAGAGCCTTTGTGTCTGCAGCAACATCCATTCACAAACAGCTACCTGCATTTTGTGGCTAGCTCAGTCCCCATGGCAACCATTTTATGGTGGTGTCACTGCCTTTCACAAAATTCCAAAAGTTCCTGCAACTTCAGAAAGGTTGGGAGTCCTTACACCGGAGGAAAAACTGATTTTCTCATCAAAGTGTACATCTAAATATGTGTAATCTGCCGATAACCCAGTTCTATCCATAGTCACCTGGCAGCAAGTTCCGTTGCTTCCAATGGAACTTATTCCTATGCAACCATTGCGTAGCATTGCAGCCATGCAGCCTGATCTTGTAAAGAGTTAGGCACTTCTTGGCCTTTGATTTCAGTGGGCTTAGACTCATCTAGTTGTGCAAATTGATTGGTTTGCTCATTATGAAAATGATCAGCTTTACTTGCTCTAAAAAAACTCTCAAACAGCGCTTGAGTTGAATGTTCAAGAGAAGTTCGCATGTTAGACCGGGCATAGCTTTGAATCCTTGGGGCATTGTTGTCCATCGGAATGTGACATGTGAGAAGAGCATTATCCAATTGATGGTGTGACTTCAGCTTGTGCAGCCGGGTCTAAAATTTTGTGAGCGATGGCTACTGACCTTACCTGACATGCAGAGAGGAGATGACAGGCATGAATTGTGCCTCTTATTCACTATTCTTCTTTTTGATGTCTGAAGTAACACCTCTGCATCTCCAACAGTGAAGCACAGTAGCGGCCTCCTACTGTTGTGAGTTGTCAGATGTTACCGAGCCACTTCAGAAGTTATAGAGCAACAAAGGGAACAGGAAGTTTGATGTAAAAATATGAACACTTAGATAAGACCCAAAAGGTCTGTTGAGCGTAGCATTTGGTGCTACAGTGAATATTTGTCCATTTTGACTTTGGGGGACAAATAAATGCTCTCAGGTGAGGGCAGCAATATTTTATTTAAATATGCATCTGTTTTCAAATCTTTTTGCAGTCACGGTTTTCTCTGACTGCTACTTTGGTGTCATTTCCCTCCCCATATTAAGATCTCTTCCTCTTAGAGCAGCTCCAGGCAATCCAGACCTGCTGACACTGTGATGCTGCATATGCCATCAGATTTTGGCACATACTAATGTCACTGAGGTAAAATAAAGCTTATTTTGAAGGACAGCAGCACATAATGCATGGGTCATATTGGTAGTCCTAGTCAGGCAGAGATCACCTCATGAGTGTGATGGCCTTATTCTTTGTAGTGAATCAGATTTGGTAAGTGATGATATAGCTGAGGCCTTGTTTGCCCTCATTCAGAAAGAAGGCAATATTATCCCTCCACTCAACAAACCTCTAGAAATGGGTGGGTGGCAGGTTGGGGTGGGCGGGAGAGAAAAGGACATATTGATGTGGATGAATTTTTTTGTGCAAATTGTTCCTCTACATATTTGACTTGGCACTATTTAGCATTTGGTTTTTATCTGAAGTCATGCAGATCCCTGTGGGAAACTCACAGATATGCATGAAGATGGCCTCTTCCTCTAGTGGAGGAATACACGTGCCACATTACATCTTGTCCAGGATCACCCCAGAGACCAACATGATTTTCAAGGTATGATCTTTTGAGAGTCAAAGCTCCTTTCATCAGATACCCAACCTTTGTATCTGATGAGGGAAGTTTTGAATCCCAAAAGTTCATACTCCCAAAAATCTGGTTGGTCTCTGGGGTGCTTTCAAGAAGGCTGAATAATGCACTTTTAATCCACTTCCAGTCTTCTTTGCAACTGGATCTTACCATGTGAAATAGCAAAATCCACTTGCAAACCATCTCCTGCAGACAAATAGCTACCCTCCGAAACTACTCTGGTCTGTTACTTATTTCCCATTTTTAGAATAAAAAAAATAAACTTTCCACTTTTCATCTTTTTATGTCCTGTAAACTTTGCATGCTGCAGGGAGTGCCTTCGGAGAAGGCTAGGATAAAATGTATTAGGCTGATAGATGGTATATGTGTACAGTGATGTCAAATGGCAGCTGATTTCTGCTGAACCCAGCAAGGGGCTTTCAAAGAAAGTGAGAAGCAGAGGTGGTTTGCCATTGCCTTTCTCTGAAGAGTTTTCCATGGAAGTTTCCCTTCCAAGTACTCACCCCTGCTTAGCTGATGAGATCGAGCTATACCATGCTGCCTTCCCTCTCAGATTGATAATATGGCGGTGTATAAATAAAGGCTGACAGAGTTAGAATTGTGTAGTTTATTTTTGTATGATATTTAAAAAATTCTGTGGGCTAGTACAACTTGCCTTAACATTTGAAAGGAGATACTTCGAAAACACACACACACACACACACACACACACACACACACACACACACACACACACACAGAGAGAGAGAGAGAGAGAGAGAGAGAGAGAGAGAGAGAGATTAGTTGGGTGAGCTCAAGCAATAGCAACCAAACACACTCCCTACAAAATACAAATGTTTAAATATCATGTGAAGTCTATTGCAGGGATAAAGTTCTTTGCATAGTGGCTGAACTAGACTTTAAAGCTTTATTAAACGGGCTGGATTTTGTTAAATGGCACCAGAAAGAACATTAATAAAAACAGAGTTTCTGACACTTGGTGGAGAGCTTTGGGAGATAGGTTATTTAAAGCCAGCTCTCTTTCCCAATGCACATAAATTATTTATTGGTCTCTATTGCTTCTGCCCTCTGCTGTTGTCACTTAAGGGCCATGTGGATGAAACGAAGGCTCGTTTTATATATAAAACACTAGTGGGCTTTTCTTGCTTTCTCATCTGTAAGCCTAATTCCCTGTGACATCCCTGTAGCGGTGGCCAAGATTTTATTTTTACAGACAGGGGGATTATGACAATTGAGGACAGAGACATCAATGGCAGATGAACTCCCAGCAAGAAGCATCTAGTTACCACATCAAAATCCCTCGGTGAGTGCCAAGGAGGTGAAGCAAGCATAATATACATAAACCTGGGCTCTTTCCACAGAAATGAGCTCTAAGAAAAAGCATGTTTGCCTCTCCTGAAGGAAGTTGGGAGCCGTTTCAGAGCTTCCGTAGAGGCTTTCCCAGACTTCCCTTGGGTGCTTTAAATCTTTATTGCCCCCTGCTTTGCCCATTATAATGACTATTAATACTTCATTTTTCCCCCTCACTATCTTCTAAGGTGCCTTGGTTCCTCTGTTCTCTCATTTTAGCCAGTTGACCCCTCCCGCTCAAGTAAACTATGCTGATAGGAGGTGACTGACCAAGGTCGCCCAGTGAACTGCCTGCCTGAGTGGACATTTTGACCTCCTGATTTCTCAGACCTCAACTATCAGTCTAGCCAGAATACCATGTTGAGGTGAACAGAATGAGACATATCTGAATGAGACATATCTGCATTTTTTGGAACCATATGCATAATTCAAGTGCTAAAAAAAGCCCTAGCCTTCATTTATGAATTGGTGTTGGCCTGGGAGAGCAGGTAATACACACCATTCATCTAATCAAATATGTCCCTTCCAGCTGCTTTATACCCTATACTTCCCCTGCTGTTTCTCTTACCCCAGCTTAAAGCTTGAGAAAGCCATTTTAACTGGGACAACTAGATGTGGGTAACATAAAATTAACCCACTTTCCCCTGTGCTGAAGGCCTGATCTATATAATCCTTCTTGCCTTTTAAAAAAGGGATTGTGGTTTCTGTTTTATTAGAAAATTATTCTGGGAAACAAATCAGGATATCAAATACCTGAGGTAGGGCTAATCCCAAACTCCAGAGCCAGTTTTGCCTGACTTCCTGAGTACTCCACTGTGACATGTAGTTTGACTTCTAGTAAATCTTGAACATTCAGGATTTTGCATCCATACAGATTTCATCGAGCTGTTCAGTCAACAACAGGCCCATGTTTGCTGGCAAATAAGGTCAGCAATGACCCTAAAACAAAATGACAATGAAACAATGGAAACTAAATAGAGCAGTTTTTTCACTGTAAAATATTCCAGGCTCAATGCACCACACTTCAAGGGGAAAATCCACAGTATTATCCTTTGAAAATCTTATTTATTGGGCAGCCTGTGGTTCTTTAAGTAGTCCTCACTCTCCTTCTAATCCAGGAAGTTATTGTTGCGATCCAAACCCTTAAATGAGTACCATGTGGTGGTACTACAGGATAACTAGAAGTCTTGCAATGAGACTCTTTGTGCATCTGTAATTATGCCCTCTTACTTTTTGTGTATGCTTAATTCTCTTTCAAATTACACATAATTGTAAATTCCTTTCATCACACTGGAGGCAGGCTGTGCTAGCTATAGGAAGGCTGATTTTGTCAAACGGTTTCAAGGTTCGGTTGCCCAGAGGCTGAATGCTGCACTTCACTTTCCAATGCAGCAGCTAAGGTGTAAAATAGCCACATGCATAGAATCCAGGCAAAGTATCTTGAAATAATTTAAACTGTAGGCTATCATAAAGGAGAGAATGATGCATTATTTGTGTGAAAGCAAAAGAGAAAAACACTAGAACTGCTCCTCCTGCAAACCAGAAGCACCCTGCATCAACTCACTTGTACATGCAAGCTGGCAGTTGGCAGCATTAGTGTTGCCTTTGGAATTTTCTGAAGTTGGTGGCACAGCAGCTCAGGGTCTTAGGATAAGTATGTTTGGCCAGCGTTGCCTGTTGCCCATTTGGAAACCTGGGGAAGTGTGATGTCACTTCTGGGTTTCCCCTGGAAGTGATGCCATGCTGTCACTTGATGGCCTCACTGCCATATCCCGGCCCCAAACTTCCACCAACCACTGATTGGCAACCTTGTCTGAAGGCTTGGTTCAGTGGGTTTGGGACATGGTAGGAGCCATTGTGGGGGTAATCCCCCCTTCACTCCCAATCTGTTCAGTTGGAGTGTTTATACTTACATTAGGGGGGTTTATGATAAATATTTTAAATTGTATATGTCCCCCCCCCTCCTCCACTGATGTCCTGGTCAGTGAGAAGAAAAAAACAATGCAGAAATGCGGGAAGTATAATTTAGAAGAGAAAAGTATATGCTGATTTTTCTTTTCATTATCAGTTCATCCAAACTGCATCATTCACTTTATTGGTGGTGGGAGGTAGAATATGTATTTCCTGCATGGAACTACATCAGTTCTGCTTTGTCTACTAAAGCAGCAAAATAAATTAAACTATTTTATAGATGGTGGATCTCCTCTCACAGGACTGGAAAGAAAAAAAAATCTCATTAATCTAAACCAAAAGGAAACATGAAACAGTATAGCAAAGCTCCCTTTGTTCTATTTGTTTTCAAGCATCAGTAATTTCTTACTCTGAAAGACATTAACTGCTCTGGAATGCAGACCTTCTGTTACATCCACATGATTCAGTGATTTAGATAAGTTTGAAATGTTCCTTCTCATCCTGGGATCTCCAGTGTTTGTGCTTCTGTATTGAAATCAAAGGAAGAAACAGAATTTTAAACAGCAAAGGAGAATTAAAATTACTTGCTATGGCAAGCATGCATCAAAATCAGTGGTTACTACTTGCTATTTACAACTGAGAATGTCAGAAATGAATGATTTGATTCACCAAAAGAGCACATAGAACCTTTGCCATTGCCAACAATTCAGTTTCTGGACTCCTCAATGGTCTGAAAAGGTGCTGCATGACAAAATTGCCAGTGTAGCTATTTAGGGTGATGAAGATTCTTGCAGAGATGTAAGGCCAAGGGACCAACAGGTAGAGACCAATGAGAAGAAAGAAGCTGATATTATATTTGATCAAATTGACCCTTTTTTCTTCCAAAAGCCAGTTCAACATTCTTGGAAAGAAGTGCAGATGTGCAATATTTATTGATCACCAATCTTTCTCACCCCTTCCAAAGTCCCTTAAAGAACGGCCAGTGAACTTCCCTTTCTATTTCCTCCCACCAACAAGCACAGAATTGTCGAAGGCTTTCACGGCCGGAATCACTTGGGTGCTGTGTGGTTTCCGGGCTGTATGGCCATGTTCTAGCAGCATTCTCTCCTGACGTTTCGCCTGCATCTGTGGCTGGCATCTTCAGAGGATCTGAAGATCTCAGGAGAGAATGCTGCTAGAACACGGCCATACAGCCCGGAAACCACACAGCACCCAAGCACAGAATTGTTTCTAGTGAACTTGGCGTCGGAATACTAGGAGGTCTTTGACGGCCGGGGGCAAACTTTAAGTGTTATAAGTACTTCTTCTGAGCCTGCCTAAGAGGGAATATGATACCTTCCACACCTTCTTTCTGCTATGTACCACAGTTTTTTGTTTGTTGCTCAGCGTGCAATTCTCCATGTTTTCTACGTGTCCTGAATTTCTGTTGCATGTTCATGAAATGGAAGTGTTTGGTTCCTTTTTCTTCCTTGGTGCATGATAATGATACAACCACGGTATATTGCTGTTTCGATCTTCCCAGTGGCTATTCTTTGGTTTTGCTTTACTTTTTTACTTGCTATTCCACCTCAGGACCCAGCACCACTTGCCAAGAAGATTCCTGTGCCAACCAAGGCATCTGCATCCAGCTGTGGGAAGGCTTCACTTGTGACTGTAATATGACATCATACGCCGGGAGTCAGTGCAATGACCGTGAGTGCCCCCTTTTCTTGAATTTTAAATTGAACGTTAGCTTAATGGGTGTGTTAATGTTAATGGCCTGGCTAGCTGATCAGCTTCCTGGGAAACTAACTTTAAAAGCTAGATTACTTGAGGAAAGAGGATGATAATTATTTTCTCTTTGATCTGATCTGAAAGCGCTTGAGTGCGTTCTGTTTTCATATTTAAAGGCAAATGACATGAAAGGGGTTATTGATGTTCTTTTTATAGCAACCAGAAGGAATTGTGTATGTGAGAGACAATAATCAGAGCTCTGCTACGCCAAGTATCGTCACCTTTTAAAGTTTTCCTGCTGCGGAGTACAGTTCCTACTCAATCACGCCTAAGTGGCTACAAAGGTTGAAAAGTTCTCAGACAAAATACATAGAAACCTGTATGATGTTAATAGCAGTTTGTTCATGATAGGTGTTTTTGTGCTAAGGTGAAACTTGTCGGTAGAGTTTTGACTTCACGCACTCATCACACTGGGACTTCCTGTTTCTTTTCCCCCCTCATGACATAAAGCTCCTCTCGCTGCCTTCCAGTGATGAGCTTGGATGCTCAAAACAGCTTGAGGTATATTTAAAGCTAAACGTAGCCCCCTAGACATCACCATGGGAAGCTCCATTAAGGAGAAGCCCTATCAGTGCCTTGGCAGTGGCACAAGCTTCATCCAGACGTCCAACCTCAATGCTGGGTTGATCCAGCCTGAGAGAAATTGCTCATTTGAAAGTGCGAGCTGAAAATTATTCCTGCTTTTTGGAAAGGCAACCCACCACACGTCCAGTCCTCATATTTATTTCTGACAAGGCAATTTTCACCATTAGGTGATGACTCCATCGCACATGTTTGTTATATTTATATTGTTCAATTTCATCTTTCCCTTGTCAGGGAGAACTTTGACTTTCTAATGGAAAGTTAGCTCAAGATGGCTTTATGCAGGTCTAAAGAACATGTAGGAGCCACGTGGCATAGTGGTTAAGTGCTTGCACTGCCACTCACACGGTCAGGAGTTCAAGCCCCCTGTGGGTCAGGTATCCTGGCAGCTGGCTCATGGTCAACTCAGCCATCCATCTATTCTTTGGTCGCTAAATGAGTACCTAGCTCATAGCTAGGGGCTAAAGAATAGCCGGGGAAAGCAATGGCAAACTACCCCACAAAAAATGGCTTGTCTACGAAATCACTGCTTGCAGTGTACCCAGGGTCGAACACAACTGAAGGGGAAACGTTACTTTTTACTTTAAAGGACATGTGAGAACAACCCTTTCAAGCGGTGACAGACCCTCGCAGAATGCTGCTGTTTCTTGTTACTCACCTTTCAGACAGCACGTATGGGATCAGACATTTTAATGCTTCCCCCAAAGAATATCTCTTCACATCAAAAACAGGCAAATCAGGGAAACTCCCAGCCTGTTTTCTATACACTCTCAAATGCTATCACAGGGGAGGAATTATGGGGTCAACCTGGCACATATGCTGTCAGAATGCCACAGTCAGGAATGCACAGCAGAATGTGATTTGCTAGATAGGCAATTAAGCACATTTTGAAAACCAGCCTAAGTGCACATAAATAACTCTCCCATTTTCCCACAAGTTCACAACTCTGTCACATAATAACAAACCTTTAATGACACAATTAAGAAAAATACAGTGTTATAAATACAATTGCCAATACAGTTAAGACCCTTTGCCAATAACAAAGCACAAGAAGTTAGCCAACACTTCCAATATGTCAGCAGATTCATTATCTAATAGAGTTACCATAATTGATAAATCAGTACAATCAGTGCAAGTTCTCAGCCATGGGTCTGTTTCTAGCTAAGCTGTGTATTGGATAACGTAATAACACATGTTGGACCGATTCTTCATAAGCTAAACTGCAGGGACAGAATCTTTCATTAAAAGACACTTTCTGTATTCTACCTGACTGGTAGCTGAGGGGAGAACGTTACATCTAGCAAGAGTTAAAGAGTATGGGCTCCGTAACCAAATAGAAATATCTAGCCATGGTGTATGGTTTCAGCGGTATGTCCAAATACAAAGGAGAGCTATTAAAACATACCAGGAGCTCTGCCTGATTACTGATCCCTTTGCGGTCTCTGTCCTGTTGCTCCTGTTGCTTCTTTAGCAGGCTCTCTTGTGTCTCCTTGCTGGACACTTATCAGTCCCCCTAACACTTTTCCATTTGTCATTAATACCACCCTTGACAAATATATTAGGAAACTACAGCTCAAGAAACTCTGCCCTGTGACCTAAGAGGCAAAGAACTCCAAAGGAGTTCAAGACACTGTATTTTCCCTTGTTCATGATGGACTGGGCCTCGGGGTTCCAAATGACTGTGAATCCCATGTTATGCTGACACTAACAAATTCAGAAAAAGTTCAGAATGTTAACAGACTATTTTCTGGGTCTCTTAAGTAGATGTTCCTTTTTGCTTAAGTGTAGAAAGATGTCCAAGCACTAACAGAGTGATGTGAGAGTTGAACATAATCCAATATTTAAGACATACATCCTGACACCCACATTGTCCAGGTATTCATCCCATAGGAAGGGCTTCATAGGCGTGTGGAAAAGCTGCACAGAATAATTCACAAGGGAAGTGTACAACCTGCCTGAAGCATCTGTGCTGTGGAATGGGCAGTTGCATTGGCTCTTCTAATGCAGGGTATGCATTAAAGGCTTGTGTCTGTCAGCCCCTAGATCCTGAAAAAAAAATTAATGTCAAAAGTAGCCCTCAGTCATACTAGAGAGCCAGAGTTCAAATTCTGTTGCTTGTATGCTTGCATTCTCACTGGTGGTTCAGAGAAATGAGCGGCAAAGGTAAGTCCCGCTGACCGCTGCCTCCCAACCCGTCCTCCTGGGATCTGCAAAAGGTATGTTGCTGAATGCTGTGCTATGTTTGAAAAGTCTTGTCAGTAACCAGGCTATGAAGTAGCAATTCTTTTGATGTAAGTCCCAGGTTAAGGCCACACAATGAAGGTGCAGATCGTGTCTCATTAATGTTGCACAAGTTTCTGGCTGTCTATTGTGCTCAATGCGCTAAGAGAGGCTCCTTATTTGAGCATGGAGGAACTGCTGGACTCGCACCGTGGCTGACTGGGAGAATAGCCTTCTTTTTAGAGTGTTAACCCTAACAATCCACAACTGTCATTGTGGTGTGAACATTATATGTATGCATGTCTGTAAGATGATGTGATGCAGTGAGAAACTTTGTTATTGCAAATATGAATTGTGCTACACCCATAGGACTAACTATAATCAGCACTGATATTCTATGAAGTTAGCCTCTTCTTCTTGAGACTTTGGTGTGTTATGCTGAGATTTCTAGTGAGGTTTCTCTCCATGTTAAAATTTTGCAGGTTTCCATCTTACCTTTTTTGTCTTTCTTTTGTTCCACTCCGACGATCGATCGACTCTCATGGTACAATTTTAGCAGCCTTTGTGATCAGGGAAATGTCACTTCCTGCTTCAGTGTCCCTGATTCTGAAAAATTGCTGCAAACGTACCACACATGTGTGCAGATCACACGTCCCTTTTCTCACATGAGCAGACCACTTGAGTGAACCTTTTAAAAAGATGAAATTAAAAGATAGTGCGTAATCAGCCCTGAGTCCGGAGCTAAAGCTCCACCTTATCAATGTGACCTTGGAACACCTTGGCATAATCTGTTTTCTTGCCTTGAATAATACCTGTCGAGAATGAAGACTAATACAGAGCAATGATTTGCAGCTCTCCTGATTAGAGCTGAACTATATACGGGTACTGCGGATGTTTTCCAAATATTTAGTTTCACCATTGATCCATTAGGCATTCTACATTTCTTGCTGATGCAAATAAAGGTGTTCAGAAACAGGAGTGCACTTGATACATGCTTTCTCTTGTTGTTGAGACCAACTGGATAACTTTAAAAGCAACCTGTTGCACCAGAGCTTTGGAGATCTACCTGTTACCCATCAATCACTGGCAGAACGAAGGCAAGCAGTCAAATAGTTTCAAACAGATCCCTGATAAAGTGGTTGTTAAGTCCACCTGTAGGGTATTGATTGGTTTTCTTCATTTTTATTGTCTGTGGGTATGTTCAAATTATAGGTTGTAATGCGGTATTGATCGACATTGTTAAAACAGGTATTTCATTCAGCCAATGGGAGAAATAAATTGTGTTTGTCTTTTGCGTGTGCGTGTGTATTCATATACGTGCTTCCAGGCTGAATTTCTTCCTCAAGGACATTGACACTTGGTTCAGATATTAATTTTGTGGTGTGACTGGCACTTCTCTCTTGGCAGTGTAACAGTAATGTGGGAAGTTCCAAAGCCCAGGTGCCATTCCCATGCTTAAGTTCACCTTCTATCAGGGGTGCTGAGAGTAGAATATGAAGGACTCATTTGAGACAAGTTGGGTATTACATGGGAAGGTGTTGGACTTGAAATTCATGATGTGCTTGTTGCTAGGGACTACTATTTTCTGGCCACATTTATTGGAGCATCAACTATGGCGTGGGGCATTGGCCCCGGAGAAAGTGGACCTGGTCGAACGTAGGACCAATAAGAAAGTGGCACACCTTGTGCAGTCTCTAGGGGGCAGGTGCATTGCCCACTGGGACATTTCATTTTGCCTTCTGGCACTGTATTGGAATGACAGCATCCATTTATTGGAATGGAGTATGGACCTTTGGCTGCACTGCATCAGATCTGCTTTGTGTGATTGGCTGTTGGCTTAGAAAGCTTTGGTGGGAGCGAGGTGGTCTCGCTCTTTGGTGAGTTGCTCCTCTGTTCAGGGGAGGAGGAACCTCTGTACTGGCCCTCCCCATTTGGTGGGGGCCTCCAAAGGAGGCCTTGGGGGGTGGAGCAAGCCTGTGAACCACATGCCCAGGTGGGGCCTGCTGGTGGCTTGGGCCCAGTGGAGGGATTGAAATAATTTAACAGCCGGTTCCAGTGGTGGGATTCAAATAATTTAACAACTGGTTGTTTACAAGCACCATTTTAACAACCGGTTCTGCTGAAGTGGTGTGAACCTGCTGAATCCCACCATTGCTTGGGCCCCCTGGCAGCAAGGGGAATTCATTCATACAGAGGCCAGCACCCAGATGGCTCCCACTATCTTGCTGCTCCAAGCATTGGTGTTTTTTACCCCATGCATCGTGCTGGGGAAAAATTATTACTGGGTGACAGCTGATGTGCTGCCCAGTGGTCACTGGGGAGTAGCAGACATGCTGCCCAGTGCCAGATCCATCCCCTATGTTGCACCTCTGCTTTCTTTTGCCAGCACATTAATAAAATGGCTGTGGCCAAATTTAACCCACACAATGGGTTTTCTGTGTCTCCTTCTGCACCCTCAAATTGCTTCCTCTCTTCCTCGGGTGGAAAATCATTGCTCTTGCCATGACAGTATTCAAACAAGGAAGATGAATTCTCACACCCCTGCCTGTTGCTATCAGGGCAATTACTTTGTGCGTGGGTAGGATGACCTCTATAATTTCATTGCCAGTGCATTTCAGCTTGATTTACTTTGCAAAAGCCCTCTTTATTGCCAGTGTTTAATTACCACCCATTCATTTCTAATGTGCTCAACTTATTACTTATTGATACTGAGAGCTACAAGCACAGAGAGGTTCTGGCATGCCGGACATAAATCTGTGCATGCTTCATTAGTTGAGTGTGAATAAACCTGTTAGCAGTTAAATTTTGCCCAATAGTATTCAAGACTGTTTAGAAAACTCACTGGAAAACTCCAGTTTATTTGAAAAAGAAACTGCCAGTAATTCAAGTTGTGTGAATTATATCTTAACAAAGCAGGATATCCCTACACACACCCTTCTACCAATACGTCTTCTCCAAAGTGAGCCTTTTCACTCACCAACCCATGGAGTAGAAGAAACTTCTTTGGTCCCAAGAAACAATCTATTGAGGTACTAAAGACAGGGGGAATTGGCCAGGAGGGGTTAAATCAGTGGAATACGATAGAACCACAGTAAACCTGGCCACAGTAAATCTGGCCAAAGCTTAAAACTGGACTTTATGGTTTCATCATGTAGACAAATGGAAATGTTTGCTATATGTTATCTGGAAGCCTATTCAGAGTGAGGGTGATACTTCTAGCCTTCATTGTGATTTGATTTTTATACCGTGTCATATAGTCAAATCAGATCCTTTCCATGGTGATGTGACACAATTATGTTATCTTTATGATCTGTGATTGATTGTGATCACATCTGGAACAAATGGCTTAAAGTATATATTGCAGTTGAAAGTCAGAGAAAACAGCAGCTGCAAATTAATAGAGAACAGCAGGTGAAAAAGGTAAGTAAGGGGGATGGTTCCAAAGAGCCCCCACCTTCCACTTCTCTCTGGGCACAAACTGGATATAGCTCTTCTTTGCAATGGCAAAGACATGATCCCTGCTGGAAAGGGATCTCTAAGCCTCCGTGAGTTTTTAATCATGACTCGACTTTTAGGAGACACAACTACATTTCTGGAGCTTGTCATGATCAACAATAGAATGTCATGTAATAGTATTAACACACAAACACACAAATATACGGAGCAGTTTTCTCAAACCTTGCTTTGCACACAGCTGAGAAACAAAACCATGTAGATATTTAATGGCTTGACTGCTACGTGCAAGATTTTTTTCTGGTAGAATTATTTTTGATCTCTCTCCTTGTGCCCCCTGTGCTCACCAGGACAACAGTGCCGTAGCTAAATCAGTTTGAGTTTCATTAGCAAATTGGCGTGTGAAGGATTAGGGCTTGCAAAAATTCTCTGGCATCTATGGGGGTGCTGTCTCTGCATTTTCTGTGTTCATGAGGTACTGCCAAAGACATCAGAAGGATGGAAAAGACGTTGCAGAAGTGGAAATTCAGTAGCACTGGATCTTACATATTTTGTCCCATCCTTTCTCCAGTGACCTCCAGGTCCCCCCCATCCAGTTTTTCTTCACAACAACCCTGTAACATAGGTTAGGATGAAAGCAATTGGCCCAAGCGATTGGGCTTAAACTGAATCTGTCAGGTACTCTAGTATAGCACTCTAATAGCTATACCACACTGGACCTCTGTGATGATTCTTTAGATGTTACTATGGACTAAATCCATTCTGTAGAATGTGGGACTGTTCTCTTTTTGTGTCTGGGAATGCTTCTGGCATTTTGAGAACAGGGAATGGACAGCACCCAGAATGGCAACAACATAATGATTGCCATGGGGAGCTGGAGCTAATCTCATAAGATTGAGAGGTTGCAGGACAAACTTACTGCTGCAATGGAGGCAACTGCTTTTTGACTGGGCGCTCCTTGCTGACTCAAAGATGATTCCTCCTGGGTTCTTCTGAAGCATCCTCAGTTCCATGGAGATGGAGGAAAGGCAGCACTGGCTTTTGCTTTGGAAAAGAGATGGTTTGTCAAAGAAGACAGCCAGCACCCAAAAACCTATGGGTGGGTGCCATGATGTCCATGTGTACTGCTGTACACTGCGGGTCACTGCCATAGATGTTTACAGTATACAGATTTTTTTTATTTAAAAAACCCAAAGAGATACAGTGTGTAACAGACTTCCCTCTGTGACACACCTCTGAAGATGCCAGCCACAGATGCAGGCGAAATGTTAGGAACAAGATCCACCAGATTACGGCCACACAGTCCAGAAAACCCACCACAACCAAGGAGATAGTTTGTGCAAGTCTCAAAAAATACCAAAAGTTCTGACTTGCTGCAGTTATGTCGAATCTCTTTTTCTGATAGTGGGGGAAGTAAAAAAAAAAAAAACCCAGAGGAGGATTGAAATGACAAGTCCAGGAGCAAATTCCTATTTGTCATCCAACCTGTCTTATGTGCTAATTACAGCCTCTCATTGCAAGTTGACTGCCTATTGATCTCCAGTGGAGTTTAGCTGTGTATGGCGACTTTATCTCTGCATTGCTATAGGCTTTTTACCCAGGGGTGGTATAAGAGGCCCAGCTGTGAAGATTGTGAATTAGATACCACATTTCAATCTCAGTTATTCAGATAATGATCTCCAAGAGGGGAACTTAGGTGTGTTATTGGGCAGCTTTAAAGTAAACTCTATAGCTGTGATTATGATGGAGGGCCTTGAGGAGTGTGTGTGATTCTGCATGGAGTACCCTCAGTTGCCATGAAGGAAGGAGAATAAGACTCTCTATTTTGCTTTGAACTTCAGTCCTTACTTCAGTGAATGGCTTATTAAATGAAGTTATCCCCCACATTAACACAAATGTAGGATAGGTGATATCACAGATAGTAAATGTCTTCCCATTGGGAAGGGCCATGGCTCAATGGTAGAGCTTCACATGCTCTCAGGTCCATCCAATTAGAAGAATCAGACAGTGTTTGATATGGAAGACTTTGTCCTCGGACCCCAGAGAGCTGTGTCGGTTGCAGTAGACAATAACAACCTTGATGACCTATAATTTGAGTCTGTATAAGGCAGTTCAATGTGTGAAAATTGTCAGCAGTGATACCAATCCAATAGAGAAATCTCCAATTTTCCCAGGATAACAGAAATCAGTGGGCCATTGATAGAGCAAATACCTTGAATGCAACAAAGTTCCTGAAAGTACTCCAATATATCTCACTGAAGGATCTTGGGCAGAAGCTGTTGGGATAGACCTGCCTAGACCCTGGAAAACTAGTTAAGCCAATGGTCTGACCTGGTGTAATGCAGCTTCATGTGTAAGGCATATTCCATTTTGCATCTGCTGCATCCCCACTTTCTACAACCAACTATAGCACAGAAGTCATAGGAACATCTGATATTTCACTCAGTACAGCAGGCAAGTCTGCCAGCTGTCTTTCCATCTAGCCTGAGGGAGAGACCTGTATTGATTGGAACTGCCAGCTTTCCTTTATAAGTTAATTCTGATGCTCAGAATTGCTTTGTTCATGGCACTATGATCATCTGGCTTTAGTCACATGTCTGTCAGTGGTAGTGGTCATGACATGGCTTTGATTATGTGGAAGGTGTTTGATTTGTGTCCGTATCAGTTTCACATAAAGTAATGTTGAATAGCTGTATTATCTAAAAGTCAATCTTCTCAAAGTGTATCATAGGATCTCATTCAAGAAATATTCCCAGAGCAACTGTCTATTCCTTCCCAGTGCCTGCCAACTGCCTCAATAAATAGAGACCAGGATGTGAAAACTAAATGAGTCTCAGTTCTACTTGGAGGCTGCAGACTATTCCTATTACATGGAATCGTGGAATTTTATTTAAAAATTGGAAGTGGCCTAAATACCACCCCTCCCCCAATTCCAGTCCCCCCAATTATGTAGTGTTCCCTAAAGTGTTCCCAACAAATAATCATTGAAGTGCCACTTAAAGAACACTGAGGGAGAAACCACAATATCCGTGGGCAACTGATTTCACAACTTAACAGCCATTGTTAAAAATGGTTTTTCTCTCCCTCCCCATATCCTACTGATCTCTCTCCTCATCCCCAAATAATAATTAAACCCATTATTATCAACACTACCAACTGAAACAGCTCTCTACCATCTTGTAAGTGTCTGCCTTCCAAAATGCATAAAAAGATCAATCATGCCCCCCCCCCTTTTCCAGGATGAACATTCCTAACTTTTCTTTGAAGGCTTAGTTCCAAACCCCTAATTATTCTAATTGGTGTCTTCTGCACATGCCCTGAAGTTTATATGTCCTTCTAATAAAAAGGCCTTCAGAAATTGCCAGGTAAAAGTGGGAAAGAAATCTATTAAAACTATGTTCTTGTCTGAACATCTTTGTACCATGGGTATGTTTTCAGCCTGAGAACATTATGAACTCTCCAAGGTGCTGAAGCATCTAAAACAGCTTGCTTGATTCTGATATTAATAATTCACCTGCCAAACATAAATTGTTCCTTTCTTTCCAATGGACATGGGGGCTGTCGTCTCAAAAGAAACGTGGTCAGGGGCCTATTCATCTTCCTCATGCTCTGCTTTCTGACTTAATTGCATCACTTGGCTCTATAAAAGCCTCTGTCAGGTTTGCTGATTTCTCATAACTATCTGTCATAGTGTCTACTTTCCCTCCTCCAAATTGCACTAAATGACCTTCCAACTGCTACATCTCTGCCCTGATGATCTCAGGTGAATGATGAAGATGGATAACAGGTATCACAGACCATCAGTCATGTGATTGGTAACCCTAGCAAGCATCTGTGTCTTTTATAGTTCATCTGCCACAGATCTTTTCTCGGGTGAATGGAAGATCACAACTGCAAAGTGCCCAGAATGATAATAAAATATAAATAAGAACTCTAAAGCATGTCCTCCCAACTTGGAATGCAATAAAATTGCCAACTACCAATCACTGTAGCTGGAACTTCAATGGCAACATAACCTGCAAATGGTTGCAGATGATAATTGTGGTAGATGCTGTACTGGCAGTTGCTGATCATCAAGCTAGAGGCAAACAATATTTTTCTCATTCTTTGGTAACACTTCCTTTTAGCTCAGATGAAAATATGTAAGATGTAGGCTACCTGAAATCATTTTTTTTAAATGAGAGTTTTAAATTAAGGAAACAGAAATTCCAGGATTTTTAGACAACCTGCCAATGAATATCTCAATGAAAAATGTTGTGTTCCTTAATTCTTAGCTCAACATTAACATCTGGGACACATGTATGATTTTCCTCTCAATTATAAAAATCCCTGGAGTGTGTGACAATAGAATGCCGTAAGAACATAACAGCATAGGAAAAAAATCCCACTATTTGGATCAGGCCAAAAGCCTAACAAATCCAACAGTCTGTTCACACAGTGGCCAACCAGCTGCTTCTAAGAAGCTTGCAAGCAAGAGAAAGGCATACTCTTTTTTGCAAAGTTTCTGTACAGGAATATTTTAATTTTCAGCTGCATTAAAATGCAGCTCCTGGTGTGTATTCTAAGGAGATGTATACAATTCTGAGAGCTGTACCACATCCTTGTAATGATTAGAATTGGTTGTCCTATCACCAATTCTCCTCTTTTGTTATTAATCATATGAAGACCAGTTACTCCCGCTATAGTGATTTTCTCATTTATGGCATTCTAAATTCTCTTCTAATAAAAAATGGGAACAAGGTACAGGCCAAGATTATTTTGGACGGGCTTGCTGTGATGCTGCCTTTTCTTCCAGCCTCCATAAGAGTTGACCTATGACAGTGTAGCTCATTTTAAGCACAGAAGACCTTCAAATGCATGTCATTGCAGCAAAAATACGGATTTTGGCAGAGAATATACTAGGCAGATGGTATCCTGCCCACACATCTCTATTTCTGAATAGGCCTCCAATGTTTATGTTAGCAGTGATGAGTTTGAGTGATTAAAAATGTAGAGTTGTTTGTTGTTTGTTCTTTAAAAGAGCTAATGTGATTTTTTAAAAATAGAAAACAACAGTTTTTAAGAAGCAATTGATGTAATGGAGATTTTTCTGAAATCTGGATCTGCCGAACAGGTGACACATGTCTCTCAAGTAGCCAGACAAGAAACCACCTTGTTTCCTTTCCAAACCACCAGATGGCACTGTGGCTCTATTAAGTCATGCTACACGTTGCTGGCTTGCAAAGTCCAAATGGCAAATGAAGTTTAGAAGCAGCCATTTCACTCTGGGTAGCTTCCCTCTTCCGCTCCATCCCAAATTAATCCTGCAGAGAGGTTTTCCGAAATCACAAGCTCTAATTGGCTGCGGGCCGTTTTCATTTTTCCTCCCTGCTTACAAACTGGTGTGATTCTGTCATCACACAGGACCATTTAAAATGTTGCTTTGGGGTACATGAGAAACCAGTTTGGAGGTGGGGGAGTCATTAAAAAGTAGCCTGCCTTCTGGGGGCCATTTAGACCAGTTATCATAGACTGACATTTCCACACAGTGTCAATGTGTGATCTGAGTGAATCAAAGGAAGGAAGGAAGGAAGGAAGGAAGGAAGGAAGGAAGGAAGGAAGGAAGGAAGGAAGGAAGGAAGGAAGGAAGGAAGGAAGGAAGGAAGGAAGGAAGGAAGGAAGGAAGGAAGGAAGGAAGGAAGGAAGGAAGGAAGGAAGGAAGGAAGGAAGGAAGGAAGGAAGGAAGGAAGGAAGGGCACAAGCATGTTCATCTCCCTGTGAATATCAGTGTTACTGAATTTTCAAGCCATGGGAACTTATGGATCTGAGCACGCAACTAAGCAGCAACTGAACATCCCCTGGAATACCCTAACTTTCCTCGGTTGTAGGTCTTCATATGTCACCCCTTCAGTCTTGGGTTCCAGTCATAAGCAGTGAGAAATGTTAAGAGCTCAGAAAGATCAGTCACTGGTGAACTTAACTGAGCTTTTTAGTTCTGATCTTTGACACTTGGAAAAGTATCCATAATTTCCCATCAATGTTGTGCACACAAAAATTCTTGAGGCTTGTTAGATTAGAGCAGGTATATTTGCAAATCTCCTGTTTTCAACCCATAATTCCCAGTTATCATAGTGCTTCTCCATTGGATCAATTGACTTTGGGCCAATTTGTCTTTCAGTTTTTTTACACTCAATTCCCCCTCCCCCCGACTAAATGTACAGATTTTTCACTGTGTATCATATAATCAGCATTACATGTAAAAATGCAATTGAATTACATTGGGGATGTCGACATTGTAAAAATTGCATATCCAAATCATGGGCCATGGATATGCAATACAAACAAACCTATCAACCCAAAAATGACATGCAGAGAACGGAAGCTGTTAACAAAATACAATCGTGAAAAGAAACCAATTAGGAAATATTTGCTTATCACATCTTTGGAGTTGCTTCACTGTTCTGGAGTTCAGTTGTATTTTGCCAGCCCTCCATCCTCCCCCACCCACTCACTGACTCTCTCTCTCTCTCTCTCACTCTCTCATCTAGTTAGCCTTCTGTTTGTAGTATGGCTTCCTCATTTCCTAGGGTATCACAGTTCTGCAGGCAGAGACCTCCTGACACTTTGGAAAGGGTATGTTTCCAGCAAAGGAATGGAATACGCAAGTTCGTTTCAGAAGCCTCTTCTTTATACTCTCCTCCTGAATTCTCAGAGCCTAAACTAAATTGGCAGCATCGCTTTAAATAATTAGTCTCTTTCCC
Organism: Sphaerodactylus townsendi; assembly: GCF_021028975.2. Lineage (NCBI taxonomy): Eukaryota > Metazoa > Chordata > Lepidosauria > Squamata > Sphaerodactylidae > Sphaerodactylus > Sphaerodactylus townsendi. The sequence continues at coordinate 145,400,769 of NC_059426.1, forward strand.
TAGCTGTTGCAAAAGGTTACACATTTAGCTCAGGGCACATTTGGATCCAACGTCCTGAATCTGCAGATTTCTGCTGGGCAGACATTAATCCAATGGATTCTGCTGTAAATAACCACAGTAAATACCACACAATGCATCTTTTCTAGGGCAGGAGGAGAGCTCTGTGTCATGGAGTCAACACTAGCAAGTGATGTGAAATCACCACTAATGGCCTTATGAGGGAAGACAAAAGTAAACTCTCCCTCGGCATCTTATTCCCTCCTCAGCAAAAAGCAAAGGCACAGGACCAGCATGCCCCTTTCCAAAACAATACTTGTTCTGGTCCAATTTGGCAGGTGATTATTCCTTTGAGCCAATTGACCTGACATTTCACCACCAGCCCAATGATTTTTGGAAGGTCATCCACTGAGCACATCAACTTGGACAATTGCACTAGAAATTGAAATGGGTAATAGGTTCAGGTATGGTCATTAAGGTGGATTATATTGAAATTGTTAGTATTATAAGATCAGGTTCTCTTGTCGTTCCAGTGCAGGGAATAGTCACTGGCTAGCTGGCATTATGACGGAGGTCTTAATATACTGACTAGCATTTGGATGTTTGAAAATTTGAGTTTTGAAACATGCTATTAGTGGGCTTTTGGATGACAGCTTTTGTTGATTCAATGAGCAGGCCATGTTCTGCTATAGAATTACGCGTTTTAAATGCCTATTGAAATCAATAGCCTTGAGCACATCTAATTTTCTATTGGATCATAGCTGGGACATTTCAAAAATCTCTAAGGGAGGGAATCATGCTACTCAATTCTGTGCACGTTTGCTTGGAAGCAAGTCTTGCTAATTGTCGCAGGACTTTTCCCCAAGGAAATCTGAATAGGATTGGAGGTTTACAGTGAAATCTGAAAAGGACTTGCATCTTTCTAAACCAATTGACTTCAATGGGTTTAGAAGACTGTAGCCCTACTGAAGATGGCACTGTGATAGTTTCACTCAAAGCCCTTGCCTGCAGGACACAGTGGGACCACCCCGCTGCCTTCAGGAGGGCTTTCCAGCAGCATGGGAAGCAAGAAATGCCAACAAAAAAAACCTGCCACTGGAAAGTCCTTCATACAAGAGGGTTGCAGCACCAGCCTCCCAGCCCTAAATCCCAGGTGGGAGCTGACTAACATCAGTTCTGCCCCTGGGAACTCCCCAGCTATCCCCTTCCCTGACATTGGCATCCAATTGGGACACCAGCACAGCTCTGCTGTGGCTCAAACTTCTGGGTTTTGCTGCAGTGGTGCTGAGGGGCAAGTGGCCACTGGTACATCTACCTCTTCCACTGAGGTAAGTGTCTCAGGGACAGAAAACACACCAGCAGAGGGCTGCACAGGGCTGTGTTATTCCCTCAAGGCCTTTTGCCCCCCACCCCCCAAATGGGGCTGTTAGTTGCTTAGATGCCAGAATGGTCCCTTGATTCATTGACTTAAAAGAAAGTCCATCTCATGTCCTCGCTGCACTAGAAGCAGTTTATAGTACAGTGTTTAAAACATAAAAAAAACCCCCACTAAAGCTGCTTTCTAGTTCTCTGTACTGTTCTGTGGGATAGTTACATACAAGAGCAGCACTCACCCAGGGCCACTCAGCACCCAAGTTTGGGCTGAGCAAAATGGGGGAAAGGCAGGATCTCCTCCTTTCCTCCCTGCTGCAGAGTTCATTTGGATTGGGTCCTTCCTCATTTTTAAAGAGGCTGTGCGGCTGTAGGGAGAGGAGTAAAGTCTGAGGAATCAGGTCTGGTTCTTTACAACGTGTAATGTCCAGATTTGCTCTAGGAAGGCTCATGAAGTGGTCTTTTCAGACTGAACCTGCCAGAAAGAGGGCACAGTGAAAAGGAACTCTTGAGCTGGTGAGCGATCCTAGAAGACCGATGGACAAGAGAGATGGTCCTACAGCAAGTGATAAGCCATTCATATAAAGAGATAAATGACAGCCTCCCAAGAACTAGAGAACTGAATGCAAGGCACTGAAGGATACTGATATCTGCTTAAGATCTTAACCAGTCAGCCCTTCAATTTTTTCACCATTCAATGCTTAATCTAAGCATCAGCTTGAGGCTATATCTTTCTCTTTGGATCTGCTGCAGCTGTGTCTTGCTTTTGTTGTGGCTTTATGGAGGGCTTTCCTCTAGTCCCTTCCACCATCTATCTATGAGTTTGCTTCAGGAGCTAACTATGCATTATAGGCAGAAATGCTTGCAAGTGAACCATGTCATAATTATGCATACATGAGTGAAATCTCTCCGGGACAGGGGAAGGCAGAGCAGAGATGTGGCAGAGGTTACTTAACCGTTTTCTCAGCCATTATCTGTTCTGGTTTTGTGCCTCCTTGAGGCTCTTCTGCTTTGACTTTCCAGTTGCTTTTCTGTGAGGGGAGAAGCTATTTTGGTAAAGAAGTTTGGCATGGAGGTATATGAAAGATGGTGGGGAGATAAAGCAGCACTTGTGCCACTTCTGGGCTCAAAACGTCTCCTTTCCCACTCTCCTTTTTCTGAAATGGCAACAGGGTTCTCTTGGCATGCATTTCTTTGGAAACGTTTACCCCTATGCATAGAAGCGGCCCAAACTCTGTGAGAACAGCAGTTGTGTGTCAACATGGTTCGCGGTTATCCACCCCAGGAGAATATAGAAGGAATAGCATCCTTCAGGCACAGAGTCTTTAAGCCATCTTTGCGGCTCTGGAAAGCCTCTTGATTTTTCAAAGGCTTCTTTGCTTCTAAGTACTGGTGATGTTCAACAGTTACTGGTTTTCAGAAGTCTGCTTCTTGCTTGGTTGGAACTGCCAAGAGCTGCAATAGTGGTACTTACTTAGGAGGATTTTTGATTTTACAATGTATTGGGGACATTAAGGAAAGTCGATGGCTCTGGGAATAAGCAGCAAGACTGCATCCAGTGGTTGTGGGGAGGTAGAAATGGGAATGTCTACTTCTACCCTACCAAATATGTAATAAAGGTGAAGCTAGTCACCCATACAAGCAGATGAGGTGATGTCACATCACAATGTTTACTAGGCAGAGTAGGGCCGTTTCCGCATGGCCTAATAACAGCGCCCTGCGGACGGAAAAACGCCATCCCTAGGGTGCTGTTGGCTCAATGAGCAAGGTATTTGAAAAGCAGCATCGTTCCACCGGCGTGGTGTGAACAGCACCAGCAGAAAGGCACCGCTTTCCCCATCCCCTCCACTCACCTTCCTATCCAGCGCTGCTCTGGAGGACTGGAGGGACACGCCCACACTGCCCTCCAACCCTGGAGGTCGGAGGGGCAGCGTGGGCATGTCCCTCCAGCCTCCCAGAGCAGCACTGGATAGGAAGGTGAGTGGAGGGGGCTGAACCAGAGGCAGCTCCGTGTGGAGCCACCTTTTTGGCTGGGGAGAAAGTCAGGGCCGCTTGCACGATAGCGTGCGAATGGTCTTCGAGCCTCCACTGGCATAATTTATGCCGGTGGAGCTGCGTTTCTGCCACCATATGGAAACGGCCTATAAGTGGTGGTTTGCTACTTGCCCCAGATGTGAAACCTGCAAGGTATCCTAAAGTAGCCATTAACAAGAGTTTTAGAACTATGGCAAGCACAGATCAATGAGTCCTTACTTAGAATCTGAATATCTCTAGGGTGTGTCAACAACCTCTTGGCAGGGAAAAATATTGCCACAAATGGTTCTATAGTGAAGAGCTAAAAGAGAAAGGCTGAAGTCCTCCCAGTACTTTAGTCCAGTTCTTTCTATGTTTAATACTGCAGGATTATTTCTGGCCACACTTTTCAGCTTCTTTCTTAATCGCTCAAGGAACTGTTTAGAAATGTTTCCTTTAAACCTACACTTTCCCCTCCTGTTTCCTTGAACTTCACTAGATGCTGCATATTCAAGTCAGAAAGAATTTGACCATAATAGTATGAATCTTTAGGAATGTGATAAATACAAATTCAGTGATCTAGATAATACATTGTGGGATTTTTTTTTCACCACACAAAAACAATGAAGAATACACAGTGTCTGGGGATTGATGTCATTGGCATCTACTAAAAAAAATTAGGACATAATGGACACCCCTAGTTTCATGCCTGCCATGGGTTTTACAGTAGCAGACTAATATCTTATGGTGATAAAAACAGTTTAATGGGCATGGAATCACACTGTGTTTCACAGTGTCAACTTGATGCAATTATTCAGCATTAGGCTGCAGTCACTCAGAGCTCAAATGTTCCAGCGCTGTCAGTCTCTTTCTCACATGCTCGTCTTGAGGGGAGGGGGAAATGGATTCTTCTTCCCTTGGAAAATGAATAAGGGGATATGAGAAGAATTGCTGTTATGGAAGTGATCTGCTGTGAATGTGCAGGAGACAAGTCTAGCAGAATTGGTGTCAGGACTTAAAAGCATGGCAGTAGGACCTTTGGCTTTTTTTTGTTCGTTTGTTAGGCAAAGGGAAGGGCTTATGTAGTATTCAGACACTGCATGCACACTGCAGCCCTGCACTCATCACAGCTGAGGAGAAGGAAGGGATGGGAATGAAGATGGTGGGACCTTGTCCATGGCACAAGCCCCGACAGCACAGCTGACAGATTTGGCATGCGCTCCAGCCCATCGGCAGTGACCCCAACCAGGTTCATGGCCTGTATGGTCCAAAAAGTAATGGGTATTCCCTGAGGCTTCCCTGTTGAGTCATCACATGCAGGAGAACAAAAAAGACATGTGCTGAGATGTCAAGCAGGCACAAGCATTGGGGTTGGCCTGGTGCACCCCTGATCACAGATCCATGGGGTGGGCATTCACCTCTAACCTCCTTGCGGCAGATGCTGGTGCATCTAAACTACACTTATCTGTCATGTGTTGCAGTGCTCAGTGACTGCTGATGTTCCACCCACTGAAGCTGCTTCACAAAGCTTTGATCCTGAAAGGGAACGGGTGCAAGGGTTGCCCAGCAAGCTGCTGTGACTCAGTGCCTGGGTGGTGCATCAGCATAAATCTGACTTTTATGATCATATATCCAAGATACAGCAGCATGACAGCTACTTGACTCCCTTAACTCTTTTGGCTGTCCCCTCTAGGATTGCACTGTATGTTTCCCAGTGGCGTAGTGGTTAAGAGCAGGTGCATTCTAATCTGGAGGAAGCGGGTTTGATTCCCTGCTCTGCCGCCTGAGCTGTGGAAGCTTATCTGGGGAATTCAGATTAGCCTGTGCACTCCCACACATGCCAGCTGGGTGACCTTGGGCTAGCCTCAGTTCTTCTGAGCTCTCTCAGCCCCACCTACCTCACAGGGTGTTTGTTGTCAGGGGGGAAAGGAAAGGAGTTTGTAAGCCCCTTGGAGTCTCCTACAGGAGAGGAAGGGGGGATATAAATCCAAACTCTTCTTCTTCTTCTACAGCATGCTGACTCTTCATTGATGGTTGGAGATAGATGTTAAAAATATTTGCAGAGGGTCAACTGGGAAATGGTGAGGTCTCTCTCCTTCATTTTATGATCACATATGTGTCATCTAACCATAAGGAGATTGATTCCTCGCTAACACGCTTCTCTGTTCGAGCGGGGTGGCTTCCCACTGAGTTTAGTTTGTTTTCTGGAAACAAAGTTCTTCACTGATGCAAACCTGGCTGTTGCTAAGATGTTCTCTGTGTTGTCAGCTGTGTAGCGTTTCTGAGGTTGTTTGGTTAATGTGATGGATGCGTCTCTCCCTGCCTCCTTGGTGTTCAAGCCAAGATGCAGGAATGCAAGTTAAAAGGTGATTAATCTTCTCTAATGGGACTGCGCACTGCAAAATGGATCTCGCCCTCCACGTCTTTGTTAGACCTGACCAGAGCTGCAGTTTGAGGAATAGGTCACTGATAATGAATACATAAGAGTTGGGGGAGAAAAAGGCCATGTGGTCAAGGGTCAGCTACACTCAGGACACCGAGACTAATCCCATTTTTCCAAATGATACTGAGTTCAGTGAGGTTGTTACTTGGACGTCTGGTGCAATATCCAACCTGCTGCAAAGTGTTTTTTTCTTTCCTTTTATTCCCATCATTCAGCTCTGGCAAAAAGTCCTCTCTGGGGAGGCCAGCAGAAGCTGAGGAGGGAAAATGGGCATAAACTCTCAGATTCAGTACTGACTATTTTGATTAAAAAAATATAGTTGGGACAATGAGTTTTTGATACGCTTAATGTGTATCCTTCTTAGTAAAGGATAATTTTGCCATATTATGAGATTTGCAAATGCATTTTTGCTGGTACAGTTCATGTGGTAGGTAAGTCCATTTTGGTAGTAGGTCTTGGAAGGGCTGACAGTCTCAAGCAAGAACCTTCGAGGAACCTGAACCAGGAGCCGGCTTGGGGCTGAGGCATAGCTTAGTGAGCTGTGACTCTGTATGCCAGTGGTGGTGAACCTATGGCACGCGTGCCAGAGGTGGCACTCGGAGCCCTCTCTGTTCATTATGGGGGGGGGAAGAAAATCCCCTCCCCACACATCTAGGCTGGCCTGGGCCGCTGGGCACAACATGTAGGTAACCCTGTTAAGTGCTGTTAAACCCCACTGATTTTCATGGGAAGAACTAAAGTGCAATTCTTTACCTGGGAGTAAGCTCAGTTGCTGACAATGGGGCTTGCTTCTGAGTAACCCCCCCAGGGTCGTGATTCACCCATTCGAAGTGTTGCATAGTTGCCTCAAAGCTTAGCCACCAACTACCACCAAGCTTACTCCCGAGTAACGCACGCCTTGGAGCCAATAGTTTTTTTCTAAACTGAAACCTCAGTATTCAGGTTAAATTGCCTCATTGGCACTTTGTGATAAATAAGTGGGTTTTGGTTTGCAGTTTGGGCACTTGGTCTCGAAAAGGTTCGCCATCACTGCTGTATGCTCAGGCCTCTTCATTCTTTTCATACTCCAAAGCGAACAGGGGTGTGACGCATCTGCCACTGTGAAGCTTCCAAGCTGTCCAAGCCTGTTATAAATATTAAGATCCTAATCCTTCCATCCAGGCCTAAGCAATTCTGCTTTCTGAAGTTCACCTTTGGGCTTCATCTTTGATCCAGCTTCAGAAATGGAGCTGAGGCACTAGACTTCAAGTGTGGGTTTCCCAGCGACCCATAATAATCCCAGTTAGGTTCTAACAGCATGTTTGCTTCTCCTTTTTCAGTTCTCAAAATGAAGCTGATAAAACTCAGGGCATAAACAGATGTGACAAAAGACACAGACTTCTTCAGTCTGTGGAAGGCCAATTGTATGTGCAGATACCACCCTGTCAAATTCTGAACACATGGAAGGAGAGAAGGGCTTTAAACCATCCATCCCTGCCCACTGTAACAAAAAGTCACTGGAGTTCCCAAACTGTATGAGCACTTTAACAGGAAAAGACAGGTGCTTTGAAAACCTGTCAGTTTAACAGTAAAATGTTAACCATGGTACAAGGAGCCTGGTTTCAATTAGTAAGGCCAAAGGCAGGATGAGTTGAAGGGTTAAACTCCATCTTCCCCTCCCATGTTAATCTAATCTTAACCTGGACTACATGCACATGCAATTCCCTTTAAAAGATTAATGCAGACACAACGATTGGTGACCTTTCTCAGATCCATTCATGTCCTCATTTGTAGTTTGTGAGGGAAAGCTTGAGGGAGTGTCTAGCCTCCAGGAGAGAAAAAAACATTCAAGGTTTCCCAAATGGCAAGGCATTCCCACAAGGGAAAAGGGCAACAGAAAAGAATTGTTCATCATCCTTGTTTGAACAAAGTTAGTCAAAACCACACTGCAGCTGTGGAGTGAAAGAGCTTTTGAACAATTGTGAACAATCAGGAGATTATATATATATATCAATAATGGTATTTATTTGTACTTTGCCTTTCTCTGAGACTCAAGATAGATCAGGGGTCTGCAAACTGTGGCTCTCCAGATTTTCATGGACTACAATTCCCATCAGCAGGGGCTGATGGGAATTGTAGTCTATGAACATCTGGAGAGCCACAGGTTACAGACCCCTGAGATACATTAACGAATTCGTTGTGAATGAATGGGAAGCAAACATGAAGCTGTCATTGATCTCCAGTAACATCATGGACCCTATCCAGTTGGATCCCATGATACTCACATTTCATATAATAGTCTCACTTTCACTGGGTGCGCTTCCATAGTAGATGTATGCTTATGTGTTTGTGGTGAGGAGGGGGATTCCATTTCTCAGTGAGAAAATGTTGCAATTAGACTTCTGTAATGCTTCCACAATTGGTGTCTTAACTTGAGCAATTATTTCTGGATTTCATGCAGATGAGCCACAAATGAGCCAGAGCTCAATATTTATTGAGCAACAACAACAGAGAGAAAGAAGAGTTGGATTTTCCTCTACTGCAAGGAATCTCACAGTGGCTTACAACTCCTTCCCTTGCCCCCATCCACAACAGGCAATTTGTAAGGTGGGTGGGCCTGAGAGACTTGTGAGAGAACAGGGCCTGGCCTAAGGTCACACAACAGTCCTCATGTGTAGGTATGGGAAAACAAAATTGATTCCCTAGATTAGATTCTGCTGCTCATGTGGAGGAGTGGGGAAATTGAACCTGGTTCTCTAGATTAGAGTCCACCATGCTTAACCACTGCACCATGCTGGACCATCTATAAGGAAAGATAGTTGTGTCTGTGTGTGTGTGTGTGTGTGTGTTTCCCTTTTGGTAAAAAAATGGGGGGAAAGGAAGAAGATGAAAGTTATCAAGGAGTTTCCCCCCCCCCCCTCCCTGTCAGGAACTGTTTAGTGCAGAAACACTGGAGAAGTGACTAAGATGTGAGAATTAACAGCCGGGGTTGGTTTGATTAGCAGCAAAGAGGTGTTCTAGGAGAAGTTAATCCCAAAATCTCACAGACACTCATCAACTGCATAATGTAAGAGGCTAAAAATAGTGACGGTTCGTGAAGTGCAACTTTGCGGTTCACAGAAAAGAATTGTGGATGTTCTGCGAAGTTGCTTTTGTTATATGGTTGATACCATGTCTTGGATCACTGCTTACACATCATGATTTTCTGTCTTCTTCATTCTGAAAGGGAACAGAGGATAGTGAACCTTGTTCAGAAAGCACAACGCCAAACAAAAAAAACCCTCTTTGATTACAAATAAAGAATTGGACAGGGATGAAATGGCCCTTTAACTGACTGGGAAAACTCCCAGTGGGCCACTGCCTGAGAGGGCTTCAGGAAGCCTTTGACAACTTTACCACATGCCAGCCACTTGATTTAGATCGTTCCAGGGGTGTTTTAACATCCCATTCTACCCCATCTTTAGAAGAAACTGGGCATATATAATCCCGTAAATGAAGACTTTCTTTAGAATGTTAATGTTTATTTTACTTTTCTGTGCTATCATACTATTTAGGCATAAGCGACACAATACTTTATCTAAATAGAAAAGTAGAATATGATAACAGTTCACATAAAACACACAATTAAAGTACCTCCAACCACTCCCAATATAAACACTTGTATCTATTCAGAAAACACCTGTTTGAAAAAGCAAACTCACATCTCAAGCTGTGTCTAGGCACAGTTTGGAGGAGCACTGGAGAAACAGTGTGCCAGATACGAGCACATCTCCCAATCCCATTGAGTTTATTGAATGCATGGAAGGCAGTAGGAAGAAGCCAATTGCAGGGGGCCATAGAAATACAGTTTGTGACTCTTGTGGTTTATGACTGTTGCTATGAAAACAGTAATTAAGAAGAAGAAGAAATACAGTTCAGGTTATGGTTGACTTCCCCACCACACACATTATCAGTGTGCCCGAGCACGTTGATTGAACGCAGCAAAAAAGGAGAGGAATATTTATTCAGTTATTTAAAATATTTCTCTGTTGCCTTTCTGCCCAATACAAAATTCCAAAGACCATGGAAACTAAAAGCATTTAAAATGCAAATGTATTTATATTTTAATATATTTACATTTGAATATATTTAAAACATTTAAAACAATTAAAAACAACATGATACAGATACATAAGTAAACGGGATAGTACATATAATTACACTTTCCCCTCTGCACTGTAGTTTTTTTTTACCAGTACTTGGGAACTTATGCATGTATGAACATGTGTGGTGCAGAGGGGAAAGTGCAAAATAAGTGAAAGAACTTTGAAAACAGTAGCAGATTATGCACACTCCAACTCTGGAGTTTATTTCGGGTTTTTCCATGTTAAAATGAATTTGGTCGGAGCAGCATGTGTTACCCAAATTGGAGGGGTCGTCTGTCCCATTTTAGGTTGGGGAATTACCAGGGGGCAGATGTTGCAATGTGAGAGGATGGGCTCTGGGATCATTCCCATCAATGTATACAGGGTTTTTTTCCCATTAGAAAACCACAGGAAACCAGACTGTAGAGAAGTTTTTACCATGTAAAAAATAAAAATAATTTAAAAAGTACACATACAGTTTGGGCAAGCGCACACTCGCACACACATAGACATGGGCTTGGCTGCTCACACATGCAGGGAAGAGTGAAACCATGAAACAAGAAAACAGGAGTAGTAGTGACATGACTTGGGATATTAGTGTGGGGTGGTGGTTAAGACTGAGTGGAGGATTCTAATCTGATGGATCAAGTTTGTTTCCACAGGAGGCCTGCTGGGTGACCTTAGGCCAGTCACAGTTCTGTCTGAACTCTCTCAGTCCATCTACCTCACAAGGTGCCTATTGTATGGAGAAGAAGGGATTATGTTTATAAGCAACTTTGAGACTCCTTAAAGGTACAGAAAAGCAGGGTAAAAAAACCAACTCTTCTTCTAGTGATGGAGCTAATAAGGATTTTTTTTAAAAAAATGCTGGCAAATGGAAGAGTCTACTCTGTAGCAGCAGTGGCGTAGTGGTTAAGAGCAGGTGCATTCTAATCTGGAAAAACCAGCTTTGATTCCCCGCTCTGCCACTTGAGCTGTGGAGGCTTATCTGGGGAATTCAGATTAGCTTGTGCACTCCCTCACATGCCAGCTGGGTGACCTTGGGCTAGTCACAGCTTTTCGGAGCTCTCTCAGCCCCACCCACCTCACAGGGTGTTTGTTGTGAGGTGGGAAGGGCAAGGAGATTGTAAGCCCCTTTGAGTCTCCTATAGGAGAGAAAGGGGGATATAAATCCAAACTCCTCCTCCTCCTCCTCCTCCTCCTCCTTCCTCTTCATCGACATCATGGTGCAGTCTTTGGGAACAAGCATTTACCAATAGCCTCAGAATTTTTTCAGCATCTCCCTCCTTGCAGCCTTCATGTCAGCCGAGGCCAAGAATGGAAGGTGTTCTAGAAACAAAGGCCAGGGCAGCCCAGTGAAATGCAGGTGGTGGGGACAATGTTGGTGGAGGGTATTGCCCTTCAGGAATGCAAGTGTCAGACCTCTCACTGCACGATGTAGGGTTGGGAGGGAGCCTGATTTCAAAGAAAACATGAGGTTAAATGAGTTGGCTCTTCTGTGACGGCACTGTCCCACTCCAGGGCTCTGCCCAAGAGGAAGGTGACTCGCTTGCCACTTCATTAGGAGAAGAGGAGGCGCTTGGAGGAGCCTCATCTGTTGAGTAGACAGAGTGGATCCTAACGAAAGGAATGACGGATTAAGAACTGTCTACGAGCTAATGTACTGTTTACTGCACTATCGATGGCTGGTGTTTGGAAAATGACAGATGAGAGGTAACGACACATGGGCAGTAGTGAGGGGGCTTTCTTGGTTTCCAAAGCTCCTGCTGTGAAGCAAATTCTAGCAAACTGCTGGGTTTGGAGGGAGAAATCTTGAAGGATCCCTGTCCCTGCTGTCCTGCTTCCACACAGTTCTAATGCACAGGCACTTAGAAATTCAACAGCAGTTGATCTGCTAGTTGATCTTCTGCCCAGCTCTAGGTGCTAACCCCCCCCCCCCCGGTTAAGAGCCAAAGGACAGGAGTCTAAGAAGGCTTAGCCTTCTGGGTATGCTCAGGAATTTAATAATTGGTGTGCAGAAAGTAGGGCAAGCTCCAGGAGATGTTGGTCACCTGGCAGGATCTTTCCCATGGTCTCCCCTGCCAGCTAGAATTGCTGTCCTTAAAATGGAACTGGCTCTAGCTGTGTCCTTTCTTCCTTTCCCACCAGCTGCCCCGGCCAGCAGGTATGGCAGCCATTTTGTTAGCTACTACTCTCCTGACTAGGATTGCCAACTCTATGACAGGAAATTCTTGGAGATTTGGGGATGGAGCCTGTGGAAAGGAGGGACCTCAGCAGAGTGTGATGACATAGAGTTTACCCTCCAAATGAAGTCATTTCCTCAAGGGACACTGATATCTGTCATCTGTAATTCTGGGAGATCTCCAAGGCCTGCCTAGACTTTGTCAACCCTACTCCTGACTGCAGGATGGGTGCAGAGATGCCTTCCTCACAAAGGTGGATTGGTTGGGAAAGAAAGTGTTATGTCATCACAAGCATGGAGCTGATCACATTCATCACAGCAGATCAACTGCTGGCAGGCTGAGAAAACTGACAGAAGCACTTGAGAGGAAACCTCTCCCAATTGTTCTAGTCTATTGACCTCTTATAAATGCCCAGACTACTTTTTGGTCCCTGCTGAGCTTCTCTGGAAGCATGAGAAACTCAACAGGGTAAGAAAAGCAAGGAATATGCTGCCACAGAAGGTGGTGATGGCTACTAACCTGGATAGCTTTAAAAAGGGCTTGGACAGATTTATGGAGGAGAAGTCGATCTATGGCTACCAATCTTGATCCTCTTTGATCTGAGATTGCAAATGCCTTAGCAGACCAGGTGCTCGGGAGCAGCAGCAGCAGAAGGCCATTGCTTTCACATCCTGCACGTGAGCTCCCAAAGGCACCTGGTGGGCCACTGCGAGTAGCAGAGTGCTGGACTAGATGGACTCTGGTCTGATCCAGCAGGCTTGTTCTTATGTTTTTATGACAGGACAATGGAATAATCTACTATGAGCACTGAAACCTTAACGAGAAGGAGTAGTAGTAGTAGGAGTTTGGATATACACCGCACCTTTCTCTTCGGTAAGGAGATTCAAGGTGGCTTAAAAACTCCTTTTCCTTCCTCTCCCCACAACAGACACCTTGTGAGGTAGATTGAGCTGAGAGAGTTCCGAAGAACTGTGACCAGCCCAAGGTCACCCAGCAGGAATGTAGCAGTGCAGAAACACACCTGGTTCACCAGATAAGCATCAGCCACTCAGGTGGAGGAGTGGGGAATCAAACCCGGTTCTCCAGATTAGAATCCACCTGCTCTTAACCACTACACCACACGTTTTCACCTCCTTGAAAAGCCAACAGGGAAAATATCAATATTATCAGAGGGAAATGAAACTCTGGTAGCATTGGGATCTAGTCAGTGGTGGGATCCAAAAATTTTAATAACAGGTTCCGATGGTGGTAGGATTCAAACAGTGGTGCCGCCACACACACGCACCTCCCTATTGGGCAGGGAGGTTGCTTTAGTCAGCCCTTCTCGGCACTCGAAAAAAATTAGTAACCACTTCTAGAGAAGTGGTGAGAAGTAGAACTGGTTGGATCCCACTTCTGGATCTAGTAAACCAAAATGTACAATCCTGGCCTCCTGCAAGCAATTGATAGTCTGTCTCCCTCTCATACCTGAGACCTTATTTCCAAAGTCCCTTTGTCTTTGTGCTAGAGGTCTGGTGAGATTTATTTATTTATTTAGACATTTATATCGTGCCCTTTCGCTTGTTGCTGGCAGTTTACAATATATCAAAATAAAACAAATCCAACTCTATATGCAGCAAAATACAATAAGTAACAGCCTGCCATTTATAATGCCAAGCATACTGATGACAGTCACCCCAAAGATTCAGATGGTTTCTGCTTAATGCCTGACATAAATATTGAAGAGTACAGAGGGAAGGACAAATCCTTACAGTAATCCAGAGGTCAAATCCCAAGGTGATTACTCAACATCCCCAATGATAATTCTCTGTATCCTGTTGGACCAACAAAGACCAAACTCATTGGAGAGCCATTCCAGAAACCCTTCTCCAAATGGATTGAGTAAGATTAATAAGGCAGAATTACTTCGGTCAACCTGCATCTGGAGATAATCCATCAACACAGCTAACACTGCCCATCCTGTGACTGAGCCTGAAGCTAGACTGAGGTGAATCAAGGGAAAAAAATGTCTCTGAAGTATGTTTGCAATTGTTCTGTCTCTACACACTCTGTCACTTTGACTGTTAAATAAAAGCAGATTGATGGTACAATGCTAAGCAGATCTGCTCAGAATCCTACTTAGGTCTACTCAGTTGGGCTTACTCTTAGACACTTTTTTTTGGATTGAACTATAACAGCTAGCAGAGTGAGGATTTTTTGTTTTTTGCCATCAAGTGGCATCCGATCTAAGGCAAACCATGGAGTTTTCAAGGCAAGAGGTGGTTTGCCATTGCCTGCCTCCTTGGAGGTTGCCCATCCAAACAGAAACCAGGACTGACCATGCTTAGCCTCCAAGATCTGATGAGCTCAAGCTAGCCAGGGCCATTCAAGTCAGGTCAGAGTTACATCGTTCAAAATCCATGGATCTCTCTTTAGGAGTGCACTGTTCAAATGGTGTGGCTCTGCTTAGGATTGCAGGGTAAATTTTCCAGCCAGTAACAGAGTTGGGATTAAACCAGTTTAGTTAGTGTTGTGTGACTGTATGGGTGACTGTATGGGTGGGTGGGTGCGTGGGTGGGTGCGTGGGTGGATGGATGAAAGGAAGAAAGGATAGATGATAAGATAAAAGAGAGGGGGAGAGAGAGAATCAGTTGAATGTGAGTAGAAAAGCCCTCTTGATTTACTCACTCAGATTACTTTTAACTGCTATTGTAGCAGTAAGAGACAGAACAAAAACAGCCTGTCCAAGATATAATTTTGTTGTTGGCTATAAGTGCTTAACAATCTTGCTGGGGCCTGTGTGTTCTGCTTTTCAACAGGCATTCAATGTATCATTATCTTAGCTTTCAGACCATGTGGCATGCCAAGGTTGCTGCGAGGGTCCCTTGTGCTGACAAAAGAGGAGCTTCAGCAGCAACGTTCTGCCTTGACAGATGTTCACATGAGAGACAGTGTTTCTTGCCCCGCATGCTGTCGGCTTCTAATCTTCCTCTGCTTGCATGTCTTGGAAGGATGACATTTCTCTCTCTTTCTTGAGCTGAGGTGTAATTTGCTAAAGGCCAGATCCCTCTCCTTCTGCGCTCTGTATCATTTACAATAATTTGTACTTCAGGAAAATGGACACAAACTCTTCCGAATAAAATGTGGAGGCTTTCAGCCACGGAGGAGCTGCTAAAAATATCCTGTAGGAGGACGGGCGGGTTTTGGGGGAGGCTGCTGATCTTTTTGCTCTCAATTGCTTTGCAGTAAAGTCAGATCACAATGAGCTGTGCCTCTGTGTCTTCTTTCCCTTCCAAAATGCTCTGCAGATGTTGCTTAACGGCCTGACCGAATTATTTCTGGCTGTAGGCATGAAGGCGGCAGCTGCAGGCCAGCGTGCCACAAGGCTACTGTATGTGCTCTAGCAGAAGATATGGAGAATCACTAAACTACAGGGAGGAGTTTAGGGAGGCAGGAAGTATTTACCCTTCCTGGAATAAACATATGGCTTCAAATCCTTCTTGCCTTAGGCGTTTTTGAGAACTGTAAGCTGCACGAATACAGGATACAAGAATACTAATATTGTCAGCCTGCAGAGGCATCTGTTTGGTCTTTATGCTATGTCATTTGGAAAATGTGCACTCCTAAAAAGTGCAGATGGTACTAGCATCTTAGCATTGATCTATACATTAGGTTACCTTTGTAGAGCCATTGAGGGAAGGCATTGGTCCCTCTATGTTACAGACCATGTGTTGTTATTCATCTGGCCAGGCAGTATTTCTGATGAAATCACTGTTTCTGCATCTCAAACTGACTATTGCTATGAACAATTAAATGGGCACATGCTCCAGGCATTCATGTCAAAAAACCCAAAATCTTTAAGTTAGCAAAGTGGATTGTTTTGACTCATGTTGATAGCATTGCAAAGATGTATTGTGAGGTTTAAAAAAATACCCTTGGAATGCACATATTTTTGTGCAGTTGACTTTCAGTCGGCTTAAACAATGGGCTTTGTAAGCCTTCCTCAGAGTAATAACATCTCCGAGCATCTGAAGTGGACCCCTCTCCTTATCTGTGACCTGGCCACATTTTCCTGACCTATCTCACAGATGCGAGATATTACATAGTAGACATAGCTTAGCATCACATGATGTGCTGATGGCTAGAAACTAGATATTTCACAAATGAGTGAATTTGGTGAGGGATCTTGGCTTGGTGGCAGAGCATCTCATTGGCATGCAGAAAGTCCCAGGTTCGATCCCTGTCATCTCCAGTTAAAAGGGCCAAGGAGCTGGTGATGTAAAAGACCTTGATCTGAGATTCTGAAGAGCTGTTACTAGTCTGATTAGAAGATGCTGCCCTTGATGGACCAAATGGTCTTCTTTGGTACAAGACAGCTTCATTCATGTTCTCCCTTGTGAAAGAGGAAACTGTGAGCATTTTTATACCATGTACTCTTTCTCTTGCATGCTGAAGAGCAGGAAGTATATTAAGCAGCATAATAAATGATATTTTTAAAAGTGTATGTGTGTTTAACTGAAGTATACATAGTATTAAAATGACATAGCAGAAATAAAAGAACTTTTGATTATAGCGACCAAAGTGAGACGGATTATAATTATTGACAGTTGAATCACAAAGGATTACAAATGTCCAAGTCTGACTAACTGGAAACCCACTGAACAGAAGCAACTAAGGAACAGAGTAGTGGTATGTATCAGGTGCTGTCTAGATAGTGCAGGGTCAATGGCCTCATGGCTAAATGAATTATTTGGTTCCCGATAGGTCCGGGATTCAAATCTCTCTTCTGCCATGAAATCACTGATCAGAAGCATGCCCTGGCATCATACCAATCCCTCTTTAAATAAATCCTCTAGGTTAACTCCCTAGGTTAACTTTGGCTAATGGCTCTGACTTTTGGACAAATATATATATCACATTTTTCAGGATTTCATGTTGGATTGAACAGTTATCGTTTATTGTGTTGCTTCTAAAGATTGCATTGTTTTGTTAATTGAAGTCACACTTGAATCAATATTTAGTAAATGAAAAGGTGAATTATTCACCCTGAAATCCACATGGAGAAGGGCAATACACAGTGATCCACTGGAATCTTTTTTTTCCATTGGTCATGGCTAGGAATCTTGGTTATGCATTTAGGCATCTGACGTGCCATTAAAAAAAAAGAAACCTAGAAATGAAAATGGTGGCGGGCTACAGAAAAACCATGTGGCCTGGTTTTCAAGGACATGCCGGGCTGCCTCCAATCTCCTGAGCCAGCCCTCCAAATGACTCACTTAGAGCACATGGCGCAACCTCAAGTGGCAACCCGCAGCTCAGTTAAGTCTTTGCTATGTTTTTTGTGGAAATTGCACCTTCCTTATGAGGAGATGCTGCAGTGTTTGGGACTCTAGTTTGGAGAGAAGACATCTGAGGGGGGATATGATTGAAGTCTATAAAATTATGCATGGAATAGAAAATGTTAACAGAGAGAATTTTTTCTCTCTTTCTCACAATACTAAAACCAGGGGGCATCCATTGAAAATGCTGGGGGGAAGAATTAGGACTAATAAAAGGAAACATATCTTCACGCAACACGTGATTGGTGTTTGGAATATGCTGCCACAGGAGGTGGTGATGGCCACTAACCTGGATAGCTTTAAAAAGGGCTTGGACAAATTTATGGAGGAGAAGTTGATCTATGGCTACCAATCTTGATCCTCCTTGATCTGAGATTGCAAATGTGTTAGCAGACCAGGTGCTCGGCAGCAGCAGCAGAAGGCCACTGCTTTCACATCCTGCATGTGAGCTCCCAAAGGCACCTGGTGGACCACTGCGAGTAGCAGAGTGCTGGACTAGATGGACTCTGGTCTGATCAAGCAGACTTGTTCTTTTGTTCTTATGATCTCCAGGCTACAAAGACCAGGGTATAGGATGGACTCTACAGTATCATATCTCTACTTCAAACTCTGACCTTTCAAGGCACCAGTACTGAATCTCCAAGAATTTCCACCAACAGATTTGACAACCCAGCTTCAGGCTTATGTGGGCTCAGTCTAAAAAGTCCCATAGAACAAAAGTAGCGAATGCAGGTCCGGATGTAATGCTATTTCCAGTGGTAAGATCCAAAAATTTTAATTGCAGGTTCAAATGGTGGTGGGATTCAAATAGTGGCGCCGCCGCACACACGCACCTCCAGTCCCTATTGGGCAGGGAAATTGCTTTAGTAAGCCCTTCTCGGCACTCAGAAAAAATTAGTAACCACTTCTAGAGAAGTGATGAGAACTGGTTGGATCCCACCTCTGACTACTGGTATTTCCCACTTGCTGGCAGATGCCACACCTTCTGGAAAGTCTCTGAGCTCAATATAGACACAAGGAAAGGTTACTCAGCTAAAACAAGTTAAGGAAATAGGCACCTCTTGCTCCACAAAAACTGGGAAGAGATACAAATTGAAAGGGCAATGGCAACAACAGCATGCAGCTTCTGGAATTCGGTAAGAGAAGAGCTGAAAGACACAAAAATTGGAAGGAAGCCAAATACAGAATGAGTTGTTGGGGGGATGAAGAAGGGGAACTGGGCACATAGGACAGCTGGTAGAGCAACATTTTAGAGGGGGTGCACAAAGCGCTTTGTCATCATTTATAGAGAAGTTAAAATAAGGGGCGGATAAGGACATATAAATTGGCAGCAGATTGTGGTTTATGGTAATGACAGTCCCCGAGGAGCATCGCTCTCTTGGTGACATTGAAGTAAATTGCATTGCTCAAGATGTATACTAAGGATGGATAATGAGATGTGTGCACAGGGTAGAAGAGATTGTGGGTTTTATGATGCTATTGAACTACCGGAGATGAGCGAGTGTGTGTTTGTGTGGGTGTGTGTGGGTGTGTGTCTTTGAGAAAGCAGAATTGCAGGGGTGGGGAGGAAAGAGAAGAGAGTAGTGATTCCTACATAAGACTCACAGTTGCTTAGTTTTCTCACTGCTGGAAATCCAAAACAAATATTTAATACTAATATACTCCGTCATTTTAAGAATTTGCATGAGCATTTTACACTTGGGTTCCATTTGTTTTGTTTTTAGGGACCAGCTATAGAACAGATCTGAGTTTTGTTGGTGAACTTTTCCAGTAGCACAAGTGACTGTTCTCAGAATTGGATTCAGTAATGTAAGGAGCTGGTTTTCGGAATCTGCTGTGTTCAAGGAGCTCTTCCATAGTCTTTATAGACCATGGCTGGTCAGGCAGGGGGAGGGTTTAATATGAGAGATGGTTGTCCTGGATTTCACACAACATTTCAATATGTCTTAAAGAAATTTTTGTTGCATCTCTGGGTTGAGAAGTCTTATTTAGGGCGACTAACATTAAAATCATATACAAACGATTAAAATTAATAAATAAGGCACAGGAAAAACCAAGAGAACTAGGACCAACCAATCAACATACATTATCAATCCAAAATGTCATTTGGAACAACCATGTTATTATGCTGCTTCTGGTGAGTTTTCCGGCCTGTGTGGCCGTGGTCTGGTGGATCTTGTTCCTAACGTTTCGCCTGCATCTGTGGCTGGCATCTTCAGAGGTCTATCACAGGGGGAAGTATGTTTCACTCTGTGTCACAGACTTTGGTATTCATCATCCCTTCAATTTTATGTTTTGAAAGTGAAATCAGAGAAAAACATTACTCTGGATTGGAATTAACCTTACAACTCACTTAAAAGCTACTAAACTTAGTGGAGTAACTACTCAATTGACATCCCAGCCTGCACAGGCCAATGGGCTAAAGACAAGTAACTGCGGCCTACCCATCAGCCTTCTTTTATCCTAATTCTAGGTCGTGGAAAAATAGCTGAGGTTTGATGCTGGGACTTCCCTAACCAAGCTTGATAGTGTGGCTCAGCTGTTTCTAAACTGGAGCGACTTATTTTAAGGACACTGCCTTACTCCAAATAAGCCTGGATACTGTACAGATGCTTTCAGAAGCGACCTTTCCCATCCACTGCTTTTATATTAGCTGAGTGTAATCCTCCAGACTCATGTCCAAGGGGTCAGTGAACACCTGATGACAGCATGGGAGGGCAAAGGAGGGGAGGTCTGTACTGGGAGGGTCCAACTGAGAAAACACTCCTTGTTTTCCCTGGGGGAAATGATTTCCACTGATGGAAAATGGGGTCTTTTGAATGTCTTCATGACAGGGGTACTGGGTTTTCCGGATTGTGTTGCTGTGCTCTGGAGTGATTTTTGCTCCTAATGTTTTGCCCATATCTATGGCTGGCCTCTTCAGAGGCATGTCATGGTGAGACGCCAGCCATAGATGTGTGTGAAACATTAAGAGCAAAAACTACCAGACCACAGCCACACAGCCCAGAAAACCATCAACACCCAGATGATTCCAAAGTGGAACTGCCAAATGAAAGGCAAAAAGATTTCATGAAAGACCAGTGGAGGTAATAAGAAAGAAATGACAGAGATTAACACTTAGGCCTTTCACAGTCCAGTCCTTCAAAGGACTTAGAAGGGTAGAACTCTTTTAGGATAGTTTTATCAGAGTACTAAAAAGGGGGCTAGTTGTGCACCAAGGAGATCAAATTAAAACAAGTCCTTTGCTTTTTCCTAACCAATACTTTTTGGGGGAGGGGGGTATGGATTACTCTTCATAGATCATGGATAAACAGTTGTTCTGGCATAGGATGGAACAGAAATATGTCTCAGTTACAAGTAATGGGACTGGTTTGTAAGATGACCCATGCACAAGAAGTGAGGGTGTACAAAACCTTTCCTGAAAAAAAATCATATCTGTTCAGAATGCTTATCTGCAAAAGCAGAGATGTAATTTGGACAATTTCCTGAATGGTTATTTTGTATGCTAGTATAAGTCCACTCTATATTATTTCCATTTCAAAGGCCATTCAGAGCTTGCTGTAGCATAGTATTATTCCCTGTCCAAGTGCTGATTGCTTGCAATCATGCTACTAATTGAGCAGAGTTTGCTGAGATCATGCTGTCAGTGATGTTGATCGTGGAATTTCCACTGATGCTGTATTTGTCACCTTGCACATAGGCAAAGAATCTGCTATGGCGTCAGTTCTGGGGTGCGTGAAGATCGGATTAGTGAGTCTAATCCATTGAGGCGTAAATGACAAATGCTGACTAGAAGTCGCAACACGTCATGAGCTCCCCCTGCCATCATACTTATTTGCTGGGGGGTTTTCCCCTTAAACGAAACCGATGATGTTAAGGCAGAATTCCATTTCAGGTGTGCAAATGACTGTGACCTTGTGGGTCTTTTGGTTTGGCAATTTTTGTCAACCTGAGCATACTGCCAGATTGACCAGGAAAAAGAGTCTGTATGGTTCTGTGGAGGTCACCAAGCGTCCTTCCTTTTCTTCCTTCTAACCTCCTGTACCCAAATTCAGAACACAAAGGAATTCTTCACCTCCAAGAGTCTGCCATCTTAAAGCTGACTTTTCTCCAAGCACAGCCAGGCAGCCATTGCTAGGGCTGGCTGGAGTAAATTCTCTCTGTTTGACAGCTGATGAAGGGATGGAGGATTTATGACTTATTTGAGTTCCCATACATCACCCTTGGTGTCGCTTGCTTATGATGGCCTTGCCAAAAGATAAAGAAGTGTGGGACTCTCAGTATGGGCCGTGGTGACAGGCCAGGGACAAATGTCTCTGTTGGGTAAATTGATTTGAATGGCTCTAGTGAAATATCAGGCGAGGCTGAAAATATGATTGGGTTTAATGATCCTGCCTGCATTGTATCCCACTAGAATTCCAAACGGTGGACAAGTTAATTAAAGTCACGCCTAGCACTGGGAATTGGGGGGAGAGGACATAATAGGTAGATGCAGTTATGTATTGCTAGGGCATCTGTCTATTAACTATATCTGTTGCCTATCTAAAAGTTATTTTTCTGCTATTTCCAATGCAGTGCGGTTCCTGGGAGGCTAATAAATATCATCTGAAATTTATGGGGTGTTTATCCAGGTAAAACTGTGCAGAATATTTTTTCAAGCCCCCAGAGTCTAACGAGTGAAGACCTAGAGGCATAAAAATGCAGAACGAAACGACAGAGAGCAGACAAACTGTTTATTCTCCTTTGTTAAATTTAGTGTGCATAAAACTTAATTTGGTGTTAAGAACGTAACATTCGTTTTCTGTGAGCAAAAGAGGTTTGTGCCCCATATAGGGAGAATCTGAAGGGGAAGTTAAAGTCGTTTAATTGCATTATTTATTACTTGGTTTCAAAATGAAGGGATATCTTACTGGGTGTCAGCAACACACTATTGGGGTATGACTCACTATTCAGATTTCATTCATAGACAGATTCATAGAGGACGTCTATCCATTTTGGGGGTAAATAAAACCTCCATACTCAGAGGTAACATAGTGACCATTGCTATGGGGAACAAAAGTAGGTCGGATTTTGCTTCTGTGTCCTATTTGTATGACTTTTGTGGGATCTTGTTGGCTGCTGAGGAATACAGGATACTGGACTAGATGAACCAGTGGACTAATCCAAAAGTGTTCATCTTGTGGTTTTTAGCTACTTATGAGTTTAAGGAACACACATTGAATCCAGCGCCACCTTGGAGACCAACAAAGTTTTCCAAGGCATAAGGTCTTGTGTGTCAAATCTCATGTCATCGGATACCAAAGAGCCCATTGTCCTGAACATGATAATGAATTCTAGTTCTGCAACTGTGCATTGTAATCTCCCTTTGAAGCTTTTCTGCATCAGAATTGTCACTGTGAGAGGTTATTTCCTTTTGAAAACTTGTATTGCACATTTTAAATCTCCGCTGTATCTTTTGAATAATATATTTGCGAACTGTACACTTCTTTGAGTGAATTAGACTCAGTAGAGGTGAGATCTCATAGGAAATGGGTAAAGTGATAAGGTCAAGAAACAATTATCTATGGATATGATAATACGTTGTGACAATCTAATGAACCACTCTGTATCTTGGTCATCATATACCGATAGGTCCTTTCTTGGTACCACCATTGTTTAATGTTAGAATGACTGACACAAAGAGCAGTACATTTCTAATGGTAGTACTCTTGTCCTGGAACTCCTGGAAGGCACACTCAGTTTTAGATTTTAGGAATTCAGAACCTTCCTATTCCTACCAGCAATTGGGAGATGTGAATTATATCTTTGACCTTTTTTATTAATAATTGCTGCTATGTAATTTTATTTATGCCACTTTTAAGTGTAAGGATGTATCACTGGTGATCAAGATAATTCATACAGTTATATTCCCCATGATTATCTATGGGTGAGAAAGTTGGATAGTGAAAAAAACTGAGAAGAGGAAAGTTGATTCGTTTGAAATGTGGTGCTGGAGGAGAGTTTTGCAGATACCACAGAACTTCAAAAATACAATAAGTGGGGTTTAGATCAAATTAAGCCTGCACTCTCTCTGGAAGCTACAATGCTCAAACTGAGGGCATCATGCTTTGGTCACATTAAGAAAAAAACTCACTGGAAAAGACAATAATGCTGGGAAAAATTGAAGTCTGCAGGAAAGGGGAAGACCCAGCATGAGATAGATTGATTCAATGAGATGGATTGATTCAATCCATGGCCCTTCGTTTGTGAGGTCACTAGTTCATATGGTCGCTATAATTTGACATATGAGATGTTCTTATTCTTTTGATTTGTTGTTTGCTGCCTTGAGGCTTTTTAGAATGAGATGGGAATATAAATGAGATGAATAAAGGATCAGAACTATCACCCACTTATGTGAATATGAGGTTCCCTGTGCAAGATTGCTGAACCAAATTCTTAATTACATTTCTAAAAGTCCAAAGGCAACTGTTTGCATGTGGCTGAGGAGTCGGCAGTGAAATTGCTCAATTTTTAAAATACCTCTGGTTAAAAAACAAAAAAGCAGTACACTGCTGCCAGTTAACTGTAACAAACTGATATGGAAAATGCTCCAACTGTTTAACAGCCTTGCATAATTATTCAATTACCATCACCGTACAGCTAACAAAGGCCTGTAAATATGATTTAAAAGCCCTGTATTGCAAGGAAGGAAAACATTGGTGCTTTAAAGACCAGCTCCTTGAGACAGAGTTGCAGAACTGAAAATGTACTACAAATTCAGGTTCATGATTCTACATGAGTTCAAGCCTTGCACACTAGAAAAAAAAGGTAAGCATTGAGCTAGAGGCAAGAAGCTGCAAGTGTAATACTAGAATATGTGGTTTTGTTAGACTTCACCATTGGGTGTGATAATAGCGAGGGGGGGAAATGACTACTGAAAAGCTGGCAAGAATCGTTGAAGGGATAAATCTGTACAGTTTTGGTCAGGTGATGGCAAAAGCAAGCAAAAGCAAGACCTGGACCATAGATATCCAGATTTTTGGCTCCTTGGGTACAACATCTGTTTTCTGGTTTATTTAGCTTGCTCATGGACCACCTTTTGACCAAATGGTCCCTAAGTCAGTCCAACAGAGTAAAATCAAAATAAAATCATCCACACAGACATATAAAGAAGACACTTTTACAGTAGTAAAAACAAAGTGCTGTCTAATCTAACTCAAATGGGCTCCCAACAAAGACAGGTCTTCAGACCCATCCAGAAAGCCTTCAGAGATGTGTTCATTCTCTACTCCTGGTGGAAATAATTCCATGTTTTGGGGGGTGGGGTGGCTGTGATGGTCTTCCCCTGGATCTCTGCCAGGTGAATTTCCACTAATGCTGGTTGATTCCGGTGGAGACTACAATTTAGGTAGTCTGGGAATATTCCTTATATTGTAGTGCGCATGGAGGCACAGTCCTGGCTATGTTCAAACTGAGCCCCAACCATGTTCCTCCAGACAATCCTCAAGGTAATCACTGGTTATAGTATTTGCACTATATGATGTAATGTGAAATTTGATGTAAAATTGCTGATTTTTACACAGATTTTACTTCAGTACAACTAAAGAACGCTCGTTTCTTTCCTGTTTACTTGTATACAATACTATTCTCAGTTATATTAAAACATATGTGTGGCTTATCAGTGCACAACTTGCAGAAAAGAAAGTTTAAGGAGTAGAGCAAAAGATTTTTTTTTGTTTCCCCTTGACTTACAGCCGTACAAGGTAGCATGCCACTTTGGTGTAATGTCATACTTGAAGATATAGTGTCAATCAATCAAGCTTTATTACTCCAACTTTCCTTAATGGAGGCCTATAAAATCAAAATAAAGCACAACCATAGCTATGGATACACAATAAAAGTACAATACGGGAAATGCATCACAAAGCCAAACTTGCTGGCATAGCAAATGTTATGTTAATGTACCATAACAGATCATCAACTGAACTGTTTTGCTTGCAACTATGTTTTGTTTTCTTAAGAATCCATTGGGAAGTTCTATGGTCTAATATTTAGGGAAAAGAATGGGAGCTTTTCAAGACTGGCATCGAAGACATTGTTGGGGTGTCTGCCCTTAACGCAGTTTGCCCAGTGCTTAACTCATTGTGCCTGCATTTAACTCAGGTTGCCCAAGTTCTGCATTGGATACATGAGTTACAAAAGGAATTTAATGTCAAGGCTTCAGAAAACAAAAGAGTTTATTGCAAGCAAAGAAAGGCTGAATGGGCTGATAGATTTGGTGCAGCACTTTCACTTTCAGTTCTGTTTCTGCATTTGATTGTCTAGCTGGCCTTGAGCAAAGCAGTCTCATTTGCTCAGTTTTCCCAGTTTAAAGCACATACACAAAGAATGGCTACCCTGGTCATGGAATGAAAGGAGATAGAAATTGTGAAGTCCCTTTATGCACAAATGCTTGACATTGGTAATCATTATCATTTGATGGATTCGTCTTCATTTCCTTTTTTGAAAGATGGCCATAGAAAGAACGCTGAGTGATTCAATCATTTTGCAATTAATAATCTACTTTTGGACTTCTCTGCAGGCAATTAGTTGTTGACATTCAGCCTGTATATTTCTTTGGCTGCCGAACATGGTATTGTTTCAGTTTCCAGAGTGATCCTCATCCATCACATAACATGCAACAGCTTAATGGCTCTCCCAGATGTGACTGATCTATTCAACAGGCAGAATCCAGCAAAAGGTAATTGCAATAAAGCCCTGTTGAAAGGTACAAAATGTAGTTGCTAAATAGGATTTTGCCACAGCTAACATTGTTGGATTGAATAAAGAGCCATCAGTAGACATACAGTGCAATCCTAAGAACACCTTTCTTGGTGTAAGAATAGTAGAAGCTGGTAAAAATAGAAATGGCTTTTGAGTTCAGGATAGTCTGAGCAGCTATCTGGAATGAGCTCTGTGTGCGTGTTTGCGTACATACCTTCAAATCACAGCTGATGATTTAGACTATTTGTATTGTCAGTGTGCATTATCTTTCAGAATATTCAAATGAGAAGCTGGTCCCTGTTCTTAGAACTTAAGGGGAGGATCCATACTCATTGGTAGAACATATGATTTCATGTCGAAGGTCCGGGTTCAGTTCTGGATATCTCCAGTTAAAAGTATCCCTGGTAGCAGGGCTGGAAATACCACTGCATGCAACCTAAGAGAGCCAAAGCCAGTTGATATTTACAGTAATTGAGCAGTATGAGCCAAAGTAAACCTATACAGATATTTATTTTATGAGTGAACCCTGTGATCTAACACCTCCACTGTCCCTATCCTCCGTGTATTGAAGTGGCACTGGTATACTAAATCTGTACTCAATATGAGCTACTGAAGTGGATTACCTCATCCTATCACTCTGCTGAGCAAAATTTGAAGCCAAGGAGTCTTTCTCCAACTTTAGTGGTTCTTCCATTGGAGGAAGAATAACTGAAATTAGTTTCTTTGAGCTAGAACAAGTCTCACTGGAGGATGGTTGGATCCACCCCACTATGCAGACATCACCTTGGATTGGTGGAAACTAGCATCTAAGGAAAGAGGGCAAGTAAGCATAATCCACACACCCCCTCAGTATGTGACAGTAGAAGGCACCTTCAGATGCTACTGGTCTTGCAGTCTGAAGTGAATTATCTACATTTCAGCAGAGAATAAATAAATGGACAAGCATTAAATAGTTCTTACCTTTCCCACAAAAACCCAGCAGTTAATAAACAGTCCCTATTGCTCTTTCAGAGCCACTAATGGAAATTGTTAACGAAGTAGTACAGTGTGTTGTTATGAACTTATTATCTTACTAGTGCAAATCTTCTTGCTTAAGTGGATGCATTTCCAAGTCACTTGGATGCAGAGAAGTACCAATGCTGAGCTAGGAATAAATAATGCAGTAATGTATTTTTGTTAACTCTTGTTAATTACTGCAGCAAAATAGCCCTGTCTGGTCCAAATTCCTGCATCTCTCTCTCTCTCCCTCCCTCCCTCCCTCTCCCTCTTTCTCTCTCTCTCTCTTTCTCCTTTGCTTGCTCGCTTTTCTTTACAGAAACCTTCATTAGAGTTGCATAAATAGTAACCAAAAATAAATATACCATTTATCATAAAAAAACTAATTAGGAGATTGTTTTAAGAATAGCCTTGTGCTAAATCTGGAGACAAGCAGAAAATGAAATCGGAGTTAAGGAAGTTTTTAAAAAAACCCACCCCACCCCACCCCAAAACCATATATACAGCATAGTCATAATCACATCTCTCTCCCTAGATTGGATATATATCATATTTTTGCCGTTTACCTCTCCTTGTTGCTTTCATAAAGGAGTGGCTCACTACTGTTGTTTGAGTATCTGCCAAGACCTGGCATCTATTGAAAACAACCATTCTTTATTTACTACTGACATTTTTTACACAAACCTAGTAAGTCTTTCCAGGCTCTGGTATTTCTAAACAGTAGTTGACCAACCAATTTACGAACCAGTGGCCATTGCTAACAATCTTCCAGTACTTTCCCCAGAGTTATTTGTACTAGTGATCAGAGATTTGTTCTACCTTAGGTTACACTGGGCTGAATCCAATAACTTCCTTCTGCTCAGTTGACTGAATTAACTCCCTTTCACTATATCTTCACTGATGGAGAAATACTTCCATTTGAGGAAATCTTTCTGAAAGAAAGAAAGAAAGAAAGAAAAAAAGAAAGAAAGAAAGAAAGAAAGAAAGAAAGAAAGAAAGAAAGAAAGAAAGAAAGAAAGAAAGAAAGAAAGAAAGAAAGAAAGAAAGAAAGAAAGAAGCAGATGAGAGTAGTTGTTGGATCTGACTCGCTATTTGAAATGGTCATAAGGATTGCTCGTGTGTGCGTGTGTGTTTGTAAACAACAGAATAAACATACCCTGTCTATGATTTGATTGACACTTGCACATTTAATTTCCTCCTTTACTTGGTGCAATATTTCAGTGTCCACAGATAAAGACTACCAAAGTGAAGAATTATTTACACAAATTTAGGATGAAGATCAACTAATCCTCTTGTATAGCAAGATCTGAGCCTTTTTCTAGAATGAGGTCCTATAATCTTAGGGCAAGCCCCCAAATTACCAGTCCCTTAACAGTGTTAAATAAAACAGAGCATCTTTAAATTATAAATTATATCTCAACTCTTAGGGGTACCTTAAAGTGCATTCGTCAGATAGATTGACTGAACATTAATGGCAACAGATAGGAACAATCAGACCACCTGCCCACCCCTGCTGGACCTTCTCAGTTCCTTTGCACTCTAGACAATGTCACTTCCAGTGTTATCTGCACAACAACACCATGAAGTTTGTCAGGTTGAGTGAGAGTCATAAGGTCACCCAGTGAACTTCCAGAGTAGAGACTGAAACCTTGATCTCCTACACTGTAGCCAATAACCACTGCACCATGCTGGTTTTCATGGAAGATAGGCCCTTCAAAGGGTATTAGCTGTAAGGATTAAATGGAAATTCTGTTTCTACGTTCAAAGGCACATACAGTTCAGAGGCCTCTGTGTAGTTGCTGGAGGGCAACAAGAGGATATGCTTTGGCTTAATGCACCCTGCTTATAAATCTTGCAAGGACACATGGTAGGTTAATGTGGGATCAGGATATTGGATGGATTATTGTTGTGACCCAACAGGACTCTCCTTACACAGTGCTGTTATTAGGTTCTAGTAGGGTTGCTGACTTCTTCCTGGCAGCATTTCTGTGTTGGAGCTGCCTGTCAGGTAGAAGTTTAACAGATGTATTCTTTTCCTGCCATGAAAAGGATGGGAATGGCTTCTCTTGTTAAACCTCTACACACCAAAGAGTTGTTCAAAGCACAGTGAGCCTGTCAGGGGTGGGATGGGGGCAGTAAACCACAATGATGATTCCTGTGTCTGGGTGAAAATCACACCCTCTGATTGACACATCTTTCCCCTAATCCCAGGTACCTGATGGACAGTTCTACTTACACTGTTACATACTCAAATAATTCTCATCCTAGCAGTTAATATTTCAAATGCCAGGAATGAGCCATGGCACTGAAAAGAGTTCTGGAGCTAAGCTCTGACCCAAATTAGAAATTATTACAACTGTGTGTGTGGGGGGGGGGTGTGTGTTTGTGTGTATACACAAACAAAGTGAAATAATCATTTGGTACTTCAAAGGAATGAGCATCCAAATTTACTTTCAAACAGCAAATTCCACTGAGGGAAAGACCTTCCTATATCCATATGGGAACAATCTGGTCTCCATCAAATTGTATCAGCTGTATACAGATCACGCAAATGGCATTTATATGTCCATGTTCCATGCTTATGTCTTGTTGCTATTTCTGTTGCCTGCAGACACCACATGATGATAATCTAACTAGATTTGATTCAAGAGATACTGATGGACAGAAGAGCTGCAATGTTGCCATGAGGGGTTTTGTTTGTTTGCTTTATTTAAACTTAAATTTCTTTGTTAGTATCCCACTGTACCACAAAAGTGTGGGAAAGTCCTCAGAGTAGCTCATTTGTATGATCAAGGTGCTGATCTGTTTGGTCCCAAAAGGACAGGAGAGTGAGACAGCCATCAAGGAAGCTCAGTGTGTGAGAAACAGATGTTTGGCCTAGTTGAACCATGTCAAATACCCCCACCATTTCTTTTGAAGTTGCTAAAATGTGATCTTTTCCCCCAGAACTCATCTGCAAGTCATCTCCTGCTTGCTGGGCAGAGCTCAGAAACTGAGGAGATGTCTCATCTTTACCACTCAATTGTTAAAGTTCTCTTGCAAGTTTCCTCTGCCACTCGTGCCCGACATTTTGAGCTGCAGGGATTTTCCACACCCACAGCTATTTGGGGAAGGTTACCCTTTTGTTTGCTCTGCAGGCTTTGCTGCTGGCTGCCTTTTCAGCCCAAAAAATTACATGGTTGTACTCAGCTCGTCCTGTTGATTTGAGCAATATGTAATTCCCCCTTTTAAAATTTTCGATAAGCTGTCTTCAAAGACGCGAACACACGATATGAAAATCAGCTTGGATTCTTGTAGCATGTGTTCGTGTCTCAGTGACAGCTCATCGAAAATAAAAAAGGGGAAACTGTGTATTGTTGGAATTGACAGGATGAGCTTACAAACATGCCTTTTTCTGGCTGAAAAGGTGCCCAGCAGCAAAGCCAGGATAACCTTCACCAAATAACTGCATGCATGGAGAATCCCCACAGCACAATGTTGGGTGTGAGAGCTTTAAACTCAGGAGGAAAGGAATGGGGGGGGGGGGAAGCAACTCCCTCCTGTGACACCTTTTTTGTCAGTACTGTCCAAACAAAAAATTAGAAGGCGGCTTTTGTAAAGAATTCCCCCAGACATCTTATTTGTGTTGCGTTTAATGGACCACAGGTTACATTCTTCAGAAGAAAAAAACACAACCCTAGCTTTTCACTGAGAACTTTAACCTCCTTAATGGATTTAAATAGAGACCAGGTTAGTATCTTAGCAGCTGACTCTGACAGCATTTATGTGCCTGTAATCAGTATCCCCTTTTGGGCACCCTCAGGAAATAGATGTCAGAGTTGAAGACCAAAATGGAAAGGATCTTTCCTGCATTGGATTTCACCCAGGACCTGTATGAAATTTGGAGTCACCCATAGTTCATACTGTTCAGTTATTAGCAAAACTGAAGCAACACCACAGAATGTTGGATTCTACAACAGATATCAGCCTGCTTTTATTTCAGCAATTGAAGACTAGTAAAGGGAGTCTCTCTCTCTCTCTCTCTCTCTCTCTCTCTGCCTTGCTTAAAACTGTCTATAGTTTTATCTATCCAATGGGACAGGCTTCTTAGTCATGTGTCAATTCTATTCCAGGGAGAGAGAGATGGATAACATAGCTCTTCAACAGCATCTTTGACATTTGTTTAGTAGTGACCGCTATACTGGGAAGGTCTGAGAAAATGTGGTGCCTACTAAAAGTGATCTCTTGGTGGGCGGGAGATTTCAAAGGTGATCTGAACAGGAATAGTCAAGCATGTTAGACGTCTTGTTTGTGTGAGATATCTTTTCTCTCCCTGATCATGACACCAGTTTTCAGATACATCAAATGTTATTGTTGATGCATGAGCTTAAAGTGGATAGTCTACCAAAGTTTATGGATCTGTCAGAAAAAGACTATCTGTAAATATGTATTTGGTTACAATTTAATTTCAAAACCAAGTCATAAATATTTTTCATCCAAAGTAGAAGCTTTAAAATATACAGTTGTGTTTTTAGAACAGATATCAAACAGCACAGATTAGCTTTCATGAGAGCAAATATTTGATCCTGTCAGCAAAGATCAGAATTTGAAAACTGTCGTGTCAAAATTTCAGTGTATTTGTTTGAAATACTCTTATCCTACTCTCTCAAAAAATGATCTGAATACAGCTGACCAAGATAATACATAAAATATCAGGACAGTTAAATTAAGAAACACAACAACAATTAAAAACAGCAGGGTAAAGTTTCAGGCAATTAAAAAAACTTTCAGACGTAGACAGGAAAAAATAATTCTGGATTAATTTGGACTTTCAATTTAGATAGATTTAGACTTTGATTCCACAATAGATTTGGATGCTTAATCATATGCAGTGATACATGGTCATTGTCTCTAGCTCTAGCCCATCTTTTCTGGTAGGATTCTTGTGTTGGGCATAGCATTTGGAGCCTCATTTGCAGTCTTGGTGCTAACTGTGTTGTTTATTATTTTATATTAAACCACATTTAACATTTATGAATTTTTCATTTTGTCCTGTAACTTGGTTTAGTGCTTCTTGTTTTTTTTGTGTTAATTCTGTCAGCATGTTTTCCTTTCTTTTTGTTTTTTAAATAAATTCAGCCATAAAACTCTTAAAAGTTTTGCCTGGCACCTAAAACTCAACAAATTTGAAACCAGGTGAATTCCAGTGTGAGGGAATATTGCTGTCATTCACACCAACTGAAGGTTCAAAACAGTCCTCGTAGGCATCCCCTTATAAAGTGTGGGGCATTAATTTAGCCTGGCTACTAAAAGATCAACTGAAGAATGTTTGGTATTGTCTTTGGAACCAAATCTTGACAAAAACCCATCATATATTGTTACAAAGGCAGAGGGCAGCAGTGAGCAATATCTTTAAATGTACGACATCTACACATCTCTTCTGTCACAAAACTTTAAAGTAAATTATTCTGTAGGATTATATTTGCCTCACATGGAAATTGCATTCATTCGTTTATTTGGGAGTTTGGTTAGGAAATGTTCTAGGTGACTCACAAAGTAAAAACAATACAATACAATAAAAAAGCTGCAACATATAAATTATCATTACTAAAACCTTTTGAAAACAAGCCATATAAATAAGCTAGGGGCATCAAAACAAACACAGAAAAGCCTAAAATATCCACAGTGCAGCCTTCAGGCCAGAAGTAGACAATAAAAACAATTTTAAAAGATGGCCTCAACTTAGAAGAAAGGTTTTTTTTTACATTTTCCCCTTTTTTAAACAAAAAAAACCCCAAAAAATCTTTTTCTAAGCCCCACCTGGCACTTATATCACATTCTTCTCCATGCAATATTGTTCTATCTAACAGTGTTTATTTATATCAATGTCATTTCTGCAAGCATTATGTCATCTGTATTCTTCATGGTCCTCCCAAGACATATGATTTTCCCTCATGTTTCCCAAAGTTGTTGTGTTCTGTGAAGGAGTTGTATTTTACATAGATTGAGAAGAGAAAATGACAGAGCACGTTCTGTCTTTGCAAGGCATCATGTGAACTTATCTGGACCTCGGGTCAGTTTGCAGAGGGTCATAGCTTGCAGACCCAGATTCCAACTTGTAGGCCTTTCTTTCATTATGCTGTACAGTAAGCTCTGTGCCCACATGGGTACAAAGACAGATTACTGTTTATATTGGCTTACTTGAGCTAATCCATCACAACAGATGGAACAATTGCAGTTTTGAATTATTCTGTGATGCTTTTATTTCTAGAGGTGAAATAAATAAATAAGCACATGGAATTCTCTCTCTCTTGTCTACCTGGTTTCTAATTGAACATGTTCATTAATTTTGCTAAACATCCATAATTTGAAAATTGGTTTTTTTTACCCCCTGGCTATTTAATGTCATGACCATGTTAGCCCAATACTGAAGTGAAGAAAAAAAAGTAGGTTTCCGATCCTTTGATTAATTACACAGAAAGGATTTCATTGCAGAAAACAGCAAGAGGCCCCACATTTACTGCCATGTTTGGGAGAGCGGGATAGATCCATTTTCAGTTTCCATTTGCTCATTTGCGTCAGGATGTATTTTTCTACCCCACTCTCTGTGCAGTGGCTCAATAAAAAGGGATGAAATTATAATTAAAACTTCCCACAAGCTGGGGTTTCTCCCTAGAACTGTTATTAACTTGGCACTCATTTATTTTTCACTCCATTACTCTGTAATGCAGCAATCATATTTCCAGAAATTTCATTATTGATATAAACCCATAAGGCGTTACCCCTGACAAGATTGGATCATTGGCTCAACCAGTTTCCCAACCTGCTCTTTGCAATATTAGAGCCCAGTGAATGTGAAAAGGTGAGGGCCGTTCATCATGAATGAATCCTGTCAAAGCTCATTTGCAAGGCATGGGTGTCTTGCTTCCTATACTGGCTAAACCGATTGGGGCTGATCCTGAAAAGGCATTATCTAGAGACCATCACAGATAATAAATCATTTCTGTTGGGATTTGTGGAGAGGAGGGGAATCCCTCTTCCATCAGCAGAGTGGGTATGGAATCCAGACCTTTAAATGAGAATACCTTCTAGACTGCCTCCAAAAAAGGAAATGAATGGGAAGTATAAAGATCTGCGAGAGAAAAATTGCTTGTTTCATCTGCATAACATATTTCATTATAACAGTGGGAGAAGGGACTATCAGTGGGCAACTAGACACAGGATTTTGCACAATGTGGACTCCTTTCATCCAGCCAAATGTCCACAGGATGACTCCTGGTTTGGCTAATGAATGGGGTTGCATGTTATATTTGGTGTCTACATTTGGTGTCAGGTAGAAATGCTGTTCAGGTCATATTGGCTAGTGTTCTGGTTGTCTGATAGTTTTGCTTTTCCCTGCAATTTTTCTTGGCTCAATTGTTTGTGTGCATTTTTCCCCTTTTGTCACAGCACCAAATGGTCTGTATAAAAGTTAGTATAGTGGCTTAATGCCTGAATTGTGAACCAGGAAATGCCTCATTCACATCTCACATCTAACATAAGTGCACCAAGTGGACTTGGGTAAGCTCTTCTGGGCTTTGTGTTATACAGATTAAGGTGGTTTGAACAATTTTATTTTGCAGTCACCTCATAGATTGATGGATGCTTTTGTCTTGTACCAATCTGGCAGACTGGATCATCTTTGAATCTGTCCAACACTGTTACCCTATATGGGCCCATTGCTCATTTAACGTTGGTGTAATTTCGGTGATGCCAATGGGGTGATAATGGTGGTGTGAACAAATTCAGCTAGGGCTCTCTTTGGGTCTGAAGATTTGTTGCATTTAAGAGATTGCCCTTGTCTACATTGTACTGAAAGTAAACTTTGTTTTTGAATATGGTTAAAATCCCTATCAGGGACTGAGCAGAGTGGGCTCTGTCAGTAGAATCATCTATCCCCGTACCATCCTCCAAATCCTTCTTTTGCCTTTTATGAGGAAGTCCATATTCCAAATGTACTCCACATCCATTTCCCCCCTCACTCAAATAGCTAGCACAATTAAGGTCCAAGGCAGGGTAATCACAAGTCACACTTTGTGAGGCAGGAGGAAAGACAAGATTCTTAACATCAGCTTCACAAATGACTTGAAATACAAGAAATAAACGAGAAATTGATGAGCTTCAGTTCCTGAAGAATCAACCTACAGATCCATTTTGCTGGGTTCCTTGTAGCTATCCTGCTTTCCCTTCCTTCTTCCTTCCTTCCTCTACAGTTAATTATTCATGTGCTTGCAACCAGCAAAACGGTTTTGTTTTCCTTTAGGTGTAATTAGAGCAATCACAGCGTTTGTAATACTGTAATGTAAATGTGCTTCTGTTCTTTCTCTCTGTGTGTCGGTTGTGTGTCTTTTTCTTGATCCTGTCTGTCTCCCTCTTTGTCTTCCTGCCTGCAACCAAAACTAGATTCTCATATGCTGGCAACTCCTCCAATAGGTGCTACCCTAACAACTGTTGGTGGCAATAATTCTTTGCCACACAAAACAAGATTGAACATATAAAGGTAACCATTCGTAGATTGCATATGAGAAAGGAAGAGAGGTGGGTTTCTGTGCAGATACCGGTAGATCTTTAATGTGTCTGCATTTTGGGAACAAATGGGGAGGGCAATTTTTGGTTGACATTATAAAGGAGGGTGTCTGTGATTGGGATGGTTTTCATTCTACAGACACTGAATCAGAGAAAAATTCAATTTCCCACCAGAAGTGGTCACAGAAATGCTTTACTGAGCTGCAACTTTTAACAGCATCTATAGCTGGTTCCCAACATGGTGCCCACAGTTGCCATGAGGCCTGTCACCACCATTCCTCAAACCAACTAAGTGTTTTTAGGCAGTAGGTGGGGCTTTTGCCCAGCGAGGCTTCTGATGGGCCATTGGAGATTTGATTGACTGCAGATTATTTTTTACATGCTGCTGTCACCACAGCAAAAGGATCTTCACTGTGACAGAAAGTAAGCTGTAGCAGCCATTATGTGGATGAATCTGCCTACTGGGTCATAATTCCAAAGTGCCTGCGGGCCCAAACAAGGCAAGGACCTCTGCTCGATACTCTGATTCTTGCTGCTCGATACACTGATTCTTGCTGCGCACCCCTCCCTGGAGGACAGAATCTAGTGGGGTACTGCAGGTCTCGGTCCGGGGCCCAGTGCTTTTTGATATTTTTATCAGTGATCTAGATGAGGGTGTGATGGGGCTAATTAAATTTGCAGATGATAACAAATTTGGTGGAGTAGCAAAAACTCTGGAAGATAGAGATAAAATACAGTTAGACTTGTATACATTGGAAAAATGGGCAGACATGATGCAGTTTAATGAAAATAAATGTAAGGTTTTTATCTGGGCAGTAAAAATGTTATGCTCATGTACTGAATGGTGTATACTCCTCTGGGTAGAAGTATGCACGAACAGGACCTTGTCGTTTTGGAGGGTGGCAAATTGAATATGAGTAGACAGTGTGATGCAGCAGCAAAGAACACAAATGTAATCCTTGGGCATATCAGTAGATGCATAGTGTTTATGGCACAAAAACTGATACCACCACTGTATCCTTGTGCTGGTCAAGCCCCATTTGGAGTATTGTGTCCAGTTATGGAGGCCTATTAATAGGAAGGACATAGACACTTTAGAGTGGGTGCAGAGGAGAGCAATCATAATGATTAGGGGGTTGAAGACTAAGAACCCTGGAGGGTTAGGGAGGGGGGCGCTGAATCCATTGGTGGAAGCAGCATGGACTTCTGCCTGGGGAAATGCCCTCCCTGGGCACTTAGAAGAAGAAGAAGAGTTAGATTTATATCCCCACTTTCTCTCCTGGAAGGAGACTCAAAGGGGCTTTACAAACTCCTTTCCCTTCCCCCCTCACAACAAACACCCTGTGAGGTAGGTGGGGCTGAGAGAGCTCAGAAGAGCTGTTACTAGCCCAAGGTCACCCAGCTGGCTTGTGTGGGAGTGCACAGGCTAATCTGAATTCCCCAGATAAGCCTCCACAGCTCAAGCAGCAGAGTGGGGAATCAAACCCGGTTCCTCCAGATTAGTGTACATCTGCTCTTAACCGCTACGTCACTGCTGCTCCTTACCCTGGTAGAGGGGCAAAACCACTGGCATGCAGTCTCCTCAGAAGTAGGAACTTACTCCATAGTAAGCATGCTTAGGAGTGAAGTTTTACAGTGAAGTCCTAAAATACTTTCCTGGGAGTAAGCCCCATCTCAGCGTAGATCTGGTTAGGGTGGCTCCCTCAAATCGTTCAAGATACTATTGAAGAAGGAGAATACCCTATTTATAAACACTGAAGAAAAAAACTGCTCTTTGATCTTTTTTGAAGTATGTGAAATGACAAGAGTATGCCATATTCCAACAGCTGTAGGAAATGGAGACTTGCTGCAGGATATTAAAGCTTGAGATCAGCATTCCTCAGAACACATGGAAAATGCCACTGGGCCAGACAGAGACAAGTGAAAACGTGCTCCTTTAATGATGCAAGACACAGATCTTTTTTTCTGTGATGCATCTCAGTAGATCTCAGCCTGAGCCTGGCTATAGGATATTGGATTCTTACCTCTGAAAAAATACCAATATGGCTAACTGGAAGTGTTACCTTTGCTGAACCTCATCTCTGCAGGATCATTTAATCTGTAAGGAGGTCCTGATGAATAATGCCATGGAAATCCACAAAACATTATTGCATGCCGTATTATCTCACCCCTGACAGGGTTCGTTTGTTTGTGGCTACTTTTAAAATGTGGCTTTTGTGGTTTGTGAACTAGTGACTTGGAATTATGCAGCTTCCTTCCTTCCACCTTTATTCGGGAACTTCATTGCTACCCAGGGACACCCTCCAGAGGGACGGGCTTTGTTTTAACTAAGTAAATTGCCAAAAAAGCACTTAGCAACTGAGCTGCTGTATCTCTTTTATTTATAATGTATTCTGTTTGTGGGGAGTATCTTGTAAAGCCATTCCTTCTAACCAACCTAGGAGATAAGGATTTGAAGTTTCAATGGAGCTCTGGTTGATTTATTTATGTGGCCGACTCCTTGGGCTGAATTTCCACTTACAAAGTGCTCAAGGGTGCTTACAAATAAAAAGAAGCATTGGCTTATTCCGCACATGCAGAATAATGCACTTTCAAACTGCTTTCAATGCTCTTTGAAGCTGTGTGGAATGGCAAAATCCACTTGCAAACAGTTGTGAAAGTGGTTTGAAAATGCATTATTTTGCGTGTGCGGAAGGGGCCAAAAAGTTGGTTTTTATACCCCACTTTCTTTCCTCTGCCCTTACCGAATCTCAAGGCAGCTTGCAATCAACTTTCTTTCCCCTCCCCATAACAGACATCTTGTGAGTTAGGTGGGACTGAGAGAGTTCTGAGAACTGTGACTAGCCCAAAGTCACCCAGCACGCTTTATGTGGAGCAGCAGGGAAACAAACCTGGTTCACCGGATTAGAGTCAGTTGCTCAGGTGGAGGAGGAGAGAATCAAACCCAGTTCTCCAGATTAAAGTCCACTGCTTTTAACCACTACACCACATCAGTGAGTGCAGCCAATGCTAACAAGTTCAGACCTGTCCAATTGTGCCCTTAAATCACAGCTCAGCCAATTAAAATTAACATTCACTGATTAATCAACCAAACTTTCAGTTAGTTGATCTATCAACTAAAATAACAAGTCTGAAGTTCTGGACTGTGATCTGAAGAGGCTCTTTGGCTTGTACAGAATTGTTCTGCAAGTGTCTGAGTGATGAAATGCAAAAAAAATTAAACAAGCACCTACCACACCAAGACTATCATGACGAGGAAGCTCACAAAAAAGTGTGTCATCCAAAAATGTCTGAAGACAAAAATGACAAAATGAGGCATGCAATCAAAAAACAAGCATAATCCTAGAAAACACCAGAGAGCAATATACAAGAGAACAATAAAGACAAAGAAAGCAAGTGTCCATGCACACTGAAGAAGAAGAAGAATAGACGTATTGGAGGACTGAGTATTGTCGTAAGTTAGATATTAGTTTGCAAAGCAACAGAATGAGGACCAGCTGGTACCTGTCCTGCCTCACTGCCCTCTTTGAAGCTCTATATTATTTTTGCTTTTGTGTTTTTTTGCTTCTCGTCCAGTAAACTGCTTGTCGCACCAAATTATGATCTGAGTGATGAACCTTTAATTAGCCCCTGTATCACATAAGAAGTACTGCTGGGAGCTGGGATAACTCTGGGCAGCCTCTAAATTGGTAATCCACCTGTCAGCTTCTGTAATGCCCTTGACAAGAAGAACAAGAATGTATACAAGCCTCTGGATTTCTTTATGAAACATTAATCTTTGGGGTGGGGGCGTGTTGGATTATGGGGGTGGGGGCTTACCTCCTTCTCCATCTCCTCTCCCCCAGCCAAAGGCAGATTGAAAGAAATTAAAAATTTAGTATCACTTTCGATGCTGCAACAGCAACCCACAGCAGCTCTTCAGTTCTGCAGCTCTAGTCCAGGCTGCTGGCAGGCCTGGGTGTTGCTTCTCTTGCCAAGCAATTAAGGGAACTCTGATGGCTCCTGGAAAACCTCGTGGCTTGTCCTGCCTGGAGAGGCATCTGCTGAAAGTTTTGTCATTTTCTCCATTCCCTTTGAAAAGCCGTGTTTTCTCAGTTCTCTTCTTAATGGCGCATTTCGATCAGTGGCCCTGTGGATTCTGCCTCAGCCTGGAAGGGTGAAGGCTGTATTGACTGACAGGCTCCTGTAGCCTGGGGGGTTTGTTTACTCATGAGCTCTGCTTGTGGCAGTCTGAAGGAAGTGAGTTGAGGAGGGGGAGAATCCCCTCAGGCTCAATTCAGAACTAGGCTTGGTACAGCGAGTTACTTTAATAAAGAAACATCTCTGTTCTTTCCAAGTTAGGATCTGCAATTCCGATTCCATGCTATTTCCAGAGGAGTCTGGTGGTCCTAGTCATTTCCACAGCCCTTTGTAAGCACCAAACCACTGCCGTGTTTTCTTTAGACTTACCTGTCTTCCACTGGCATGACAGGGAGGTCTTGCTAGACTAGAGGCTTCCTCGTGGTGACAGTATCTTTGGCTCTAGGGAACCTTATGGATACCAGGCTTCCTCCCATGTGCTGTGGATTAGAGCCAAAGAGCTGTGGAACATAGAAGTCTGCCTTACACTGGGTCAGGACATTGGTCCATTTAGGTCAGTGCTGTGTATTCAGATTGTCAGTGGCTCTCAAACATTTTAGGCAGAGGAAAGTTGTTCCAAACACCAGCTACCAGTGATGCTTTAATGGCTAATGACTGGAATTGAACTTAGGGCCATTTGTGTGCAGCATAGGTGCTCTATCACTGAACCTCTGCACCTCCAAACAACTTCCAAGTTTGAACTATATGAGCTCTGGGATTTCTCTCGGCCTCTGAGTCTGTGGTTCAATCAGATACATAAATAAATATGAGTTGAAGTTGGAGTCCAGAGGAGTTGGAGTTGAAGTTGGAGTTGAAGTTGGAGTCCAGAGGCACCTTAAATTTCAACATACGTTTTGGTGAGTTCAAGTTCACTTCATCAGATTCATCTGGGAGATATATTCTACTGCCTAATTGATAAGCTTGCCAGCCCAGCCATGGGAATGAATGGGAACTTTAGTGAGGAGGAGACATAACGGCTTTATCACAGAATTTTTAAGGAATCCTGGAATGCCATGCTGACATGATCATGTCAGTTCTGGACTCATAACAGAAGTGACATTGTAATATCAGCATGATTCT
Organism: Sphaerodactylus townsendi; assembly: GCF_021028975.2. Lineage (NCBI taxonomy): Eukaryota > Metazoa > Chordata > Lepidosauria > Squamata > Sphaerodactylidae > Sphaerodactylus > Sphaerodactylus townsendi. The sequence continues at coordinate 145,441,678 of NC_059426.1, forward strand.
TGCTCTCTGTCTCTGTCTCTCTCTCTCACACACACCCACACAAGTCCAATTTTCTCCTTGCCAGGGGCTATGAAGAACCAAGGCTGCTAGGCAGGAAGTATCCTGCCAGAATGGGAAATCTGGCAACTCTACTAATGGATGAAACACTTCACACATCTGATGAAGTCAGCTCTGTCTCATAAAAGCTTATGACAGAATAAAAGTGTTAGTCCTTAAGGTGCCCCTGGACTCCTGTTTTATATTGCTGTTACAGACTACCAGGGTTACCTATCAGAATTGATTGCACATTCAAGCAAGTGACACTCATATAGTTGGACGCTCTTTGTTTGCCTCACTGAGGTTGCTCCCAGAACTCAGTACTCTAACCCAATGGCATAGTGCCCAGGGGGAGGGGGGCATCTTGCACCAGGCACATGCCGTGGCAGGGGCATTCCGGAGCATGGCAGATGCGGGCAGGGGCATGGCAGGGGTGCAGGGCACACAAGTGCTCCGGGCACGTTCTCCCTCACTATGGCTTTACTCTAACCTTAAGTGATTCTTTCTATTTCTTAATAGTGAGTGATCAGTGGGTACTGGAGAAAGCAAAGGGAGGTTGATCCTACCATCACTTGCCCATGCATTAGCATTGAAGTTGTGCAGCACTGTTTATGGCATGGGCTTGGCAGCCACCATGGAGAGCTAGGCTCAGGATCCCATTCATACCCATTCGGAGGCTGTCAGTGGCTGCAGGATTGACTGACAGGGTGTCATTAAACCTTCACTCCTGGAGGAATATTACAGCAGCAAAGCCGATAAGGAATATGCCACTTCAGAAAGTGGACGCTTGTTTGACATGCTTTATTTTTGTTAAAACGATTTCAGAAAATCTAGCAAGTACTTATTATTGTAAACTCCTGTTTGATTTTTTTTTGGGGGGGGGGGACAGCAGTATGTTTTGTCACTGTTTGATGAAGTGTAGCTTCCTTTCCTTATCTGTTTAGAGCTTTGTCAAGTTGGGATTTGTTCTCACAGATGCCAGATGTAGAAGCACAAGGTTGGGAGAATGCATTCTATCCCTCTCTGACTGCAGCAAAGTGAGGTGTGGGGGCCTTGGCAGGTATTACTCTTACCACCTGTCTAAAGGTGTTAGAATTTGAGCAGAGGTTGAGATCTTGTGTGCTCATTAAATTCCACAGCACAATTTGGGAGGTTCACACTATAATTAGGTTCACTCCATTCTTCTGATAATTGAGCTCTGCTTCCCCAGATTTCCCCTGCAGTTACCCTCCTAATATGTTATTTGCAAAATGCTGTATTTTAAAAAGGAGACCTACCACAGACATTGCTGCACTGAAATACTGGATGTGATTCTACTTCCTGTAGGTTTGTGTGTGCTGGAATCACAAGGGCTGTTTCCTATATCAGTAGGTTTTGGTGGAAATAGTTACAGCAACATTCCAAGTCCTAGCCTAAGGAATATTTGATATTAAATTTGAAAAGGGTTCTAATAGCCATGAATGGAGGAGTGCTCATGGAAAGGATCTTTCTCATCATATCCTTTATGCTGGAATCTCCCTGAACGCTTCAAAAAGCTCAACCAGGGTGCCTTCCACACAACTCCCCCTAAACCTTTCTAAAACATTTTCAGTTCCCACTTCTTTTCAGTTATCTATGTCTTCACTCACCTCCTCAAAATGATTCTTAGCCACCATTATGTGATTTTTCTTTCTTTCTTTTTAAAGTTCTGTGTTAGATCAGTGCTTCAATGCCTCACAGCTGGTGCTGCATTCTGTACTCCTCATATTCTTGATGCTTCAAAAATTGGCCCCGCCAATCAGTTTTTTTTAAACCCACAGAATTGCTGCAAATAAATAGGTGAGGGGGGACTGAGTGAGCTCAGAAAATGGCACCGAAGAGGAAGTTCAGGGAAGCAGAGAAGCCAGGGAAATGTAGTAAATAGATTGCACAGCAACTGAAGATGTTTTGAAAACATTTCAACCAGCGAATCATTTTAAAAAGGGATCCGTTTAAAACATTTTGAAGCTGCCTCAAAACATTTTAAAAGGTTTGTGTGGAAAGGGCAAATGCCTTTAGAGAATTGAGATGTATATTTTTAAAATAAAATTAAAAACTGCTGTTCAGAGGGACCTTTGGAAATAGTATGAGCTGCAAGCAGAGAGGGAATCAGTAAAAATGATAGCTTCCCTCTATTGAACTAGCATTTGACTGAGCAAGACAAGATCTTGTATGAGATAGGAGGCTGATTTTCCCCTCCACTTGAGATGGATATTGGTCTACAATGAAGGACTATCTAAGCCTATGCGACTTGCAAGTTATTATCAACACAGTGATTCTTTTTTTCCTCTTTATATGAAGGCAACATCAGATCTCTTGGCACTTGTGCAAATATTTATTTGGGAAATGAAGAGAGGCTGTTTTTTCTGTTGTAGGTATTTTCTTTAAAGTTGGTCGCAGAATAGTAATGGCAGGGTGGACCCCTCCAAGGTGGCAGCATCTTGGACAAGAGGATGCCACCAAGAGTCACCCCTCTCAGAAACCTGTTTGCCAAGGCATCTCAAAAGAAATCCCTTATGCTTCCAGCAGAAGATGCCAAGCCAGTTTAAAGGGTAGGATAGCATATACAAGATGGGCAGTGTTCGAAGAGGCTACTCATGTGTTTTGAGGGAGATATGAATTTCTGGTTCAAACGAAAGTTCATTGGTCCAGGCAGTCAGTTTTTGAAAAAGTGCTAGTGCGCTTCTTTGAATTTCCACACCAAAACGCTTCCACCATTAGAAAGCCAGGATTGGATTCATAGCAAAAGTTCTGGTTGCACTAGTGCTTCTGAGCAATCAGAATTTCAAGACAAAGACTGCAGCAGCTGGCTAAGTCTATTTATGTTTCTGCCTCTTCATGGCCAGATCCAAACCCTAGACTTTTTAATGTCCTTTCCCTGAAGTCTGTCAGATTCCCATCCCCCTCCCCACAAGTTGAATGAGCAAGAAGGAAATGAAATTGAAGAAATTGGTGTTGGTGACCTTTCAGGTGTGCATAACTTGAAAAAAAATCTCAGCTTTGAAAAACTGCATTCCGTACTTTCTTCTGCAAAGCCATGGGATTTGAAGAATCAGCAATGATGTCACTGGGCCAGTGTTGGCAACAGTTATGACCCACGATACCAACTACTGCAGAGGCTTGTGATTTGGGTTTGTTTAGACTGATGGATGTTGTGTGCTGTGATCTGTGAACCATGTCACACCCCTCCCTCTGGCTTTGCCTTGCTGCTGGCGTTGCTTGTTGTGTTTATGTCTTTGACAGACAAACACACCACAGGCGCAACTCTTTCTCTTCTGCTGATCTGTGCAGAAGATTTAAAAAAAACCTCTCAGCTTTGCTTCGCTGGAAACTCAACTGACAGCAACAGAGGAAACATTGATTTCTGTCATGCCCTTTGTTGACAGTTTAGGGTTACAAGCGCACTGGGACTCTGCTGACAGAAAATATCAGACTGTGCTAGATTTCAAGTTTAATATTCGAGGGAGGGAGGGAAGGAAGGACCCTACCCTATACCTGGGCATCCTGTAATGTGGGAATAGAGTAGGTGAAGTATATTATTTGTGTATAGCTGTTGACAAAAAAGTGGTTGTGCTAGTTTAACGCCTCATGGGAGGGAGATGTGTCATGGGTATGTATAGGACAGAGCCTGTACTTACAACTGGAAAGTAAATTTTGTTGGAATTTTGCAAGTGACTGTCACAACTCAGTTATAAAAGGGTTAAATGTGTATGTAAACAAGTTGCTGAAGTCACTGTTTATGACCTGATCTATTGATTAGCTATTGGTCAGTGAGATAGCCGTTGCTTACATGCTAGTGAGCATGTACATCTGAAGTTATAAAGTTAACAGTTTCTTTGTTTGAGCAGACACGACACTGGCACCACCACATTGAGCACGAGCATGAGACAGCACATAGGTACCAAGATGTAACCAAACTTACTGCAATGTAGATGTGTAACAGTAAAGAAAGGAGTTCTTGCTTTATCTCCATGTAACGCTCCCTTAATAGTTAGCAAAGTCATATATAAAAAGTACAGTAACTGAGAATCTGTCTCCTCTGCTAATCTATATATATAAGAAGCTAACAGTGTTTTTGTTGATGATAGTATACCTCAGTAACTGCTGGGCCAATTCCTCTGAAAATTCCCAGCCACTATAGTCAGCCAGGCGAGAGTGTTTTTAGATGTTCACATACCTGAAATTTCCCACCTGGCCTAGGTAAAACACCTTTTCCTGGCGCTCCATGGTGAAGGACATGCAGCTGCCTGTGTGTAACTGTCACCCTTAGAATGTTCGTGCTGCTTAGAATGTTCACTCAGATGGCCAGATATGAGAAACAGTACGTAGGCAGTAACTCGAGTGGAAGTGAAACACATACATACACATACACATGAGGGAGAGGGAAGGGAGGGAGGGAGAGGGAGGGAGGGGTGGCATGCAAGGGAAGAGAGGGAGGGAGAGGAAAGGGACGGAGTGGGAGGCATGGAAGGGAAGAGAAGTGAGAGAGGGCAAAGCGTGAGGGGTGGCATGCAAGGGAGGGGAGGCAGGGGGCCCAGCATCTTGATATGACCCACCCACCCTAGTGGAGGAAAAGGGAAGGGAGGGAGGGAGGGAGGGGGAGGGGTGGCATGCAAGGGAAGAGAAGTGATGGAGGGAAGAGAGTGAGGGGCGACATGCAAGGGCCGGGAGGGAGGGGCCAGGCACCCTAGATTCCCTGAATACTGCGGTTACAGTTAAGAAAACCAGGCACGCATTACTCAGGAGTAAGCTCGGTACAGCAACCGTGACATACTTTGAATGGCTGTGTCGCGCCCCTCAGAGGGCTTCCTCAGAAGCGACACCCATTGCCACTAACCAAACTTATTCCCAGGTAAAGGATCATGACCAGCCAGCCTAGTGTAAAGGATTCAATGGTGTTGATGGTGAAGTAACCTTGAGTGCATTCCACAGCCTGGGCGATGGGCCAGATGCATCGGCGGAGACTTTATCTTTGCGCGGGAGATGAAGTCTCCGTTCCCATGGGAAGCAGGAAGGGGGGATGGGGTGAATGGCATTATAACCTGTGCTTCTGGCGGGAAGTGTCATTCCTGCCACTGCGTGTACTTGAGCTTTCTAAGATGTCTTAATAAATGGACTTTTACTACCAAAGCCTTTTATTTCTGCGTCTATGGAATTCCTTACATTGTGGCAGGAATCTTAATTCATCTATATTCCTGTGCAGTGGACCTCTTGTCTTGCGATGGAGAGGTTGAATTTTACTCTGTGAGGTGCGGTAGCCCCCAAAGAGGAACTCCGACCTTTCCCTTCTGGATCCTGGAGGAACCAGCAGGAGGAGAGCCCAGGGCCTAGCTGGTGGCTCTTTCCGAGTCCCTGCATTATCCCTTTGAGTCTTCCCTTTACTCCACGTTGGAGCGAGGGGCGTGACGGCGACCATGGGGACTTCCATTGAGTGCGTTTGGGGCGCTGTCTATGGATCGAAGCGCCTGTGGATCGGATTTCTACCACGTTTTCGTGTGGATTACAAACCTCAGATGCAACCCTGTCATGGAGGCACGGGCTTGACCACCTTTCATCACGGCAACCCAGGAATCAGCTGAGCGATTCCTGGACTAGATATTTTGGTGATGCTCCAAAAGGCCACCGTGGCTTTGCTTACTGGAACCCGTCCAAAGGACACCGGGACTCAACCTGGAATTGGGAGGGGTATCCGTACCGCTTCCCAATCGGACCCCCCCCATCCCGGTCCGGCGGCCGCGCCTGAGGTGCCACCGAGGGGGGGAGCCACCGGGGGGGGTGGCTCACAGCGGCTTCTGATTGTCTCCGAGGGCTGCGCTTCCTGATGACGAAGAGTCTGAAGAAAGCCTGCATTCCCAGCCGGACCGGTTTCCTCTCCCATCCGAGAGAAGACTGGGATGAGGAAGTAGAGGCGACTTCGAGATGCCCAAGCGGCATGGAGCCGTGAAGCGCCAGCTATGGGAGGAGGAGCGGGCACCCAGTTGCAGCAAGAGCGCGAAACCCTACGAAGGGACCGGGAGCAACAACGCCAAAGAAGTCCAGCTTCGAGTTGGACCGTGCCAAAGTACGCGCTCCAGCGGCAATATGCCCAGAATCTGTCAGTCCATAGTAAAGTCCTGGAACAGTCCAGACTGGATTTACAGCGGCAACGCGAAAGCGTTCAGGCTCTGCGCATAAAGTGAACTCACTGAAGCCCTTAAGCGGGACGAACTGCTTAAATTAGGGGCGAGAAAAAGCTGCTTTGCATGCGCGCCAAGATGCATTGACTTCGCGGGAGAGGGAGCTGGCTGCTTTGGAGAGGGAACTAAGGAGGCAGCAGACCAGGGGGCCGCAAGTTGGAACCTATGCTGTTACTGATCATGCCGGTGCCAGGGGCCCGCGTACCTGGGTCCCTGCCACCCAAACGCATCAGCCCGGTACCGCCAGCGCCCCCGATTCCCAGCCCCTGGCCTGTACAGCAGCCGCCTGCCCAACCTGCTCAGCCAAGCAACCACCTCCCCAGCAGTAAGAGCGATCGAGCGGGGCTACTTCCGGCCCCCGATGCCAGCCCGTTTTGATGGGACCGGCACAAACTTCCCTACTTCATCTTGCAACTCAATGCCCACTTGGAAGACTATGATGATCTATACCCGGTCTGAGCAGCGAAAAAATACGGGACATCGGCTCCAGTCCTAGATGGGGCTGCAGCTGACTGGTTAAGTGACTGTTTTGGATTTGCAGGATGGGGACTCTGCGCACAGTGCCCGCATTCCTTAAGCTTTGAGAGCGCGCACCAAGATCGAAGCGAGAGAATGAAGCTATCCGCACCATCAAAACCATCCAGCAAGGCAACCGCCCGTTTTGCAGAATTTGTCCGTGGTTCGATGCGGCTGCTGCTCGACTTCCTCCTGAGTGGCCTGAGCGCATGAAATCACGAGAATACTTCTGGGATGCTGTGGATGGCAAGCTTCGTGAAGCGGTGTTTTTAATTAGGGTTCCTCATTACCATTGCAGATTGGATCGAAGTTGGGGTCTCAAGTGGCGTCTCGTTTGGAATCACGGCTTCGTCAAGGAGGCCGCTACGCCCCGAAAACCACTACTGTGTCCACGCCAAGTCAAGCCCAACCCGCTCCCTACGGAAAAACCACCTCTGAGCGCCCGTCGCCCGACTTTGGGTTGTGTCTTTACCTGCGGAGGGCCAGGTCATCAAGCCGCCAACTGTCCCAAGAAGCAAAACCAACCGCTCCAGCTCAGCACGATACTCCGTCTGCCAAACCACCCGCCAGGTCAGGGGCCGCCTCCACTGGCTCATCTAAAGCGGTGACCGGCGACCAGAGGAGGGAAAAACGGCTGTCTGCTGTCTTTCTTCAGCCCCCATGGACATGTTGACTCCTGGCGGTGAGTAGAGGCAAGCGCTCCCATTACTGTTCAAGCATTTTCTGGCCAACCCAGCTAAAACACACTTTCGCATTTATAGCCTAGAAGCCCTTGTAGATTCGGCTGCTCCCACTGCTTAATGTCACATTTGGGTAGCAGAGGAGCTAGGTCTGGACCCGAATCCAGCTGGCTAGTATACAGTTCACCCAAATGAATGACAGCCCCTCGAGGAAACGAAGGACCGACCCAATCACAAAGAAACACAGCCCGGTTCTCCTCCGTTGCGCCGACCATTGGGAGAAAAAAGTGGATTTCATTTTGAAGCCAGGTAATGAAGCACTCCACTTGTAGTTTTGGGCATGCCTTGGATTATTGTTACATGAACCAAAATTCATTTTGGAAGAAAGGATCACAAATTCACTGGCCCTCCCTCGCGGTGAGACACATGAATTGGGAAGCCATTAGCGATCTCCTGACACTCCCCCCCTCTCTGGCTTCCTCAGTGATTGCTCCGATTCTATTGACATCCCGCACCTGCATATCCAAGGATCTAGCCAGAGTTTTCAGAACGGGGAATCGCGATCCAATTGCCACCCACAGAGACACTGACTGGCAAAATTGTCCATACAACCAGAGCAGCTGCTAAGGTGAAGATCTACAGCATGAGTCCCAATGAGGAGAAGGAACTTCGTGCTTTCTGGAACCACAGAACGCACCGGCGGTTTCATACGGGCTACCAAACTACACACCGCGCTGCTCCCGTTTTGTTTGTCAAAGAAAGATGGGTCTTCTGGCTTTGCACAGATTGTCCCGAAGAGTCTCAATGCGGTCTCCCTGTCCAATAAATATCCCTTTGCCTTTGATCAAGGACCTTTTAGATGCACTTTCGGCAAAGGGCAGCATTTTACTAAATTAGACTTGAGAGAAGCTTACTACAGAGTCAAATTGCTGAAGGATATGAACGCACCTGACTGCGTTTAATACAAAGTTTGGACAGATTTGAATATTTAATAATGCCATTCGGGTTAAAGTGCAAATTTGGGCCCCAGACTTTCATGGCCCCTTATCAAGCGAAGTTCTCCATGATTTACTGTACAAAGGTTGTTGTATATTTAGATGGCGTTTAAATTTACTACCGCCAAACTATAGAAGAGCATGAAATATTGGTCCGAGGGGGGTATTGAAGCAGCTTGCTTGGCAACTCTCTCTTTTAAACTCTCAAATGCTGTTTTCATCAGACCTCCATTGACTATTTGGGTTACGGATCTCACCCGAGAGAGGGCTTAAAAATGGATCCTGCTAAAATTGGCCTTAGTCCTCAATAGCCTGCCCCACCAACCATTAAAGAACTCCAGTCGTTTCTTGGTTTTACTAATTTCTATCGTGATTTTTATACCCCAATTTGCTGAGCTGACTCTCCCTCTCACAGACCTCTCTGCAGCACTAGGGGTAAAGATTCACTGTCCGTAAGCCGGGGCCCCCTTGTCTAGTCTGAGGAATGTCGAACAGCCTTTCAACTATTGGAAATCTACGTTTTACCACGAGACCTATCCCTAAAAGCACTGGCCCAGATCTCCCGTTTGTGGTTCAAGTAGGCCTTCCGGACCAAGCTTTTCGAAGGGGCAGCCCTATTTTGCAGAAAAATAAAGATGGTAGACTGAGGACCGTGTGCTTATTTGTCCTAAAATTCTCTGGTGCGAACTCAAGCTGGACTGTAGGAGACAAAGGAGATGCGGACCATCAAAGCAGCACTCTCCACTTAGTAGCCACTGGCTGGAAGGGGCTAAACACCCTTTCAAGAGTTTGGTGGGATCACTTAAAAACCTGGCAGCTCTTTCCACCCCCCCCCTCAAGATGTCCATAAAACAACCCGTTGGAGCCGGAGATTTCTTTTCTCGTTTCTCTTTTACAGTCCATTTTTTCCCTGGGAAAACCAACAAACTGGCTGGCCCAGCGCTCTACATCCTACCGAGGAGGGTGGAGCTGCACCTTATGAGACATTCCGCGCACTGTTCTTTCCCCCTCCCAGTTGGGGTTGGCTGTCACCAGATCTCAAGCGTCCGCCTCCCCTCCACCCTGGTTCCCAGTCTCCGTCTCTCCTTTCCTCTGCGGGGTGGAGAGGCGGGGAGGCTGCATGAGCCTCCAGCGACTGAAGGGGACTCCCAATTGCGTTTGGAGAATGGGAGTTTGGCGGAGGGAATGTTGAGTACGATGCCTCCCCTCCATAAGCAAGTTCTTGAAGCTTACCCGCGATGCCCGGTCGGCTGGACATTTTGGCTTTTGAAAACTCTGCACTTAAGCCCGCCCGGCAGTTCCTGGTGGCTAGCGCCAATGCGTAAAGACATTGAGAGCTTACATTAAAGGCTGCTTCCGGTTTATTACAGAAGCCAAAACCATCCCAGGAAAACTGGACTGTGAAACCTCTCCCGGTGGCTTCCATGCCCAGGAAGTCATCTCATGGATTTCATTACAGATTTGCCGAAAGTCAGCAACCTGCGGTTTATAGGTGGTAGACTTATTCTCTAAACAAGCCCATTTTATTCCATGTGCTGGCATCCCCTCCACGCTCCTAAGTTAGCGCGGCATTTATTCAACATGTTGCCGTCTCCATTTCCGCCCCCCGTTAAAGGTGGTCTCCGATAGCGGCCCCAATTCATCTCAAAGTTCTGGAAGGTTATTTGGGAGCCTTGACGTCGCCGCCCCTACCACGTTCAAAGTGGCGAGGCGGAGAGCGAACAGAACCTAGAGCCAGGTAACTACGTTGTACACACCAACTACCACCAAGACAATTGAGTGCGGAGCTTGTCCGTTCTTGAATGCGCCTACAACAATGCGGTTCATGGTAGCACAAAGAAACCCCCCTTTGGGGGAATTGTGTCTGGTCGCTCCCTTCCACGCCCGTTGCCACAACTACCAGCAGCTTTGGACCCCAAGAATTTCAACAATGGATTTCATCCCTAGCCGAGGGGATGGAAATTAGGATCAGACCGCCTTGCTTAAACAAAAGGACTCCCAAAGAGCTGTGGATAAACGCAGCTCAGATTTCCCTCTCGTGTGGGCTCCTGGGTGTATTTATCTACAAAAGAATCTCAGAGGCGTTATGGGGTGCAAACTTGGCAGAGATTTGGCTGGGATAGCACCGGATTACTAAAATTGATTAATGAGTGTCTGCCAGCAGATTTGCCTAACTCTCTCTTAGTAACATCAATCCTGTCTTCCATTCCAGCTTGCTCAAGGAGGCTCCCTTCCGATGCCACAGCACGACCAGCGGAGGCCCCTCCGACTATTATTGATGGCCACAAGCACTTCTGAAATTGGCGCTATCCTGGACTCTACGCTGTCGCAGCAACACAATGTTAGTCTCTTGGGTGGGATATTCCTCTGGGTCTAATCAATGGGTTTATTCCGAAAACATTGAAGCCCCCACCCTTATTTCTGCTTTCACAGCCTTTCCATAAACCACCAGGGGAAGGGTCTTCTTTAGGGGAGGCAGAGTGCCAAAATTCAATGGTGTTGATGGTGAAGTAACCTTGAGTGCATTCCACAGCCGGGCCGATGGGCCAGATGCATCGGCGGAGACTTTATCTTTGCGCGGGAGATGAAGTCTCCGTTCCCATGGGAAGCAGGAAGGGGGGATGGGGTGAATGGCATTATAACCTGTGCTTCTGGCGGGAAGTGTCATTCCTGCCACTGCGTGTACTTGAGCTTTCTAAGATGTCTTAATAAATGGACTTTTACTACCAAAGCCTTTTATTTCTGCGTCTATGGAATTCCTTACACTAGATGTGTGGGAGGTGTGCCTTTCCATCCCCCCACAAGGAATGCGGGCACCTACATCAATGACATCACACAGTATCAGGCTGCGTGTTTGCATGAGCACGTACTGCTTGCCTCTGCAATTGATCGGCTGCTACTGTTCCTTTTCCATTTCACCACAATAAGCCACAGCAACGTGTGGCTGGGCCCCACTAGTCTATATATATAAAAATCTATCAGTGCGTTTTTCTGCTGACGGGTAATCTCCCAAACTACTGGACCGATTGCTTTGAAATTTTCACACAACGTCACATTCGCGTGCGGCCAGGTTTTCATACTGTTTCCACACCTCCTGTTGTGTACATGTCACAACTGTGCCAGTTATTGTGTACATGCCACACTTGTGACAGTTGGAACCACAGTTCTGTTCCGCAACATCACCATCTGCTGGCCATCAAAGCAACACCCTCTGATACAAGGGAAACAACCATGCCTTCCTTGAAAATCCTCTCCCATCTGGAGTGAAAGGAATGGGCCCCGCCATCTGGACATGCCCACCCACCCTAGCGGAGGAAGGGGAAGGTGAGGGAGGGTCCGGGGGTTTGCTGGACCAAATGCTCTGAAATCATGCCTCCCAGCGTGTTTTCAGCTAGGTAATTCGCCTGCAAGGGAAGGGAGTGAAAGGGACAGGCTCAGCCACCTGGACATGACCCGCCCACCCTAGCAGAGGAAGGGGAATGTTAGGGAGGGATGGGGCGGGGTGCCATGCAAGGGAACAGGAGAGAGGGAGGGGAGCGAGGGGCCCCTTGCCCCTCCCCCTTGCAAGCATTGTGCAATGCCACATGTTTGAACCGTTCGCTTCCCCTTTTCTTTCTTTTCCACTTACCAGACTCAGCCACAGCAACATGTGGCCGGGCCCACTAGTATGTATATACCCAACAGATTTAACACTTCTCCCACTATGCCTATGTTACTGGGTGACCATTTGTTGTTTTATTTCTAACAGTTTTTTTAAGCTTTTAAACAAATCTGTAAAGTTTGAGTGCCCTTCCCTGTGCCACCCCTGAATACCTTTTAAAGGCAACCACCAGCAAAGCTAAGAATCCTCTTCCCCAGCCACGACCTACCATTTTGTGAAAGTTTCCTGATGTTGCTGGGTTTGAAATACGTTTTTTCCCTTTAAACATTAGGCTGAACATCCCCTGTAGTGATGGATGGATTGATTGATTGCTGTTTTATAAAGGTAGTCAACAGGCTATTCCCCTGCTGCAAATATATCCTGCCATTACAGCTCGTAAATATATAGCTGGATGACTCCTCAATTGCTCCCTAAATATATCTGGTAAATATGCATAAGCAGCCACATGAGATTTGCGAAAGTGAAAAGCTAAATGGCTAGAGCTTCTGTGGAGCTGATGAAGACCAGTTTAGATAATCATCAGAATCAAATGTTAAAGCTCCCACCCCGCACCCCCTAGGAGGCTATTGGAGCAATCCTAAGCCAAACTACTCAGTAGTTAGCTCCAGATTATTCAGTGGAGCTTCCTCTTGGGAAAGTTTTCTTAGGATTTTAGCATTAATCACTTCACATTGAAAATTATATGGTTGGATATGGGGGGGTGGGGGGGAGACAGGCAAGTTCTTTACACAAGTGCTTTGTGGCCACATCATCGTGCAGTAAATGGTGGAGGGAAATTGGGAGAGTTTTTCTAGGCATGTTGTTTTGGTCATTCTTGTCACTCTAGAGTTGGTGTTTCAGGTAGGGTTGTCAGGTGCCCCATGACTACCAATGGGAGATGTGGAGGGGGGGGGGGTTGACTGATCCAAGTTGAGAAACTCCTAGTGATTCAGAGATGGAGCCTGGGGAGGAGAGGGACATCAATGGGGTACCATGCCATAGAGTCCACTGTCCAGCATTTGTTCTCTCTAGGGGAGATCTCTGCAGTCTGAAAATGAGCTGTAATTCTGGGAGATCCCCAGCGCTTTGATATTAGATCTGTTGGTGGGGTTGAGTAGGTTTGTTTTCTCAATCATTTCAAACATCATTTCATCTGTGTGTGTGTGTGTGTGTGTGTGTGTGTGTGTGTGTGTGTGTGTGTAACTGCTATTCCTTTCAGTGCACTTGGTCAAAAGAAGGTAGAATTAGACAACAGAAGCATTCATCATGTTTTGCTCCTCTAATTTTTTTAAAAATTATTTGTTGGCAATGATGCATTCCAAATGGTGTAGATTATAGAACTACAAATACATTCAGGAATTATTCAGACCATGTGGCAAAGAGGAAAAATGTGTGTGTGAGGGGGCTGTATCAAGCATGTGTAGAACTCATTCCCATGTAAAATTCAGATGGCTCCTGAAGGTCCAGTTGCTATTTAACGTGTGTAGGGTGCAAGAACCCCAGCTGCCATTATCTGCCCTTGCTCCTGTGAGTGGAGGGGTGAAAAGTGGGGGCTGCAGTGACATGCCACAATGTTATGACATCATCTCCAGCTGCACAACTGTAAGTTATATCACTGCACCATCGGAGCTCTAGTTTTGAGTGTATCCTAGTGCATCTAGTGATGTGCTGAACAGAGGCGTGGTTGGGCCAAACTGCGCCCGGTGCACAGTCACACACCCCATGCCCCCCGCAGCATCCCCCCTTCCCACACTTACCTTAGTTGCTTTCCTTTCCCTAGAACTTTTTCAGGCCTATTCACAATTCAGGCTTAAAAACGGCCTGATGGGAACTATACTTCCCCGGACACCTTGTGAGCCCCAGGTCTCCTAGGAACTGTAGTTCCTCAGGCCGTTTTTAGCCAGTACTGGGAACAGGCCTTTTTTTCAGCCTGAAACAGTTCTAGGAAAAGGAAAGGAACTAAGGTTAGTGCGGGAAGGGGGGGCGCCGTGGGAGGCGCCACGGGGGAGGGGCCTGGGGGCAATTTTCCAAGGCCCCCCCAGGCTTGCACATAGTGCACGGCACCCCCCGTCCCTTGTAGCTCCGCCACTGGTGCTGACACTATTTCTGCTTACGTGACTAGAAATGGTGATGGTGTTGCAGTTCTGGTGAGTTCCTACTCCCAAAATTTCCCAAGGTTGCCCGCAGAGGGTAAGCAGCCCTAGTCATCAGGCAGTTTGCATGTATGCTGTTCTTTCCTATCTTTTTCATTTGAAGACCAGTGTGTAAGAGGAGATACTCAGAGAATCAGGGGTTTCTGCTCTGGCCGTGCCACCTGTTTTCGCTGTTGCTTATGTTTTCACTTATTTACTTATTTATTTAAACTCATTTATGTTCCATCATCTCCTTGTTTGCAGCAGATGGTGCAAATCAAACCAAAATTACAAGTATGATGAAAACAAAATCACTTCTAATAAAACAAACGCATTCTTCAAACAACTCTCTTTAAAAGGTTCAACCCCAAGAACAATTAATAAAAAAGGAAATACCACAACCATCAAAACTCCAGAATGATAAGAAATGATAAATAGTTTCACAATGCAACCTGCCTCCTCCCCAAACTCTATACTCACACACTCAAAAGCTTGTTGGGAAATAACTGGATTACACAATTTCCTAAACTTTACCAAGGAGGTTACCTCATCTGGCAAACCATTCAGCAGGATGAGGAGCCTACGAAGAAAGCCATGGATCTTATAGTAGATATATTCTAAAAAAGAAAGTATATGTTGCAGGCAAGATTCAAGCTGATAAGTGGCCCTGTATGGAGAGATAGGGTGCTTCAGATATGAGGTTCTTGGGTCATGAATGGCTTTCAAGGCTAAATCTTGCACCTTGAATTGCAACCAGAAACCAGCAGCCATCCAATTAAATTGTTGTAAAACCAGAATATATCCCCAGGAGGCTGATTGCTGCATTCTGCACAAGCTGAAATTTCCAATCTATTTTCAAGTGCAGCCTTGCATAGAAACTGTTACAGTTATCCAATCTGGATTTGGGACTCTAGCCACAAAGTTTCTTCAGGGAGAAGAACAGATGATGGAGCTATAGGCATACATTTTATAGAAAGGAACAGATAGATTTGACTGTCTTCCTTTTGGATGTCCAGCCCAAATCATCTAACTTGATAATAACCCTGTTAAATCTCACAGCAAAATACAAATATGGTAGAGAAAGTATTATTTGGGAAAGTGATGCCCTTGGCTGCTGGAACCTGGTGTGCCGTGCCTTTCATAAGTGGAGGATGGTGTGCCGTGCCTTTCATAAGTGGAGGATGGTCCATGGCAGTGGAGGATGGGCTGCCATGCTTGCTTTCAGTATCCTGTCTTTGCATGGGTGCTAATGCCTGTCGAGTATGAACAAACAGAGGTACCTATTATGGTGTCATCAGTGATGGAGCTGGCCCTTACAGTTGCTCTCACCATTGCTTGCCTGAAGAGCTGTGAGTGACAGTTGTGAGGAAGGTGGTCTTCTCGCTTCTGTTCCCAGCTTCAAATAGTGGTAACTCCAGGAACCAGTCTGATGTTCACCAGATCTCAGCATGACTAAGAGAAAGAAGCTCCATGGTACCTTTAGTATGGGGTAGGATACTTCTTATTTTGTCTTTCCAAATGACTGAGCTGATAGTGGGTTTGATCCTAACAATGGACCTGCTCAATCTCATCTGATTTCCCTCCTCCTTGCAGCTCTTGTCCTGCATAACTTTTGTGCATGTCGATCCCATAGTCCCTGGCATAGCCACCTGTGTGGTTGAAAGAGGCCTGTTTTCTTTATCACCTGTGCAAAGCTGGTAGGATCCATCCCAGTGAGTTTCACAGGGTTACTAAGTTAGCAGAAAATTGTCCCTAGGTCACTTGTACATAATATAGCACTCTGGCTATGGCATCCAACTGACTGCCTTTGCATTTGGGACCTGATAGAACAGCAAGTCATTGTAAGGTATCTATCTTAACTGCCATCCCCAATTTCTTTTCTTTTCCTTGTTTCTGTACATTGTACTGTGCTTTTGGATAATATAATCAGTTGCCTGGCACAGTTGGTCCTGTTGAGATTCAGTGGCTTGTTTGTTTGTTTGTTTTTTCTATAACACATGGCTAATTATTAAGTCCAGAATTGATTAACAATTTACAGGATATGGATAGAGCAGTAATTGCAGCCCCCTTTTTCAGGCCAATCCAGCTCTCACTGAAATCAATAGCTGTTTTTATAGCAATTTCAGTAGAAGTGAGGTTGGGTTCTCTGTTTTCTTTCTTCCCAACCCTACCATTAGTTGGAGTTGAGATTTTTGTCTCCGTCCAATAGCCTGGATGTAAGGCGCAGCGGGGATTTGTGTGTGTTGAACAATCCTCCACAAAGCTGAACTTTCATGGAAAGGGATGGCCCTGCTCCCAGTTTTGAATCTCATTTATTGGACTCGGTGGCGTATGTTTCAAACCTTTAATTAAGTCTTTTCTTTGTTTCAGTATCAACCGGAGCACATGTTCCCATTTTTCTTCCTCTAGCACTTAAGCATAATTTGGTGTCAAACACATGCTCCCTGATTGAGGTCCAACCAGATTTACTTGCAAATGTGTCTGGGTCAATAGCATTTGTTTCAATTAGGTTTACAAAGCACCGTTTGGCGCTTTGGCACAGTAGACAAAAGGGAGATTGTGGAAGAGAAGAGGCCCTTCTGGGCACTTAAATAATTTGTGATTTTAAGAAAAGTAAAGAAGGGGAAGGAAACCCCCACCCCATCTGATACCCTTGGCCTTTTGCCAGATAGGACTGCAAGCTGTTTCACCTCAAGAGTAATCACTAGACAAGGCCAAATCTGCCACATACTGCGAATGATGCAGGTTGACCTGGACAGGTTATTAGCGCCAAGCATTGCCTTATCATGGCTGTTGTTCTATGACCAATGAGAAGTTACTGTGGTAAAGAATTGGCAGAGGCACCACCAATAAAGTTCAGGGACTGGAGGAGGGGTTAGTATTAGCGCGTCAAAAATATACTGATACTATGATCATAGTGAATAACGATCTTCCATTGTGATGAGTACAGTGTCATAATGCAAAGCCCCCTCCCCTGCCTTTGTGATACTTTGTGGGATCCTGGTCAGTGATGGTCACACAACGATGGTTGCTGCTGTCACCATAGCAAAGACATCTGTTTTACTTTTTCCCCATGGCAGCCATTCACTTGTGTGGGAGAAAGTCAAGAAGGAATACTTAGAGACTCCATTTTGTGACTGTTAAACTACCGTGCTGCCTTTGGCAATCCCAGCTATTTAAAAAATCAAGCTTGCTCTTATCTACATAGCACAGGCTGGGTTCTATTGCTCTCGGTACAGAGAGATGCACTGTAGGTAGAATACATCATTTGGCACTGTCCCTCATTCCTATATTAGCAAAGAGGACATTGGCATGTGCAAATGTGTTGGGTGCAAAAGTAGATAGGGAGAGGGCAATAATGGTTCTTTAAAATTAAGGGTAGATCTTTGAGGCCTGCAGGGATATAGCACATAGGTTCTCGCCTAAGGGTCCTAGTCTTGTGTGTTCTTATCGGAACACGAATGCACACAAAAAGCTGCTTTATCCTGAATCAGACCACTGGTTCATCAAAAGTACTGACTATTCAGCAGCTCTGCAAGCTCTCAGGAAGAGATTTCATATTACCTATGGCCTGATCCTTAACTGGAGATGCTGGGGACTGAAATTGGGGCTTGCATGCTAAGCAGGTGCTCCTTTGCTGAGGCACAGCCCTTCCCCCTCCCCTGAGACAACCAGTTTATCAGGGTCAGTGTAATCCACTCTGCCTGCAGCTCTCTGGTAAAGGTCTTTTATATTTGGATGAGGGACATCAAGACATGTCTTGGTGCAGAGGAATCCAATGGCAAACCACCTCTTAACATCTCTGCCCTTGAAAACTCCACCAGGGGTCGCCGCAAGGCAGATGTGACTTAATGGCCCAACAGGCATCATTTTAAGCAAAGATGGTAGTGACTGAACCAGGAAACTTCTGCAGGCAAAGCAGATGCTCTACCACAGGGCCATATCAGAGCTGTGTTCTGTTGCTGTACTTGTTGCACTCTCACAGTTTATCCTAGGCCAGTCACTCTCTCGCTCAGTGTAAATTACTCCATGGTGTTGTTGCAAGGGTAAAGTGGAAGAGGAGAGAGCCATATGCTTTACCTTAAGCTCCTTGGAGGATGAGTAGCATTTAAAATGTCTTTTAAGATACAGAATCATCAGTCTATTTATTCAGGTACTGTATTGAAAAGGTGCAATAACTCCAGCCAGGCTGAACCATGGGGTCTACGCAAGGCACCACTTAAGCGCCTTGACTTGAACTGAACTTTCTAAGGAGCATCTGGATGTCCTTCTGTAATCCTCCATGATGGGTTATTCCAGGGGCAGAGCGAGGGGGAACTGCGCCCGGGCATGTGTGTGCCCTGCGCCCCTGCCACGCCCCCTCCCCCACCCTGGAACACCCCCGGAATGCCCTGGACTGCCCCCACCATGCCCTTGCCATGCTCCTGCAGGGGCACATGCCCATTGTGTCGCGCACTCCCCCTGCCCCTTGGCACTACGTCACTGGGTTATTCTTAAACCCCATACTTCTGCCAAGAAGGACCCAGTTGCCTTGAGATTTGTTTGTTCACTTTGTCTTGCGACATCTGTGCAGGGTGTTTGCTTGCACAAATATTTCCCCTGTGAGTGGGGGGGAGGGGAGGGGAGGGGAGGAATGAAGTACAAGAAATCATACATTAAAAAGTCTGTGTAATCTACAGCAAAGTTATAACTTTTCTAATCAATAGTCTTCAAACACTTGTAACTCTGCTTAGGATTGCAATGTTAAGACTCATTCATTATGTTCCTTGCTATCTGTGGACAGCTCTGGCAAAGTCTTTTATGTGGCAAGATGTGAGTTTTGTGCTTGTTTTCTCATTCCTTCAGTCCTTGATTCTAGCACCACCTGTTTTTCCTCATAGCACACAGCTGTATCTTTGTATACAATATTTGAAATTTCTTTTTCTGACATCTGTTTTGCTTGTTCCCCTGGGACCGATCGTTGGCAGTCATAGCTTGCTGTGCTCTTGCTCTCTCTCCCTTTATCTCTCTCTCTCTGCTAGATTGGTACTCTAAGTGATCCTTGCTCAAATCAACATTCTCTACAAGGAAATATACAGACTTGCAGCATACTTGGTTAGCAGGGCCATCCTATAAACAGCTCTATGCAGGCCTGTTTCCCAGACTTAGAAGGCTGTAAGTCTGCTTGGAGTGGCACTGATAGTATGCGTTAACATTTTTTTCAATCCTCTCCCCCCCCCCGCCCCACACACACACAGAGACAGAGTGAGGGGAAACTCCACCCGGGGCTCGTGCGCACCCTGTGCCCCTCCCGTGGCGCCACCAGCCCCTGCCCTGGAATGCCCCCGGAACACCCTGTCATGCCCCCTCCATGGCCTGGCCACACCTCTGCCGCGGTTCTGCCGGGGCATTGTGCCCCACCCCGCCCTGTTGGCGCTACATCTCTGCAGTTATGTTCTACCTGCACCTATGATCATTTCACCCAAATGAGTAGAAAATGCAAGGTTCAAATAAACTGTGGCATGCCAAACATCCATCATTTTTATTTGGGCAGTTGTTCTGGGCGGGGGCTATAAAATGGGATGGTGTTTGGTCTTGGAACTTTAACCCAATTAATGAACTCTGAAAGATTGATCAGCAGCATTTATTGGTGAGGTATTCAAGCACCATACTTGGCAAAGCCAGTTCTAACAAGACTGGCATCTACAGTCCCATATATCCATCCAGGAATCCCCCTCCCAACTTCCCAGAGGCAGCATCTGGAACCAAGATTGCCCAAGGTCAGCAACAGATAGCAGTGGAGCCACCCAGACTCCTGGCCACAGCAAGATAACTGTCATAACTCTTTTCTCATGGGACAAGTGAAGCAGAGGAGGCCTACTTCACTACAAAGCATGCAAACCCATAAAACACAGGTCAAGGAAAGAAAGCATAGATGGCAACAATTACATATAACAGGGCTGACTACATGTATCAAAAGAGGCATTGAATTGTTATATATGGCTTGTTACGTGAATTCAAGAATGCACCCGTTTCACTCAGATAAGCATCCTCCTGACAGATGGGCATGCAATCCATGCAGAATGAGCACAGGTGGCATTGACTTGGCTCCGATTTGGTTTCATGACTGGCTAGATGACCTGATCAAAATTCATCTTTCCTGCCCACACTCTGTATTGGTGCAATGACACCATCAACCTGGTAGCCAAATCTGGCTGCATGTTGTGATGCTGTCACCACCTTGTGTATAGGATCTCTTAAAGTGTGGCACATAAATCTGTAGCTGTGCTGAAGTTAAACAGACAGAGGTTCAGTCAGTATCCGAGTGGGAGTTCTTCTGACCTTACAAAGCAGAGCAAAGAGACAGAGTACATCCCACCTTCTACCTGTCCACTCAGCTGGCCAATGGCAGAAAAATTTCACCCAAAGATTCTTTCTCCTAACAATCACCTGCTGGTTGCTCGCCACAGACTGTATACCTCCTGGTAGCAATCCCAATTCCACTGCCACTGGGTAGGGTAGCATCAGGAAAAATGTGCCCCAATTCATACTCATTCTCATGGCATAATATCACTTCCATGGTGAACCTGGAAGTGACACCATTGTGTCAACACAATGTTTCTGGTGAATCTTAAAGCATTGCTGCTACCACTTCCTGGTTTGCCCCAAAAGTGATGCCACACCTTTTGAATGATGCCACCCCCCATGTCCCTATCCCTCCAGTCTGTTTTTAAATGGCACCAAAGCTGCAAATTAGGGAAAGATGTCTGGAGTCTTCTTGTCTCTGGTGTAGATTATTTCTTCTTTAGAGTTCTAAAGTTCTGAAGGAGCAACCATGGGCTTGGATCGTTCTGTTCCACCTCAGAGATTAGACTGGATGGCCTTGTCCCCACTAAAGAAGGTTATTAATGTTCTGTTTTGCAAATCAGCTGTGTAGGACATTTCCATCGTCTGTACCAGTCTATCCTTATCCTTGAGACATTTTTGGAGTACAGAATAAATGTTTTACTTTTTGAACAAGGGATAGAGTCAGGAGTTTTTTTTTAACTTTTTAAATCCTCCAACTGAGAGTGAGAATAGAATTGCCTGTGTATTCTTTTTCCCCTTGGCGCCATCCAGATGGAGAACACTTGTAGTAATTATACAGTTTTAGCTAAACCCTGCTGTCATAAGACACCAGTGACAAAATTTACATCCAATTTTGTGGAATCAACATTTGAGGGTGCACATTCCTCCCTACCTCCCTCCCCCCTCTCAACCTCTGAGGAAAACTATAGCAAATTTTATTTAAGAATGGTAGTGACGTTCCTATTGAAACTATCTGTGTAGCCTTAAGAAATCTGTCATCTTGGTAGTCAGATATCTCCTGAACAGAACTAGTATCCCAAGTTATCACCACTCTTAACGCCTGGAAATCCAGTTGGCTAAATAGAGTTTTAGCATAAGCTCCATATTTGTAACACAATTGTTTAATTTATGACAGAGTTCAATTACATATTTTCGCAAAAACTAAAACAATGGAAAAAGAGGTCCAGACCACAGGGATTGCATGGTAGAAAAACCACCTGTGTGAAACTGCTATATAGTTGTGAAATGGCCATATCCATCCAGTTTCGCTTTGTCTTCTTTGACTCTCTAGGGCTGGAGAAAGGTCTTTTTTGGTATCTTCTGTCCTTTAATTTTATCTTCCTTTCATTTGAAGCCAGTGTTCATAACAATAGGTCAGTTCATAGAGTTTCCAAGGTATGGAGAGGACCCTTTGATTGTGTGTGCGTTTGTTGATTCTTGAGGATAATTAATCATTTGGAACCCTGTGTCATCTTTGACCAAATCCATCTAGCCTTCTTCTTCTGCTCTCTTTCTTTTATAATCTTTTACAAGAGGTCAAATGCTTCTTTGTAGGTGACACAGATTTCTTTACACTAGTCCTTCTCTTCCCTGGTTCTCTTTTAACCCCACTTGTCATTCTCTGCTATCCAGAGAGTGGTGAACAGGGTCAGGAGTGACTGGGGAAAGAAACTCAGGAATGGGTTTATAGGACTGCAGGGGACCATCTGTTACTATAAACCTTTGAGGCAAAATGCATTAAGTCCTGATTGCTGAGGAGACATTTCATTTGCATCCTGCCCTTGGGATTACTCCTGGCTGGTGCCTCGGGGCACCAGAGTGCCAAGCTTGGCATGGCTTCAGTGCAGTCACCCTATTTAGCCAACTGCTTAATGCAGTTTGTACACTGGGGAATGAAAGATGTAAATAGACACCGGAGTCTGAAATGCATCAACTTGGTTAGGCTCAAAAAATATTCATTTTGATTTGGGAAGGATAACAAAAATGAGCAAGGAATGCAAGGAAAGAATATGATTGTGAGATGTTCTTGTATACAACCCCCCGCCCAATTCAAATTCATTTATTCTTGGAGTTGATTTCAACCTTTCCCCATCTTAGCCTCACTATCAGCACTTGAAACTGAAAACACAACAGCTTTAGGCTACAGGATAAAAGCGTGCAATTAGGAAGGAGAAAGTAAAGGCAACTGATCTTGTTTCTCTGTTCCAGATGACAGATAGGAAACACACTTAATCCTATAACAGGGACAGAGAGTGGGAAATCATGTTTTAAGAAGACACCCAGACACTTGATTGTCTGCACAAATTCCAGCCGCTCTGGGAACTCATTGCTTAAAAATATCCACAGATGACTTCTGTTGCATTTATTTATATATCTTCCTAGGGTTTGAAACAAAGATATATAATTTGTCTGCATTAAATACAAGGATGCTAAAATCCCCTGCCTCAGTTGGATTAGTCCTGACAAACATCTCAGATAAGAGATGGTACAACATTTCCAAAAGATACATCAGGTAGACATTCCATGTTGGGCTCAGAGTCATTTCAACAAATCTTTGCCACCTGAATTTGTTGCATGATTAGTTTAACCAAAAGACTGTTTTGTTAATCTTGCATCAGTTTAACTCATAAGAGCCATTCCTGATGATAATGTCAGTGATGACTTCCTGTGATAAGTTTCCCAATTTTCATCTTGTTAAGAAAAAGTTACTATATATGAGGACCATCATGTTGAAGATTAATATGCTCCCATGAGTGTAGAAGAATATAAGAGTCCTGCTGATCAGTGTGTTATCCTGTGCGTAATTTTATACACCTATCATGTTCTCCCAAAGTCGTCTCTTTTCTAATTAAAAAGTCCCAGACTCTTCAGCATTTCCTCATAGTGAAGGTACTCCAACCCCCTAATCATATAGGTTGCCCTGTTCTGTACTTTGTAGAAGTCTAAAACATCCTTTTTTTTTAGCCATGGTGACCAGAACTGGAATATTCCAAATGATGCCATAAATCTATACAGGGCATAATAATATTTGCTGTTTTATTTTCCCAATAACCCCCAGCATTGAGTTTGCTATTTTCACTTCTGTACCCTGAGTTAACATTTCATTGAGTTGTCTTCCAACAGAGCCTGACTTCTCATAAACTCTGATTTACAGAGTAGTCCCACCCTCCGGAGTTTGACAAGAGCAGTCAGCTGACTCGCCTCACTCAGAGGAGGCCCCTCCCAGCTGGATCATGTACTCCCAGGGCACATACCAAAAAGGAGGAGATTTTCAGACAGACACATCGCAGTCCCTTCAGGAACTATGTAACTTGATGCAAACAGACCCAAACTTATCCCTCGGCCTCTTCAACTCTGGTGTTATAAGTCCTGTTCAAAAGCACTAGATGCAAGCCCTGAGTCATAAACAGGCCCTTACTAAGCAGAGTAAAGAGCAGCTCACAACTGGGTCAGCAGTTAGATGGAAACAAGCCCCAAGTACAGGAGGGTGAAACAGAACCCAGTCCAGATTCACTGTTGGTAAGGCAACAGTACAAAACAGCTATTGTACAAAAGCTTAGGATTCTGGCTAAAAGAAATTGGCCCAGTACAAAGTCCCCATTTACTCTCCTATCTGGTAAGCAGGACAAAGGCAGAATTCTGTTTCTCCATCTTGAGTGCTGTGCTGTGCACCCATGCTCATTGTACGTGTTCCTCCCAAAATGTAGACTGAATAAGACAGAGGGGGAGTGAATCACTGGACCGAGTGTGCCCTTCTCTTCTCCTTCCCCCTTGTCTCCAGTTTGTCCTTTGTGCTCAGCCAGAATGCCACATTTTCTCATCCTTTCCTGCAGCCAGGGAAGATTGATGCGTAATTAAGATCACTAAGAAGATGTATTAAGCTTGCAAAGACTCCGATTTCTGCCATGAATCTCCCCCACCCTGATTTCCCTTTTCCTTCACATTAACAGTTCTTCTCATAGTGCTTCTAGTGACCCTGTCAGGTGCCATAGGGGGCAGGGGAGGGGGAAGGCAAAGAGGATGAGACTGAGAGAACAGTGTCCCGTTTTTCTGCTCCTGACTTCTTTGCACCAGATTTAACTATGAGATAATGCCTAATGCCATGATGCCATTCTGTCCCTCACTGCTGCTTTACTTATTTGCCTTTGACAGAATGTGTGCAGACTGCCTTCAAATCAGACTTAACCTCAGCTGGGAATGTCTTGGGGGGGCGGGGGAAACAGAGACATGGAGAGCATGAGCCAGCTTTCAGTGGCCTGGTGTTTTATTGCGTTTTGTGAGACAAGCAAATCCTTTAGCTTGCACCTAGAATAAATTCACGGGAAATGGCATAATCTCACCGGTAAATGCAGGTAGCCAGGTCCTGAATACACGTAGTCAGTAAATAATTCAGATGCACTTCATACAAGATGAATCAAGATGTGGATTGCAGGTGAGCTCTGATAAGGATGACCCTTCTTTCTGCAGTCCCAGCTGCGCACAGCATCACACTCTTTGCCTCCCGTATCCTTGTACGGCCTGTGGCTGTTTCCCCCCAGTCCGGAGTTAGCAACCATTCAGCAGCAAGTGTCACGACATGTGTATTCACAGTCAAGTTGTTAGGGATCCTTTGAAATGGACAGACTGCTTAGTTTCCCCAACTGGGACTGATATTTTGTTGGTAACCCTTTGGGTTGGGAGGCATAGACTAAAAACAAATGGAAAGTGTGAGCCTGCACAAGGTGATGTTTGAAGAGGAGGCAACGAAAGATAAGCGCCATGCTCAGCTCCTCTCGTCTAAAAGCAGCCTTTATGATTAATTTAGCAGGCTGTGCTCCTCTCAGAGGGTGTTACTCACAGAGGACTGTAACTGAGGGGAGTGTGATTGGCTCGTCCCGGCTGTTGATAACACAAGGTTATGAAGGTGCTAAAATCCAAATAAACATGCCTTTCCCAGGGTGTTGTTGCTACTTCAGTGAAGGAGCAGCATGTGCTAGACAAAACTATGGCTTCACATGGAACATTTCTTTGCTAATCCCCAAAGGAGTGGGCTAACATATTTTTCTTTGTTGCTGTCAAAGGAAAAGCGAACGACTGTTGCTAGCCTCTTTTTAACTCCAACAGGTGAGGATCCTGTAAGATTTATGCTAGATGACGGACCGCTTCTTGGTGCTCTTTAAAGGCCTGCATGAGTCTGTATAGGTTCAAACTGGTGAACACCAGATATGGCCTTTTCCTCCTCTTTGGATGTGTTAGGGCTACAGGGATAACTTGTGTCCATCCTGGTTTCTCTTGCCTTCCATGGGATTTACAGTCCAGCCTTGTTCTTTTACAAGGGAAACTGACAGGCATACATTTGGCTTCTGGTGAATCCTGGGCTACTTGCTACCAACCTCTGTCAGGCAAATATAGGATCACCACTTGTGAATAGCCCAGTACAGAGATACTCTCCCCATGTTGATACACAAGTATGCCCTTTGCCTCTGCATACTTTCCTGGTCATCTGCAAACTGTGACCTTGAGGAGAAAGCAGCCATGCATGCACCACCTTAACAATGTTCACCGACACTGCTTTAAGAATGTTGCTAAGCTTGGGGAAGGGGGGTATACACAGCCACTCCCTTCACATGCTCACACTTTGCAGATGACCAGGCATTTGTGTGGAGGGGGGCACTGTGCTTGTACCTGCTCTCCCTCCCTTCGTGATAAGTCATGAGGGGGTCATCTGTACTGGACTAATTATGTCAGTGGTCACTGCCAAGATACGTTTTGAATAGTACAACCAGGAAGGCATTGCAAAGGAAGAGGCAGCTGGGACAACAGTCACAAATGTAGAATTGTACACCTAGGAATGGTGTCCTTTCATCTCTGTGGCCATGGACCAGTGATGCCAGTTCTCTGACAGTACTTGATCAGTCACCATGTCAATCATAATGTCAATTCAACCCCCCCATCCCCAATCTCAAGGGTGCAGGACACTTGTCCAAGTTTAGTGGAATTTGTTCCAGGAGTGCTACAAGTCAGATGTAGGTTTATCACCTCCAGCCTGAGTGCTTTTCCCAAGCATTCATTGACTTCTAACGTATGTCCAGGAAAAATAGAAATGCACTTTTGTTTTGCATTAAAAAGGAAGTAGAGAGGACAAACAGATAATGCGACCAAGCTGCTTTCATGTTGTTTGGAAACTTGAGGCCTTACTTAAAATACCTGGGAAAATCCCCTTGGAAAATTGTCATTTGTTTTCAAAATTTTCTTCAATTTACATATTTTTCTTAGATATTGTCTACCAGCTTGGCGTAGTGGTTAAGAGCAATAGACCACACATGATTCCCATCCACCACCCACTTCTCCTGATGACGCTTGTTGGGTGACCTTGGGCTAGTCACTGTTCTCTCAGAACTCTCTCAGCCTCACCTATTTCACAAGGAGCCTGTTATATGTGTGTGGTGGAGGGTGGGGGGAGGGAAGGTGTTAGCTGCTTTGAGACTCCTTCCAGTAAATTCTTCTAACTCTGTTCTTCTCAGTCTATAAGAGATAAATGCATACTATCAAAATTGCTGCATTAGATAC
Source organism: Sphaerodactylus townsendi (assembly GCF_021028975.2). NCBI lineage: Eukaryota > Metazoa > Chordata > Lepidosauria > Squamata > Sphaerodactylidae > Sphaerodactylus > Sphaerodactylus townsendi. Next base: position 145,468,747 of record NC_059426.1, read on the forward strand.
TAAAACAGGAAATGTAGTTTTAACCAGTTCCCTCCCTTCCCCTCTCAGTGCATCTAAAGGAAGTGATCTAGTATGAAGTAAATATCCACCAGCCACTGAGGCGCACAGAGAGAAATCCGTACTTCATCTATTAAATAAGTACAACGGAAGGCTATGTAGACTGCGGCCTTTTCACATTTCTGTATGGATCAGCTTTCCTTTCCTTTTCTCCTTTTTAAAAAAATAAAAACCCTGTGTTTGTTTAATCAGATGCAATTTTCTCCATCAAAAGAAGGTGCTATGAATAGCTTAGACTGTACCAAATGGCACATCAAGTCTATATTAGTTTTGTACCGTTTGGCACACTTTTCATTATGTTAAATAAATGAAAGCTGAAGTGGAGGTGCCTCTTGAGTTGATCCTTTTCCCATTAAGCCAGAAATGCTCGATCCTGCTTGGTTAAACGGCCTCTCCTGACCCATCGCAGGAATTTCTTATTGCTCACAGTAGCCACAGGAGGGCTCCGGTATTGTTCCCTCCAGATAAAGAAAAGACGGTAAGGGCTACACGGAGAAACTTTAGTTTTACAGTTCAAATCTAAGAGAGAACGAGTTCAAACAAAGCTTGTCTTCAGGTCGGTGCCAAGATCTATCTGTCTGAGAAAATGTTGTGCACATCAGGGTTGATTTAATGCTCCTTTTGCGCCTGAAGTAATAGAACAAGAGGAACAGAATGTACCAGTATTTGAGTTCTGCTATCCTTGCCTAGCATTATAGGCACCCCTCTGAAATAAATGCGAGCTGCACAAGACCATGAGGATACAGCTGCCTAGCTAATACTGTTGGCTGTAATTTCTGGACATCTCAAGGGATGCTTATTTCCTCCTAGAGTTCTTCATTTGGACTATTACCTTTTATCATGGCCTGATAAGGTGGGCAGGAATACCCTTTCAGGCTTTGTCAGAATAGAGCAAAGACATCTTTGTGCAATGGAAGCATCCAAATGAAAGTGTAGGAAGAGGGACATTTAATCAATTACTGGATAACACCAGTGGAACTCACTTACTTTTTAAAAGTCAAAACGCTGTGGGGAAAACGAGGTAATCATGATATCAGTATAACTGGAGACTGATTTTAGCTGATTTTATGTCCTAGTCAATGTACATCAAATCTGGTAATAATATCACTGTTGGGGAGAGCCCCCCCCCCACCTTTCCTTTTCCCTCCTGTTGAGTAATCTCTCTTGGTAAATTAAATCCAGGTATTTCTAAGAAGACAGAGGGGGCTGTGTTGGTGGAAAGCAAAATTGAAAACCAAAAGCCATGGACTTCCTTTTATCAAGACCAACCAAACGCACACAAAACAGATGGATTCTTGGCCAGATTCAGGAGTGCTTCAGAATTCTTATGTTCATTTACAAGAATGCTGAGCTGCACCATGGAAGTGATTGCAAAAGTCACCACGGGCTGAGAAAACAGTGGAGTGTGCCTGTACTAGCACTCCCAGCAAAGAAACAGAACTTTGCCTGGATGGAGGGGTTGGTCCCATTCTGTTTGACATTTGCAGCATTTTTATTTGTTTTGCATGGCGTCCTATAGTTTGTAAATCCAGCAAGGAGGGGGGAAAAACAAGATTTGAGGGAAATGTCAAGCTCAATTCCCTGGTGGCCCCTGAGTTTATCTGCCTCTTCTTTAAGCACTTGTATTGGGCAAGAAAATCTCAGGAGATGGTTCTCGAGAGAGGAGTTTAGCACACTTGGATAAGACAGCAGGATTAGTTTCCAGCTGTGTCTGTGAGAGAGAATGGCCCATTATCTAATAGCATTAAATGACACCAGAAGAGAGAGGCTGAGCTTCCTGGGAATAATTGGCAATTGCCGGTGGCTCTCTCTCCAGTTGAGATGGTTATTTTTGTGAGGTTTCTTTGAGGGCTATATTAACTTCTCCTGTGCTTGGTGTAATGGTTCCACTTGGGAGTCAAGACACTAGGATGGAAAGTTTGGGGATTAGATCAGAGGACTTGCACAGCAGGGCAGGTTCCCTTGTCATGGTTACAAAGATTACCTCCTAGGGGAAAAGGCAGCTGTGTCCATTTGTTTGAATTCCAGAACATAAAATCTTGCCAATCATATCATTAGATGGGTGATCTGTATTCTGCAAAAATGGAACCATATATTGTGAAGCAAACCCAGGACTCCTAACATCATGTTGGCCAGGCAAAAGGGTGTGATTGACAGTTTCTCCCACCCATTGATGTGCCCTTATAACCTCTCCTCCTCTGCTGGCACCAAGACTGGATGTAAGCATGTGGTGGTAGTCGGAGGAGAAGTTGCAGAATCAGTGATGAGGATAAGGGTTAAGCAACAACTACTTACCCATCAGTTCTTCACTGCAAAAGCAGATCCTCCACTCCATGTTATTCTTAATCAGTAAAAATATTCTTGCTTGAGGTAATGCAAAATTCTGCCCTGAGTTTATTATGGAAGTGCATAAGCTCAGAAGTGAGTTTGGCATTAATAGAAATACGACTTTCATTCCTCTCTAAAAATCCACTCAGGGTTTCAGACAGCTGTTTAGGTTGGGATGAATCAGGCACATGATTGCTGCCATTTTTAGCTTACTTTAGCATTTTGATTCATCCCTTGAATGTGGCAGAAACTGCTGATCTTTGGCTCACCAGGACCTTGGATAGGGACCCCCTTGATCCTCAGCAGCCTCAGCAGCCAAACCTTTAGTAGCATTACAACATGGAGTTTGTGTGATGAGGACACCTCTTGGCACAGTTCTAGCTGGCATGGGAAATAAACAAAGCTGGAAGTGACACTGGCCAAATTTGGATCCAGGGCAGGGTTGCCAGACTCCAGGTGGTTTCAGGAGATCTCCTGGGATTATAACTGATCTCCAGACAACAGAGATCAGTTCACTTGGAGAAGAATGCTGCTTTGGAAGGCAGACTCTGTGACGTTATACCCCAATGAAATCCCTCCTCTCCCCAAACCTACCCTCCTCAGGCTCTAACTCCAAAATCTGTAGGTATTTCTCAACCTGGGTTGGCAACCTAAGCCAGGTTAGTACTGTCCTCCCCCCCAGCTCCAGGCTCCAGGCTAACCTGATTTTGTCATGTCTCAGAAGCTAGATATGATTGCTCCTGGCTAGTATTATGAATGAGCGACCGCTAAGGAATAGCAGGGTTGCCACAGAGGCATGTGATGGCAAACCAACCCTGAAAGTTACTTGCCTTGAAAACTATGGGGTCACCACAAGTTGTGATTTAGGGGTGGGGGAGGAGAAGTAGTGCTTGGATTTATACCCTTCCCTTCTCAACTGTAAGGAGTCTCAAAGCAGCTTGCAAACTCCTCTTCCTCTCTCCACAACAGATACTTTGTGAGGTAGGTGTGGTTGAAAGAATTCTGAGAGAACTGTGACTAGCCAGAAGGTCACCAAACAGGTTTCATTGTAGGAGCAGAGAAACACATCCAGTTCACCAGACTGGAATCCACTGCTCTTAACCACTACACTACTCTCTTAACCACTATGTCATTGCCTCAAAATGCTGGCAACCAGGAAGATTCCTCTTAGAATCGCTAACGTTAATAATATGCAGATCGGTCATTTCTAGACTCTCACGTCTTCCTTGCAGGATTGGGGATGCAGTGCTAATTTGTTAAGGCATGGGATTTTGATCCTGTCATGGGGTCCAAGGAGCTTCCCCTCGCAAGACTGCCTGCATAAAATAGCTTGGCATGGCAGTGGTGGGGGGGGGGGTCTTGCTTCACAGACCTCCTGTGTATACTCTCAGTTTGTGCCAGAGTATTCTCACATGGAGCTGAAGAAAAGGTACATCCAAGAGGCAGCCTGCAACATCCTTCATCCGTCTCTGGCAGTTGCCAATCTACATTCAAAATGGGCTGGGAGTTGGGGATGGTCATGGTAAAATGTCTTTAAGAGCTCCCCTAAGTGACAGATTCCCAACTGTTAATGCATGGCATTTAGCATGAATTGCCTTTTATTTTAAAGAAGCCATGCCCCAGAGCCTATCATAATCAGTCATGTCACCATGTCCCAAGAGGACAGGCTAATCTATCCTGAATGCTGCGCAGCTGTCACTGATTTGTGTTCAGTGTGCCGGTGCAGGCTGGTGAGGCCCAAATGCCTCTCTGCTTCTTCCTTCCCCATGTTGCCTCTCTGTTTTGCTACCTTTGCATAAGGTCTTTACCCCCTCCCCGGTGGCACACTGAGACATGTGGTGCTTTCCTTTTTGCATCCCACTCCCTGTTAGACTGGAAGGCCCTCATCCTTCTGATCTTCTGCTAAGGGGGCTTTTGCTTCAGTTGGAGTGCACTGGAGTGTGAAAGAGAGAGGCCACAGGAGGGCCTTTCTAGCAACCTGCAGGCCACACAGACACTCTGACTGTCAGCACTTCCTAGTTAGTGACAGTATATGAGCAGCTATTTCTACAGAGCTATCTGTATCCTAGATTCTTCATCAAGAGCCCACACAGAGAAAAGTCTTATGGTGCAGACAAGTTTGTCTGCCTTGCTCTTGTCTGGCTGTCACTAGGTAGCATTTTCCCCCTGTCTTCATTTCTCCTGTGCTGTGATTGCCTTTACTCAACCTGGGCAATTTACAGACCTCTTAAATTGGTCACTTTGAGAGTTATACTTTCTGTGTTAAAGCTCATCTGCTCCCTTCCTCTAGGTTTGTTCTGCTTCATTTTATCTGAGGGCCAGTTCCTTCCTACACAGTTTCTCTCCGCCATCCCTTTAAATGATTTTGACTGCGAAAGGAGCGACATATTCACTTTTAAGACAAGAGCAGTGAAAATGGGGTGGAAATGGCTCAGATGAACCATTTGTAATGCTGAGATGCCCAGAAGTGAATGATCTAACACAGAGAGTGGTCACATTCCCAAATGCGTCCAGTCGGATGTGATAGACCAAGGCATCTTCTCCCACCACTTTGCTAAACACATAATAAAATAGCATACCTTGAAATAAGGAGCAGGGAGAGATGCAGGCACTGACAACTGTTTTTTGGGAAGTTAGGTATCCAATTCCTACACAAGAGAATCTGAAATGTATTGTGTAAGGCAGTTTCACAGCTGGAATCAACTGGCTTTTGTGGGTTTTCCAGACTGTGTGTGTGGCTGTGGTCTGGTGCTGCACATAGCCACACAGTCCAGAAAACCCACAACAGCTAGAATCTGAAATGCTGTAAAAAAAGGATGGGCTAACAGTACAAAATTCTAAAACTCAGAGGAGCTGGGTCAGCTGCCACTGGGCAAGAACAGCAACATACCTTCCCTACTAAGTGCCTTAGTAGGGAAGGATTTATTTCTCTTTGGGCCTGTGGTGGTTCTCAGCAGCTCTGCCTACCTGGTGCTCTTCCTCAGGGCTAGAATCTATATGGTCTTCTCCGTTCAAGCCACAGTAGTGCCTCCAGAGTTTAGAATGCTACTGCGAGTGAAGGCTCTTTGGCTGGAATGTGATAGACCCTATAGATTTTCTCTTTTTGGAAGATAATGAGCTGAAAACACACAAGGCACCTAATTCCACAGTAAATAGTTGACTTGATCTAAACGAATGTTAGTATAGTGCTTTACCTAGGATCAAAGTTGGATCCATCAGAAAATTTCCAGTGTGGGAACTGGGGTGTGTGTTTGTGGGGTGGGGTGGGGTGGGAGCGGTTGTCCATTTCCTACACCTGTGGCAGATATACAGCTTCCCTCTTGTGTTATTCCTGGGGCTCTCAGTGCGTCAAGAGCAGCACTTCAGACTACAGCAGGAGGGGGAAAGCACACTCTACTGATGGGAATTCCCTTCCATCGGCAGAGATGTTGTGTGGTATCCAACCCAGAAAGTCCTAGGGTCAGGGAGGAAAGGGGGGCGAATATATGCTCTTGGACAAAACAGCTGCCATTTGGGAAAGGGGTCCTTTCTGTTTAATGTAAGGAACAGGCTTTCTCTCTGTGTTTTTTGCTTTGAGTTGGAGGAGTTAGAGATTTGTTATTTACTGCATTATATGTCCAAGTTCAGATTCACCACTTGTTTTGCTACTGTTTTCTAGACAAAATCTAGCTTTTCTCTCTCCTTGTGTGAACATAAGATTTGACACTTTTGAAGAGTGTAAAGGTCTGTGTAGCAATGGGAAGCAAACTTCTGAAAATTATAGTGCACCATGACATCCCTAATTTTTTTCCCCCTGTGGTTTCCACTCTGGGAAATAAAAGGTTTATTCTGGGATCAGCCTCAAGTTTAGAAGCTTTTGGCTTCCAAATGTTCATTAGTATGAAATGTTTCTGGTACCATTTCTTAGATCAAGAGCATAAAATGGGACAGAATCTATTTACCTTCACAATGATGGCCTTATCAACCAATATTATCATTATGGGCATTACTATTGCAACTGAATATGTAAAGGCAAAGGTAGTCCCTTGTGCCAGCTTCAGGTCATTACTGACTTAAGGGGTGATGTCACATTGCAACATTTACTAGGCAGACTTAGTTTATGGGATAGTTTTGACATTGCCTTCCATCCTTTTGAGGTCAGTAAAATGAGTACCCAACTTGTTGGAGTAAAGGGTAGATGACTGGGGAAGGCAGAGTCAACCTTGAGCCCACTACCTGAAACCATATTAACTTTATATGAATGACATACCCAATAATGCCATATCCCGTGTAGTCAAAGATGTATAAATGTTTAAGAAGAGATCTGCATATTTTGGAAAATGAATTAAATGGGAAACAACTATATATCCATGCAATAATGATGTTGGTCTCTATAATAATTGGTCTCCTAGGACTTGTACATCTGCAGCTATGTGATTCATTAGCGTTTTCTATTATGGACATTATAATTATTATTATTATGGACATTATAAACAGTTGATAAATGTACACTTGCAACATTAGTCCACATTTGTTGTTTTCTAGTATTCCTGTACCTCTTTTTAGATTGAGCTGTCCATCTAAAGCAGTAGGGAAAAAACTGTCCCTCTTGGACTAGACAGAAATGACTCAGTGGTTATGTGGGTATAGCCTTTGGGCAATGTGATCAGCAGTAGTAACAAGTGAGCAGGAAACTGTGAGGAGATCCATTTTCAGAAAGACACCTTTTATGGGAGCAAACTGTACCACTAGCCTTATGCTATTAAGGTGGTTGATGTTTTTGCAAACGTGCAGGTTTCCTTCAGGTATCTCTAGCTGAATCAGATGCTGGAAAAGACAAGCATTAGCAGCCCTCGCTCCACCCCTGGGAGCTGTTGCCAATAATACATGATGATACTGAGCTACAGTGTCCAATAATGTGACTCATTATATGGCAACTTCTAAAATGTAACATTCATCAAGGATCTAGCATATGTGGCTATGAACCCATGTTCGTTGCATACATGGAATACATTTTTGCATGTGCTGCATGGCTCACTTTTCCTCCTGAGAAAGGGTGCGAGAGAGACAGTGACGGATCTCAGCTCATCCAGTAAACTTTGTGAACCCGAACAGGAATTGTTACCTCTGCTGGATAAAGTTAAGACTGCCAACCAGCAGGTGGGGGCTGGGAATCTCCCAGAATTTCAACTCTCCAGACAACCAAGATGGGTTCCCCTGAAGAAAATGTTTCTTTGGTAAACAGACTCTAGGGTGTTATACTTTGCTGAGATCCCTCTCCTCCCCAGACCCCACCCTCCCCAGGCTGTACCCTATCATCTCCAGAGATTTCTCAACATGGAGTTGGCAAACGTACGTGAAGTTCAAGGTTCCTTGCAGAGACATGGTAACCTGTTCATGACCCAGTTGACAACATGTGTGTTGAACAGAATACCCAATGATTCCTTTTTAAAGAAAAAAATAAAAGCAGGATGACTTCTCTCTCAGTAGAAGTGGCCCAGATTACGCATCCTGAATCTTGATTGTGCGAACAAGCCCTGTCTTTGTTTCTGGAGTTAGCAATCAGCCTTGTTCAAAAATGGCTTTAGTAGGTCAAGCTCACTAGGCCAAGGGGTTAATCTCCCAAGCTTGATTTCTTTTTCCCTCCTGTGTATTATTTGCTCTTCCCTGGGGATGCCACAGGGAATCAAAACAGAAGAGACAGATCAGCAGTCTGGTCAGGAAGGCAACAGATGGCCCAGAGATGCAGCCCAGTCTGTGTTGAGATGCTCTCTGGGATTCCAGTGCTGATTTTTTTGTTTGTGTTGTTGTTGTTGTTGCTGTTGTTATATATCTGTATGTTTGCGGAGAGATAATTGCACCCAATGATGGAGTTTGCTCGCCCCATCTTTTCAATCCTGTAGTGTGACTGCTGCTCTATTTTCTACTTGGCTGGGCTTTACTGCAGACCTGTCGAGCCATAGCTCACTGTGATTGATTTTTTTTCTTTTCTTCTTTAAGAAAAGAGATTGCCAAAAGCTGGCGTTATGGCATTGCAGCCAAAATACATAATTACAAGAAGGTTGTGGGGAGGGGAAAGGGCTGCCCGTACTGTATCTGCCTTTGTGGTTGAGTCCCTGCTTTCTTTACCTCTTAAGAAGTGAAGAGGTCTCTTATATAATGATGATGAAGAAGAGTTTGGATGTATGTCCCACTTTTCTCAGCCAAAAGGAATCTCAGAGTGGCTTCCTTTCCTCACAACCAACATCGTGTATGGTAAGTGGGGCTGAGAGAGTTCTGAGAGAACTGTTGCTAGTCCAAGGTCTCCTAGCAGGCTTCATGTGGAGGAGTGGGGAAACAAATCCAGTTTATCAGCGCTGCTTATATGGGGGACTTTGCTTATTCTTGCTTCAGCACTGCAGCCCACTGTTCTTGGGAAGTGCCCCAGGGACAGGGGAAATCTGAAAAGAACCATAGTTTGGGAACAGTACTGAAGCCAACTTGTCAACCAAGACATTCAGATAGAATTCCATTCAGGATGATCACTTTTGTGTGTAAAAGTTCTTGTGATGCTGCCTTCCTAAGCGAACAATGTAATGTCCAGTTGTATATGTACCACTCTTGCAAAGTTGCCCTGGTTCCTTTGTGAAAATATTGTTCCAGCCAGGCAATGTGGCATATCTTAGACAGCATATTCGAAAAGAGTGATTTCAGTCACACCCATCGGCCTGGGTAGAGGCAAATGGGTGAGACTGGGTCTTAGTTGTAAAACATCTGGCTTGCAGAAGTTCCTAGGTTCATTCCCATTTCAGTGAAAAGGATCTCTGTTGGGAAGAAAAACCAGTACATAAAAAAGGGGATGGGCTGAATGATAACTCATGAAAAAAACAAGTATGCATAATTGCATAATCCATGTGTCTTTCTGGGATGCTCATTTCCTATTTTCAGGCTCTGGTTTGATTGTTTGGAGGAGCAGTCTGAAGTGACACAGCCCAAACACACATTATTTGGTTTGGTGAGAACTAGGCATAGGATGCCTTCTCTTTTTATTCCTGTTCAATTAAAGGTTTCTTATAGCCCACCTTACCAAAGCAATGTGCTCCCAGAAGAATAGAATACAATAGCCAGAGATACGACTGGCTTGTACTTAAGAGATTGTAACTGTGTACAAGTAATAAAGCAGAAGAGAAGAGGCCTTCTCTAATGACCTTTAGATTGGGCTTGGACTTAAAGATTGCACTGAAATATGGGAGTTGCTGGGTTTATTAGAGAAAGGGAGGGAGCGTGAGAGAGAGATGGGGAAAAAGAGAGGGAGACAGAAAGAGAGAGCGCATGAGTTGAGGAACAGGAAAGGGGCAGATAAAATATTGCATCTTTCTATTTTAGGTGGCATAAATCTCTCACCTCAGAAAGGGATGGTGTGTGCATGTGAGGAAAGGAGGGAGAGCATTAACGCTAATGCATCACAGTGGACAGGTCATTCCGCTGAACACAGCTCAGCTCCTGAGCACTTGGAGATTAGAAACGGCAATAACTTCTGGCTGCCCTGTTTTATGTTAATGTGGCAGCTTGTGGTTGTATATTTTTTGCTGAGAGGGCCACTTCTGTGAGGTTTACTTTGAGTTGCAAATGGAAGCATCGAGGACCCCTTGAACCGGCAGTTGCCTGTTGAAATGGGCAACAAAACCACGTGCATTTTGACCATTGCGCCAAAGAGAAATCTGTTCACTATATTCTCGGGTTGTGTGATTTTCAACCAGGATGTGGAACAGAAAACCAGGGTGGTGATGGTTAGAGAGAGAAGGTTTGTAAGTACCTCTGCAGTTTTTGTTGTTCTGGCATTTCATATATATAGACATGAGAACATAAGCATTTCCTTGTGGGATCAAGCTGAAGACCTGCTCTGTTCCCAGTAGAAGCTGGCCAGATACCTCTGGAAGTTCACAAACGCAACAGGATTATAGGGATGACTACCACCGCCTGTTGGCCCCTAGTCAGTGGTTTTTAAATGCATCCGGGCTTTGAGTATGACTTTTCATCTACAATACTGAATAGCCATGCAATCTAATATCAAGCAGATAGACCAGGCTATTTATGTCCTGTCCTGGATTCCCACATCTATGTACTATTTGCCCACAGAATGGGGGAGGGTATGTTTTCACTGTCTGGTTTGCCATCTCACTTGCTCAAATGGTGATCAGAATACACCTGCTTTGGAATGAGATTTGCAACCGTTTTCAACTGCTGAGAGTCAGGACCTACAATGGAGGAGAGAATTAACAAGGGTTGCAGATGACAATGAATGTGTGCCAAGTTAGACTTTTGGTTCATCAAGCTCAACATTATGTACTCAGAACTAGCTGTGGATATCCAGGATCTAAAGCAAATCATTATCTTTTTCACAATCTCCTGATAGAGATGCTTAGGAATTCAACCTGAGGCATTAAGTTTGTGCAGGTATTAAATTCACATGAACTGTGTCTGACAACCAAACACACAAATAGTGTACGTTCCCTGCATTGCACCTGATATGTGCAGCTCAGAGGCTCCTGGATCACATGAATGCAATATCTGCATGGGCCTCTTCTTGCATGGAAAGCATGTGTCTATTTTACAAATGTGGCTAAATGTTTCATTGCTTCCCTGGCTTTATTCTGCATCACGCCCTTGATCTGGCAGTGTCTCTTGTGCTGACTGGCAGCAGCTTACGGGGGTCTTAGGTCAAGGTTTTTCTTATCAACTGCTGCCTATGCCTTTTAATGAGAGATGCCAAGGATTGAACCTGGGACTTTCCACATGTAAAGGGCATCCTTAGATACTGAGCCTTGGCTCGTCTGTGAGGATCTGTCTAGCTTCCTGAATAGGGTTACCAGCTCTGGATTGGGAAATACCTGGAGATTTTTGGGAGGGGGAGCCTGGGGAGGGGTAGATTCAGGAACGGGGAAGTACTCAACAAGGAATAATGGAATCTAGTCCATCCCCCAAAGCAGCCATTTCTTCTTGGCCATATAAAGATTGATTTTAATGGCAGGAGCTATCCAAGTGCCCCATGGAAGATGGCAACCCTATTCCTGGAAGAAGCAGTCTAGGGCAGGGGTCTGCAACCTGCGGCTCTCCAGATGTTCATGGACTACAATTCCCATCAGCCCCTGCCAGCATGGCCAACTGCCCCTGGTCTAGGGTCATAAGCAGAGCTGGGTCTTTTCCAGAAGCTACTATGAGATTTCTCAGTGAGAAATGCCAGAGATTGCGCCTTGGGTTTTCTTCTTGAAAAATGTGCTCTACTGCTGAGCCATAGTCTGGTCTTAACTATTAGTAGCCTCTGAGCTGCCCATGTGATAATTAAATATGCAAATTCACATGTTCCATCCAACTGAACTGCCTGTAACTGGACAGGCTACTAATAAAGGAAAATAGGAATGGTTTGATTAAGCGGAACATGAGAGGCAAAAGATTAATACTTTTAAAATTAATTTTAGAGATGTTTCCAATTCAGAACAAGCACATTAAAAATGGATTCACCTAGAGGATGCATTTGGATTGCATGTCTAAAACGAATTTGTTTGAAATCAGATCAGTGAAGCATTCTTTCAGTAGAATGCAGGACATACTGTCGGAGTCCCAGGATCCTTACTTTCAAGCCCACCCCCATCAGTAAGTTCAGAAAATGATTAGAGGGTCTTTTGTGAGCTGAAATGGATCCATGGTGGGTCAATCTGGACCTTTGAGGGAGCTGAATCAAATGTGAAATTGATCTGGAGGGTGTGTGCTCCAAAAATCTCATGTTCCAACCCTCTCTCCCTCCATTTTTAATTGTACCCTACTCATCACTGATTTAAAATTAATACAGAAGGGGCAACAAAAAGAGTGGAGATGTGGAGAGGACATTATGGAACTCTTCCAAGCAATGACCAATTGGCTCCCAAAGGCACACTAGTTATATAACTGAGCAAATGAGAGGACAGACATACCTGGAAACCAGGTTGAAAAAATCTTGGTAAAATTTAAGGAGGGGAGAAACAACAGGTAGGGGTCTATTATAGATTCCCCAAGCCAGACTGAAGAGTTGGATGATGTTTGCCTGGAACAGATGACCGAACTTTCAGAAAGGAGAGATCTTATAGTAATGGGAGATTTCAGTTATCCTGATATTTTGTTGGAAGTCAAACTCTGCCAAGATTATAAGGTCCAAAAAAATTCCTCATTTCTCTGGAAGACAATTTCATTGTCCAGAAGGTGGAAGAGGCAATAAGCGGATCAGCTTTTCCAGATCTGAACCTAACAAACAGCTTTTCCAGATCTGAACCTAACAAACAGTGACTCTCACAAACAGTGGTTAATGGGATGGAAGGAGTCAGATCCTTAGGTGAGAGTGGCCATGTTCTGTTCTCCTGAAGTTTGTTATACAGTGGAAAAGGAAAGCCAAGCGTAGTTAGACATTCTAGACTTCAAGAAAGCTGATTTCAGTAAACTTAGGGAATTACTGGGTGTGATCCAATGGTTAAAAATACAAAAAAAGAGAGAAGGGAGTGTATGATGGATGGGTGTTTCTTAAACATGAGATATTGAAGGCACAATTTCAAACAGTTCCAATGGGGAGGAAAAACAGGAAACCAAGACGCAGGGCCGGAGCGACAGGGAAATCTGTGAGTCTACCTCACATGGCCCATTTGCCAATACACTGGCGTGGGTGAGGGAAAGCAGATGACAAATTCAGCAAACTTCCTAAGAAACCACTTGCCTGGATGACACTTCCCTAAATCCAAGCAACCCTGATTGAATATAGCTGTTGTCTGGATTTAGTTAAATGCCTCACTACTGGACACTGTTTGGATTTAGTGGAGTGTTATTGATTTAATACAGGTGCTATCTGGATGTACTTTATTGGATGCTGCCCAGATTCAGGTTCTGCCTGATATTTGAGAAGCACCGTGGCTGTCTCTGCTGTCTGACTTTAAGTGAAGCATCACAGCTGTGTACAGGCCTTAATACTGTCTGGATTTAGTGCAGCACCAGGACTGTTGCATTGTTAGGAGCTGGGGAAGTATTCATTACAATATATACTGGGGAGGAAGAATTAATCCTAACCAGGGCACTGTCAGGTGTAAGTGCAGTGTCATGCTATTGTTGTAGCGACAAATGAGCCAATATTGAAACAGGCTTAGGGAAGTGACTAAAGCCAGTATTTTCTTTATACCAATAGGAATATATTCCCCACTTAAAGAAATCATGTCCTGGATATCTTTTGATGACTGACTGTGCCATCCTAAGCAGAGTTATACGCTTTTAGTCCATTGAAATGTGTGGGCTTAGAAGAGTATAACTGTTTAGGATAACAATGAGAATCTTCTGGACATATATACAGGGCATTTATGTTTCCAAGCCTTTTTCAACCTTGAGAATGAAAAAGGAACATTGCATTTTCACTCCTAAAAAGTCAAGTTTTCCTCTTAAATCTATAAGGAGAGGCCTACTTTCCAGGGCAGACAGCCCAGGGCTCTGTCAGAACCTGCAGCAGCCAAAAATTTAAGGGAGAGAAGTAGGAAAAAAATTAATGGATTTGCATGTGCATTGTAGCGTCTTGATTGTGCCCACGCGAGTGTTTCAGGAGGTTAAGCAACTGTTTCTAGAGCACCAGGGATTTAAGTCCTGCCAGGGCCAATATTTGTAACAAGGAATTGCGTGTTCTGGAATAAGCCTAGTTGAGATCACAAACACAGCAGGGCTTAGACAGATCTCTTCATTACTCAAACCCAAAGGTCACAGTGGTTAAAATTTACACAGTGCTATAAAACAATACAAAACAGTATGATAATCTTAAAGTCTTAAAATCTTACGGAATAAAAATATAATAGCTATATAAAATTATCATGCAATAAATAACGTGAGCCTTAGGTGGCTTGTAGCATTTGGGAAGCTTGGAAGTTCCAGCAAAAAACAAGCAGCCTTATAATAGCAACATTAAATTAAGACATTTCTGGCTTCATTCAAGAAAAAAATTAGGGCTGTGCCGAGCATTCTCTGTTATCAGTTTTGAGGAGAAGCTGGCTGTTCTGGGCTGGGCAGAAATAATTCCCCAAAACTGCCTTCATTGTGACGATATTCACCTTTTAAAAATCCAGTTCAGCCTTACTGTTGTTAGCTGACACTTTAACATTTTTTTCCAAGTTAGCTTCTGGTGGGTAGGTGTCAGGCAGTGCAATTCTGAGTGGGGGTGAATCAATGAGTGGTGGCCATGCGCAGTGGCGGCCATGCACCCCACCCCCTGCAAAGAGGCTTGTGGCCCTGCACCTAGCAAGAAAAGGAATATTCCCTGAGGGCAGTGAAAAGGCCCTATGCAGCCCAATGGGCTGCACAACCGTTTCCTGAGGCTGGAATGACTCAGGAAGCTGGTTAAAGTCAGCTCTGGAATGCCCCTAGCTGGTGCCCAGACATATCATAGCCATGCAGCTTTCTGGCCCTGGTATAAGTGCCCTCACTAGGGTGTTATGGTGATGCAATTTCTGATCTCACAGAAAGAAACACCTATGGCTTGGGATGATTATAATGAAAGAGCTGTTCTTATTGGCCAATTGTTTAAGCTCATGTAGGAAAGGTGGGTGGAGTAAATCATGATTTGATGGATAGAACTGGTAGGGAGAGAGCTGACCTTTAAGGTATGTCATCTGCAGACATGGAGGGCTTTAATAGTAAGTTAAAGTACCTCAGATGGACTCAGAACCTCAGGACATATTTAGGGATTCTAACTGCACAGTTCTACTGTCACCACGGAGCCTACCAATTGCAGCGCACATGGATTTAGCACAATTCTACCTTGAGTTCTTTATTTTGTGGATAAGAACACTGAGTGGCCACTTCTTTGCAGAGTGAGGCCCTCACTTTCTTGTGCCATGAAAGTAACTTGAGAATCCCTCGGCTACAAGGGAGGATTTTACAACGTAGATGCTGTCCAGGCCGGTATCACGCGTCCTGAAAATTGCTGATCTGAGGAGCTGTTGTATATTCTCTTGCCATTTTGCCTAGAGCCTCTGATGTTGCCTGTTTTACATGGCCAGCAATGGTGATGCAAAGATGATATGGGGCACCAAGAAAGGAGGTGACATGGCAGTTTCCTGCAATATCTGAGCAAGAATTCTGACATCCAGAGCTGTGCATTCCTTAAAGGAGCTTTGAGAGACATACAGCTTTTGCAATGTCAGGCCTCCAAAGTGAGAGGGGGCGATGTGTTTCTTTTGATTGTCAAACAACCTGAAGGGCTACTGACTCTTCATCCTCCCCTTCCTTGTTTTTTGATTTCATTTCCCCCAAATAGCTTTATGGGGTGGGGGTCAGGTGGGAGAAAACAAGGCAGGACTCATCCATTTGACACCCCAAACAATCCCCTTTTATTTCTGCTTCGTGACTCTGCAGTTTCGACGTAAATAAAACCCTATAATAAGTAACCATATGATACCACAGTACAAGTAGGAGGAAGCTAAATCTATGCCAGAAATGAGGACACCCTTTGTCTATCTCCTAACAAGCGGCAATTAAAAGTGATCTGAATCTGGAGGCTACAAGGCTGCCTTGAGCAAAGTATGCTGTGTTTGTTAGTAGGTCATGGAGCTGCTACAGAGGAATTGCCTTCCTGGGCCAGACCAAAAGCTCGAGTGGCTCCATATACTGTCTCTGATCTTCAGTGTATCTTAAGCATGAAGCAGCTTATACTATCTTTTGATGCAAATAATGTCTCCCCCATCTATAGCAGAAATCTACCAGATTATCTTAAAAAGCGGGATTTTCTCATCTCACTTTTTAATATTCTTATGCCCCAACTTTATGATTCTCCCTCCCAAAAAAATTAAAAGAAGCGAAGCATGGGGGAAAGGGAATCTTCAGCCACCCTTGGTAATGGTGGAATGAGCGCTCCTGCACTTCGCTGAAATTTGATAATTATTTGCTGAATTTACAATGTAGGTTTTCTGACGTGCTAAAATTGCTCGAAAGGGTATCTTGGGAAGAAAAAAAAATCTCCCTGCCACTCAGATTTATGTCGCACAGCCCATTGCAAGGAATCAATCTTCAGCAATAACCTCATGGTGACTGTGAAGGTAACAGAGACAGCAGATTGTGCCTGAGAGAGGCTGTAGGAGTCTGAAAGCTACACAACAGTTGGGGTTCCAGCACTAAAGAGTGGATCCTCTCACATCTTCGGCCTTATAGAAGTGGTACTAGGACATGAAGAGCAAACCTGTTCGTTCATGATGGGGAGAAACGTGGCTTGTTGCTGTATTCCTGCCTTCTTTCCTCACTCACCTGTGGAATATGATGAAATGATTCCTTGACTCCAACTTCAGTTTGCTGTGACAGCCAAATGTGGACAACCGCTTGTGGAGATTAGAAGTTTGTTCCTCTCCACAAACTGGAATTCTAAATCACAGCTTAAGCCTGGTATAGGATTCAGGCCCTGTTTGCTTAGGGGTCTTCCTTAAGTAGGCATCGGAAACTGGTGTTTGACTTCCAAGCCAATGCAGGAAGGGAGGAGGGTGGGAGTATGCAAGCCTGGCAACCAATCAGAAGCAAACAGCATTTGTGATATCTGAATGCAGTCAGTGGGTCAAATCATTGGCCCATCTACTATGACTGGCAGGAATTTACATAGGAAAGAAGCTTTTTTTTCTAACACCTGCCTAAGGTACTTTGTAACAGGCAATGATTGGGACTGAGGGCCAAACTGGTTTTCAAAGAGCTGAGTCCAGGTTCCTCCAAGTCAGCTCAATTTCCATGTATTTACATATCAGCTGCAGGGAATGGCTGGTGAAAATAAAATAAGGGAAATATCATGTGGCCTTAGAATGCTGCCATAGGGGGAGGGAGAGCTGCCACCAGTCATTTCGTTGCATCGAAATGGTGCTGAGAAATATTTTTCCCTGTTTTTTTCTGCCCCACATGCACAGAATACACCACATGGAGCAGAAAAAGAATGGGGAAATACCCCCCACTCGGCGCCATTTTGGTGTGGGAGAATGGATGTAGGGAGAAAGCGGGAACACGTCCTTCCTGTATGGTGGCATGCTGAGCCCAAGCAGACTCTCCTTTATTTTTAACAGCCATTTCCCCAGCTGCTGTGTGGCTGCATGGAAACAGAATTGGGTCTGGGGAACCTGAACCCATCTTGTTTGGCCCTCATGAACAGGGTTGGCAATCTCCAGGTGGTGGCTGGAGATCTCCTGCTACTGCAACTGAATGTCAGCAGCAGAGATCAGTTCACCTGGAGAAAATGGCTGCTTTGGAAGGTGTATTCCCTGTTGCCCTGTTGAAGTCCCTCCCCTCCCCAAACTCTGCCCTCCTCAGGCTCCACCACCAAAACCTCCAGGTATTTCCCAACCAGGAGCTGGCTACCCTACTCATGAATTTGGCATCTTCTGTATGTGAAGCTGTGCTTTACCACTGAATTATTGCCCTTTGCATCACATGGAGATAGTAAGCATAGACAATCTGGTAACAAAGCGGTGGAGTTCTCCTCTCATTTTCTGCAGACAGTATTATATACAATCAACATTTCAAACTGTAGTTACTACTTCCCCTTTGTTCCCCCCCCCCTCTAAATGTGTGTGAAAACCCTTACTATTTGTTTGTTTTCCTGGAAGATGTTCCCCAATTCCATCCTAATGACTACCATTAAAACATAATTACCTAGCTACTTGCATTAAATGTTTCTACACTTTAGTCTCCCAATGAAAAAGTTATGTCTGTGATCAATTACGCCATAAATGCCCCAGTAAGCAGAGTAATAAAGGGCATTTATGAAGATCCAGCCTGAAAAATAGGAGAATTAATCAGTTTTTTAAAAAATCTGTATTGACTGAGGAGCCACCTCAATTCATGTCACACAGAAACATAAAAAAGGACCTTTCTGTGGGAAAATATATGCGCAGCTCACCTAGGAAGGCATTGCCTTTATAGAGACTCCATTTGCTCAGTACAAGAGCAAGATTTCAGGCCCTCTTGTAAGTATCCATCTTAGCGGGCAAATAGACTGTTTTTTGGTCACCCTGTCATTTCCAGGTACCTGAATTTAGTCATTACGTAGGAGCAGAAACAGAAATGCTGCATAGCTCAAAGAACACTTGTGAAGGGAAACTGGCACAGATGGATGTGCTGTTCATAGTCTAAATAACAGTTTAAAAGGGACAGTGCTGATGGCATGGAATAGGTCATGCCCAGTCAGTGCTGATCTTTCAGCTGCTTTAAAAGGTTATGATGAGCATGGGAAAAAATTATTACGGGCCAGTAACTGGAAGGAATATAACACATGCAGGTATATGTCCAAAATCATGACTCCCTCCTCCCTCGCAATTTGCTACTGATCAACCGTGAAACATGTTTAAAATATTTTTTTTCTTTTTACAGCAATCATGTCTCCCAGGCAAGCGTATTCACCTTCTCTGCAGCGCTTCCCCGTATTCTGAATATGTGTGGAGAGGGTGAACGTGCACAAGTGTTCCCACCATGCTCCTCATCTCTAGGACGTGAGTGCAGCAAGTGTGCTCAGAGGAAATGAGTGTCCGTGGGACTGCCTACACGATAGGGAATTCTTGAGAAGTAGCATTGCCTGATCATGTAGGGGAAGTATACAGGCACACCCTTCCTCAGCATTCTCATGAGCCTGTTCACCCTTTCCATGTATTGACTGAATGTGGAGAGGGCTTGCACACATGACAGCTGTGATCACCCATAAACTGAACCTCTGATCTGTTCGCTCATCTACTATCAATCTTGGATGGCTTCCAAACAGTTGCATGGTCACTGTGGTGATAGAATTTCATTTCTTAGCTTGACAGGGGCGTTTGCATCTGTGTAGGACATGAGATGGTTTTCCCCAGGGTTATGGATGGTTGGGTCAGGTAATTAAATGACATCTGTGTGTGTGTTAAGTGCTGTCAAATCACTTTCAACCTCTGGGGACCCTATGAATTAATGATTGTTAACACCCTTGCTCAGGTCATGCAAACTGAGGGCAGTGACATGAAGGTGCAATTATGTATCCAGTAAGGCTTTGCAAAAATGTGAATGTGTTATACAACCTGGATATCATGGGTGTAAACGAACACCAAATGATTACATTTAAAAGGGAAAAATAGTGTTTACACAGCCCGGAAAACCCACCATAACCAGTGTTTACTTTCAGCTGACTGATTTATTCACTATTTGTATGATTAGCTGCAGTGTAGCATATAGTGACAACAAATCTTTGGGGAAGGAGGTCTCCTGTTGGGCTGTGTGAGAATGCAAGTGTACAAAACGTGGCCGATTGTTTTGTCATCTACTGTGTGAATATATGAAAAGTAGCTTGTGAGCAGCCAATCTGGTTGACTGAGTGTGCAACTGATGAACAGATGGTGATCCAAGCCAACAAGTGTTTGAGCATCCCAAAATATATGATTTCTTTTGAATTGTGGTGCTAAAACTTTGCGACAGGGGGTTAATTGTCATGCTCCTGTAGTGGCCTTTCTGAAAAGTTAACATGAAAATGATGAGAAAGTTAACAGGATTTTATAAGTTTTTATATATTGTAATGAAATAGCTTTTTTCCACTTGAAGTTTGAAGGGAACATTTTAACCATTTCCCCCCCTTTGGGCAGGTGGATGGGGGAAGTCAGTTCAGTTGCTTTCTAGCCTCACCTCAGCCACTTTTTAGAAATGCTAATAGAAGTAGCAAGTTTCCCCAGCAATTTCCAAGCAGGGATAAGAGATTTGGAGGTTCCAAAAATGCTAGAAAGGCCTTCAGGAAGAAAATTCCTGGAGGCTTCAGGAAAACAGTTTTTTGACCCAGACTGATTTACAGTAGGCGGAGAAAGGGAATGAGAGAAAGAGACACACAGTCCCCTCCAGGACAAGTTGGAAACCCCAGGAGAGAGAGTGGTGAACTTGCCCTTTCCACCATACTTGCTTCCAACTTGATGAAGAACCAAAAGCAGGGGAGCTGCTTGCCCAATTCGCACCAGTGGTGATCTGAAATCCACCGACATTTCAGGTGGCATCAAGAAGGATTCTGAGCTAAATGGTGATTATTTGTATTGATGAAGATATTCCATTTCTGACGAATCATTAAACTATTGCAGTTTGCTGATTTATAAAAGGGTGAACACTAATAAAGATGACAGGAATGTCTATCCTTCCATCCTTCATACCATGAACAAGCCATTCCTGGGGAAATTAGAACAGAGAGAGTAATTTAACCCCCTGCTTCCATTTTATTGAAATTCTTTAATCAGTCATTTCATGGTTATAAGAGTGTGGCAAAACTGAAGATTGTTAGCAGCTACAATAGACTGCAGTCGCAATAAATGTCAGAGATTATTTTTCTAACTCGGTTTTTAACTTGAGCTGGCATCTCAAGGGACTTTATTCATTCTGCTGCCATGTTCCACATCTGGTCATTGAGGTAATGTTATAACAATGCCTCTCTTGGGTTGTCCCAGGATTACCAGTAAACTGGATGCCCCTTTGAATGTGACACGGTGTCAGGAAAATGTTTCCTGTAGAATTGCCAATGCGTCGGGTTACATTGTTGACCTGAGACAGTATTTTAAACCAAGCCACTGAATTGATAGCATGTTACCTATTTTTATTTCTGATTCCCATGTTTTTCTGCAGCTGTGTATGATGATGTTTCTGACATTATACCATCTGCATATCTTTGCTTAAAATCTGTATGAATTTTTCATGAAAGCCGAGGAGGCTGCTCTGTGGGAATCAGAATGATCGTAGCTAGGTCTATAATTTCAACTGTCATTTGTTTCAGGGCCTGACTGCATCTTACATTTTCCTTGGGACTTATTTGGGTGAAGAGGCCTGTTCTGAAAACCCATGCTTCCCTGGTGAACAGGGACTGATTCAGATTGGCATCATGACTTACAGAAAGAGGGGACTTGGTCTTCCCCACCACCCCCTGCACCATTGTCCTGACTTGAAATTACGGTCCTCTGAGAGGCCTACAAATGTCAAAGTCTGACCAGATAGGGCAGTGGTGGCGAACCTTTGGCACTCCAGATGTTATGGACTACAATTCCCATCAGCCCCTTCCAGCATGGCCAATTGGCCATGCTGGAAGGGGCTGATGGGAATTGTAATCCATAACATCTGGAGTGCCAAAGGTTCGCCACCATGGAGATAGGGCAACTTTCAGCAGGCCTTCAACATTTTGTTGCCGTTATTTTCCCTGCTGGCCATAACCAGGCCCAGTATGACATGATAATGTTAC
Source organism: Sphaerodactylus townsendi (assembly GCF_021028975.2). Taxonomy (NCBI): domain Eukaryota; kingdom Metazoa; phylum Chordata; class Lepidosauria; order Squamata; family Sphaerodactylidae; genus Sphaerodactylus; species Sphaerodactylus townsendi. The sequence continues at coordinate 145,490,336 of NC_059426.1, forward strand.
TTGAAGTGGTGGGAAGTCTCTCCCTTGTGGGGAAATTAGCTGGAAAAGACTCTTGACATTGTAAAAGGCCGGGCAACACTGGGTCTTGACTGCCTATTTATACAAGAGTCAGCTTTTAGGGTAGATACATGCAGGAGAGTGGATCAAAAGTTAACTTTTTAATTAAGGGATAAAAATGGGGGTACACAGGCACACCAGTACACAAAGAGTAGAGAATGCAGCCTGAGTCTGTGCATTGATTGTACACAGAACTAAAAAAAGGGGGAATCATAAAATGAGGACCAGGAATAGTTTCAAGGGGGTGAGTGCAAACAAAAGGGGGGGGGTGTTGAAAACATTTTTACAAATGTTTTACAAACATTTTAGGAGATTTATGCGGAAAGGGCCAGGGCCCAAACTACCTCATTCAGATATCAGTAGAGGGACTGAACCAGTCCATTCCAGATGTAAAATTCAGGCCATTTTTAATGGGACCAACCATTTTCTCACCTTTGCAGCAGCCAAGGTTAGTCAGATTCAGGCAGTCCAAAAGGAAACCTCTAGTGTGTAGCCAAAGGCTGTAATATCTTAAGCAATAAATCAGGAGAGACTGGCTCCTGCCCCTCCCCCCCACCAAAGGTACTGGAAACAGATTTCCATCTACTGTAGGTTTTAATGTATGTTGAAGGCTAGGAAACAGTAATGGGGTCCTTTGACTGGTAATTTCCTCAAGATAAAAAGTCAACAACATGGATTTTTTAAAAAAATTATTGTCATTTTTGCATTTATTCATTTATTTATTTATTTATTGGATTTTTTTCCATTGCCCTACCCTGTCTCAGAGTAATTTACAACCTTAGTTAAAACAATACAAATCACGATGAATATTTTAAAACTCATTCTCTGAAAATATCTAAATCTAAAATCTAAAATCAATGCCATAAAACTATCATAACTATCAGACAGTAAATGTCTAAGTCTCTCCCTCTGCCATTTGGTCTAAGTTAGGGAATTCCATAGTGGGTGGAAGGATCAAGAAGGGTGGTGAGGAATTTCAGGGCTAGCAGGGAAGCAGAGAATGCTTGGGCAGCAGGGGGCAGCACAGGGATTCCTGGGCCAACTGGTTGGTGAACGGTTCCTGGGACAGAACATTGACTGGGATGTGGCCTCTCCTCATGGATCAGTAATGACCAACGTGCTTGCACAGGGGACTACATTTACCTTTCTAGATGGAACAAAATTGAAGTGATTTGGCCCCTATACCTCTGCTGTCTCCTGGCTTAGGGTGCTCAGGGGAGTCAGATTTTTTTTTGGTGGGGGGGAATGCAATTTCAGTGTTTGCTGCAGGCACCATTTTCTGTAGATATGCACCTGGTGACAGGCCACAGATAGCCTTCTCCCCCTCAAAGAAGCTGCCACAGATGTTGACTTGTCTGGGTAGCAGCCAAAACACACACACACACACACACACTCTCTTTCTCTTCCCTTCCATTTTTCCTTTCTTTTTTCCTTCCTTTTAGTACCCCTTCATATTGCTAAACAGCTCAATCAGTTGGTTTACTTTTGCTAGGTAAAGTGTTATTTGAGAAATACATGCCTCTGTTTACATTGTTAGAAGTTGTTTTGAATTTGCAGAAGCAGAAGACCTAATACCAAGAAAAAGGTGTGTTCGTATATGTGAGGTGGAGGGGCACTAGGAATGTGGCCTGGTTGCCAAGGGGGTGGCAGCCTGAAAAAGTTTGGGTATCATTGCTCTAAGTGAAGCCCCTGCAGAGAGGATTGGCAAAGGGGTGGGGGGAAGAAAGGAAGTGAGGAAAATTATTTTAAAGGAAAAAGACAATAAAGGGGAGGGGGCCATTGATATATCACTGTAGTTGCCTCAACCACATGACTGGTGGAACAGGTCTTGAGTCTTAAAGGTCCTGCAGAATTAACCCTAAAACCTTGAACACGACCTAGTACTCCACCTGGAGCCAATGCAGTTGGCATAGCACTGTTTGAATGAGTGCATGCCATGAGGTCTCCATGAGGGCCCCTGCTGCTGCATTTGGGACCAGCTGGAGTTTCCGGATCAGGCCCAAGGGAAGCCCTGCATGGAGCAAGTTGCAATAATCTCTTCAACTGTACACCTTCCTCCGCTTTGGGTATAGAATTTCAGCAACAAGATATCTCATTTATTCTGCAATTAAAGCTGAAAGAATTAATCAATTAATCTCTGTGATTAATATATTAAAGTCATGCATTGTACATTGAGCATGTAGATTTTTAATTGGACCTGTTGTCAGCATTATTCCAAACCATTTAAATGCCACTCCTGATTCAAACAACGAGTTTAAGATGGTTTAACAAACAATTAACTGTTTGTCAGTTATTTGGGACCTTTTTGCATAATCAATCTGTTGCACATTAAAATTAAATTTGTTTTTCATTTTCTGGGCATTACAACATGCATTTTTTCCAGACAGGTGGAATATTTGTTGCAGCATGAATGAGCATTAAACTCCCAGTGTTCTTGCTAGCACCTTGAGTGACGTCCTGCTCGGTCCCTACAGCAGGGAGATGATAGACAGCATCCTGTGCCGCAAACCCTACCTTATGAGGTTTGGTGGGTTCTGGCTGGATTTTTTTGACGGACAAGGGGATTGGCCATTGGTTCCTGTGAGAAGGGCTTGTCCAGCACTTGGAAGTTCTCCATTGGCAAGGGGGCTGATTGGCATCCTGAGCACTTCAGCACCATTTCTGCAGGGCCTCACCAATGCAGGCATTGAAAAATACTTATTATGGAGCCCTGTGAGCTGCACCTCTGTTTTGGCAGGTGTAAGTTTATACCTGTGGGAATGGGTGTTCTCAAAATACTCTGGAAGCCAGCAAATATTGGCTCCTTGCCTGTGTCTGCCCCCTTTTGTGCTGGCACAGGGGATTTGCACCACTCTTCCATGCCATGTCCTGCCACCAGCGAAATTGCCCCACCATCAGTTTAAATGCCCTTCCACCATTTTAAATGCCCCTTGCACCAGTGCAAGAGACATCTACGCTAGGTGGCAGGGTTATACTGCCTCCACAGCAGTCCCTTTGAGGATTGCACTTATTGGATATTTAGTGAAATGACATAACTCCTCTGTCTACTCAAATCACTTTCAATTTATTGTTCAGTGCAATAGAACGAGGAGATTTATTAACTGCTGTATCCACCTTGACTCATGAGTAACTATAATAGTGAAAAAATGTATAATGAATTTTAAGTGTTCAAATTACTTCATGGACAAGAATAATCCCAACAAAATCCAGATAAGGTGAATCAGTGTTTATCCCCAAATTATACCAGTGAGAATCTGGGACTGAGTGATCATGGAATAACTAAGGACATCAGGTGGGTTATCAATGGCTGGATTGGGACTGGGAATTTACTGTTACACACACCCAGTCATTCTTCTTCATCAGTACTTGTGGGCCATGACATCTGGAATCAAACTATATACCAATGGAAAGTTAATTTCCAAGGCCACAGGCTGACCCTACCAGACATCACATGTAAAGAAGTGGATAGTATGTTTGGGTCATTATTAAGTCAGCAGAAAATAGTTGTTCTGGGTGATTTATTTTATTCTGTATAAAAGGCTTTATATTTTCTCTCTTTACCATGATCCATGCAGGTGTTGTACCACCACAAGTATGATGTGGCATTCTTTGAGGGTAATTTCTCCAAAGATTGTATGGCTGCAGGGTAGATTTTAGGGATCATTAAGCAGTTACTTTCCATTGCACTTGAACATACATATATATTCAGAGGGGCAATAGCTCCAAGGCATCTTCAGCTTGGTTTGATGGAATTGTTGTGTTGGATGATAGGCTGTCTTGCTTGCTTTCCTCCTCTGTTTTATGCAGCAACATGGTTTTTGTACAGTGGGTTTTATGTTCTGTAAAAGGCAAAAAAAAAAAAAATGCCCAGAAGCTCCAAACCCCCTGAATCTCTTTTGCTCCTTTTCTACTAAAGCAGCCTTGGATGTGGTAATTGTATTTCCCAGAGCTCTTACAGCAATGAATGGGGTTTCCCTCCACCCTTTCTCTAATATTTGATTGTAGTCTTGCAATGCCATGCGACATCATTGTGAAAGAAGGTAAGGACACTCCCTTTTAAATCCTGTGCTTTGGCATCTGAGTGGTGAAATACCAAAGGCTGTGATGACAATGGAAATTGAGTGATAAAGCTTTTTCACCTTCAGCAGATTCTCCTGGCTAATGCCAGGGCAGCTAAGATGGGGAGGGGGGGTTCCTATTCAAATGGATTTGAAATAGGGATGCATTCCAAATCTCTTCATCCAAATCTCTCCTTGATTTTGGAGTGTCAAATGATGCCAACTTGTTTTGTGTTTTCCGCCATGGAGGCACTGATGTACTAAGAAGCTTTTAAAACAATTATTATTTCTAAGCATCACTGTGCATGTCTGGCTTACTTCAGCTTCTGATTCCATTACTTCCATATTACTGAAAGGAATGTATGAATGAAGGAAGGAAGGAAGGAAGGAAGGAAGGAAGGAAGGAAGGAAGGAAGGAAGGAAGGAAGGAAGGAAGGAAGGAAGGAAGGAAGGAAGGAAGGAAGGAAGGAAGGAAGGAGGAAGAAAGGGAGGGAGGGAGAAAGAAAGGAAGGATGGTTTTCCATTTGGTTGTAACATGATTCTTGTTTGTGTGCCTGCAGGAATTCATTTACAGAACAATATAGCATCATAAACAAAGGAACTCAGTGTAATCAGAGATATGATCGTATTCTGTTTGCCCCATTTCAATGGTTTGTCAATGTCCACGTGTGCATTCCTAACATATAGGAAATCTGTTTCTGGAATTAGACAACTTAGGTGCTTCAGCTTGTTTATTAAATGCTGTAAATCTGTTTTACTTATATTTCTCAGATCTATATTAACTTCCTGTGATTCTGGGCCCACTTTAAGGTCCTAGTTATGACCTTGATGCCTTTATGGGTTTGTGGAAATTATACTTGGAAGCATTGCTTCTGGAAGCAAGTGATTTGGGCCAGTGGTAAAGAAAACACAGGCAATAGTTAGCTACCTGTTTTGCTTTGTCTTATTTCCCAAGGCAATCTAAACAAACAAACAAACAAACAAACAAAATGTAAACTGATTGGAGTCTGTAAGCCTTAGCATGACATGGGGCTAATAGTTTGAAAGAATTCTGTTTCAATCGCTTCTGTTCAGTTCCATGTAACAGAAACTACATACTAATTGTTTCTTCAGGCCAGAGTGTGTACAAAGAGATTAGGGCAGTAAATTCCTCCAAAGAATCCTTCACACTAAAGAGAAACTTGCATGAGGACCAGTCAGTTTTGTTTGTTTCCTGTTTTAAGACATGTATGCTCAAAACATGGTTTTCTGTCTGATTGTGGATCAGTGTTTGGAACCAAGGTCAGCTACTGCTCTCTTTGTCTGGGTACAGGTGTGACTGTGTAAACACATGGGCTCAGATGAACTCATCTATCTCTTGCCATTTTTCTTGAAAATGAGATGATTTACACTGAAATGAGATACATAATGATGCCGTTTCCCGTTGATGAAATACAAGTCTTTGTATTTGCTTATTGCATGTAAAAACTCCTCTCCCTACCCATCTCAACTCCTAGGCTGTATGTCTTACAAGTATAATATGGTGATATCTTTGTGCTCTTTACTTGATCCCTGTGATAAGACATGCTTATAAGGCATAGATCTTTTGTGCTTTTCACATATGATATCTTTGCGATGTCTTCTTTAACTCATATACATCCTTACTTTAATTTATGAAGTTAGAAAGCCACACATATCTTAGCAATATGGTGGTCTGTGGTGGTAATGCTCTGGCAAGTGGTGGCTGCTCCCCCTTTTCTTATGTTGTGATGGACATCATTGTAGCCACCAAGTGAAGACATGTAGTATATGCTGGTTTGGGTAAACTCTCCGAAACTGTGGAATTCTGTTTACCTGAAAAGCCTGAGCATCTTGTTAGAAGGAGTCTAAGAATGATTGTTTTAATTAAATGCCTAATACAAGGCACTGGTTGTCCTCTATAAATTTTACATAGCCTGGGATCCACAGACCTGAAGGAAGTAGCTTATCATGAACCTGTGTGCCAACTTAGATTTTCTCCTGGTTGTCTTGTTTCCCAAGTCCCTTAGATCTCCCATAGCTCAAATGCTGTGTTGGCTCTGATGCCCATTCTCTGGGATATCTCAGAGGAGGTCCAGCAGGCACCCTCCTCAGTGTGATTTCAAAGGCCTCTGCAAAGTGGTTTGAAAGGGAACTAGTGCTTTGTGGCTGTGGGAGAACTATTACTTGCATTTTTTTCCTGATAACATTTTTAACTAGGTCACTCTCCCCCACCCTCTCCACTGGTTTATACTTTCTTTTGTAAAGCAGCTTGTGCCATTAAGGATGGTGGGAAATATATGGCATACCTATTTAAAGTAACTACAGTAATTAAATAATGAGGGTAGGGCACACATTGGCTTATTGGGGATAGTGGAGGTTTCCATAATCATGTGTAATATTGACTGTTAAATATGCTTATAGTTTACACAGGCCTTCTGAGAGGGCCAGAGAGTCATGGGCCACATCTAGCTTTTGATGACCCTAGTAAAAAAAATGTATATGCACTTAAAGTTGCAGCTCCAAGGGGAGAAGCATATGTGAGACTTTAGTTTAACAGGGACATGAATAAGTTGTGAAACTTAAGAAATGTCAGAAATTTTACAAAAGTTAATTTAAGCCCCCCTCCCCGCAATTGGCCCTGAGCTTATGTGCCCATGTAGTGCTTTCAGTACTCTGTGTGGTAAAAGTTTACATACTTGTATGTGTCCTATTCGTTGAATTTTGTTCCCCTAAAAGTTCTACTGACCAGAAAACTAGGCCAATTATCCATACTTCTACATAGAACTGAGGTGAGTTCTGTGTGAAACCTGCTAACAATAGATTTTGAGCTTGATCTTACTGGAAATGAGAGTTTTCAAGATTTTTAGTGCAGAATTTGTTCCCAGTCCTAAAGTGGATGGATGGTACCTTAATTTTATTTCAGGTTTATGTAATGTCTTTCTTTAGACAAAACAGCCTCATGTTATTTTGAGGGAAATGCATTTTCTTTTCTGATTTCTGCCCCCCTCCCCCTCCTGCTGAGAGCTTTGTCATAGCTGAGGTCTCAGTTACTAAAAGAATGCAAAAATAGTTAAAATTAAAAGCTAAGACAGAAAAAAAATCAAAATTATCTCAGGCATTTAATTGGGTGTGGGTAGGTAGAAAAAAATAGACATTTTCCCCTATTTAGCCAATCTTGAAACAGGCACAAAGTTAAGCTACTTTTGATTAAAAGTCCTGGATCCAATGGCCCAGCACATTCAAGGGCACAAGTCAGCGACCAAGAGTCCTTTGTCTCTTGCTCTTCAAATCAAGCCAATGTAAACTGTGTTTGCTTGGTATCTAGAGGCCAAATAGGGAAAGAGCCTTCTACTGCAATAAAAAACTACTATCATGATACGGAATATCATCGTATTAGAGGCTTCAAATTGTGGCTGAATATAAGGCACCATTTGCCTTTAATCCCACCCTGCTCAACCTCATATGCTCACCCTTAACATAAGAAAAATGAAGCAAATAAAAGTTTTGTCTCCCAAACTTTTAAAACTGATATCCTATTAACTGCTAACTGACTAGCATACCCTTTACCCCCTGACAGTGTACTTCAAAACTCTGCAAACAGAACTGGCAAAAAGACCTCAAGATTATAGCAAAGATAGGTTGCCAATGACCAGCCAACAGTGGGCAATCCATGGTCCACCACCAGTACATTTGATGGTGGGAAGAAAGGGAGAGGGAATTGAAAATACCTGGAGATTTGGGGTGTGGAGCCTGAGGAAGGGCAGGGTTTGGGAAGTGGAAGGATTTCAATAGAGTATCATACTCTAGACTTCACCTCCCAAAGCGGCCGTTTCCTCCAGGTGAACTGTATCTCTGCCATCTAAAGATCACTAAAAATAGCAAGAGATCTCCAGATGCCATCTGGAGGTTGGCAACCCTAATGCCTAGCCATCTCAACTTCACTAGCTTATCATTCTTGCAGGCCTGTCAAGTGTTGGGCTGAGTTGTGGTTGCTAGGAAATGGTATTCTGTAACTCTGCCTTGTTCCATTGAGTAACATTTCAGAACCTAACAAGTCCTTGGAAAATGCCTGCTTGTTTCAAGTGCAAAAGGTTTTTAACTCAAAAGAAAGTTTTCCATCCATGCATAGTCTGTGCAAGAGCAAAGTAGGCCGCTCACAGTGGCTGCAATGGGGTTTCAGAGGTCTGGTTAAGTGGAATCCCACAATAAACCATGCTATCTGTGATTAGAAAAGGTCAGCTGCATTTTCTGTCAGGGAGATAAATTTGTAGTAAAGGTCAGAATGATTAAGACATTTTCAGTCTGCCTTAGTCTGTCAGATACTCTTAGTCTTTATTGTACTAAATTTTTTATGAAATGCAATACCTGATTAGACAGTTAAAATCCAATAACAGCCAAAACACACCTCCTAGTTTTCCCTCTGGAAACGGGTGAAATTACAAGATTAAAAACAAACAGGTACTTTTAGCCAGCAATAAGCTAACACCAGTGTCAGAAGTTACAAAATTACAGAATGTGTTGTTGCACATACCATTTTTCCTAACTGAATTGCAACTGGCAATGCTACATTTATCCATGGGTGCCAGCTAACAAATCTCAGTCCTTTCCTCCACACACCTCTCATCTAGTCTCTAAACTTGTGGTTGTCAACATTCCCAAACCCTGGACCCACCTTTACTTCTAGAAAGCCACATGAGACTTACTGAATGACAATCATGTAGCAGGAAGTTACATGACACCATAGTCATGTGACAGGTATAGTCTCTGAATTTGCTTGTACCAAAAAGGAATCTTGTTGACCCCTGAGTGATCTCTCTTTGTTTTCCTACTGCTCCAATTCAGCATGTGTGTAAACAAAGATAATAGGCATGAAATTCATGTTTGTTATGTGAATGCCCCAGCAGCATGTGCAGTGGCAGCATTTGACTCACTGCACTGAGCCCATGAGCTAGGACCTGGATTTTTTAAAATCAAAAATCAGTTTCTGATGACTCTGCTGCCTTAGGGTCTAGTGCACAAGTCCCCAGCCTTTCAGCACTTGCAGGTACTATTGGAATTCTGACTCAGGGGTGCAACTCAAAACTGGCTGCCACATGAGTTGGAGCCAATCCTAAAAAATGCAGGGAGTGACATTATGCATAACTCTAACTTTAACCCATCACCATTTCAGGCATAAGCTCTGATTAATTGGGTGCATTTTAACATGAATACATTGTTTATTTTTTTTTCTTATTTAGGCACATTTTACCTTCAGTGATGCAGTGAAAATCTTTGTGCTGTGATAGCAGGTGCTGCAGATTCATTTTAAAAAAACCTGTCCAGCCAATCAGAAACCCTGTTGAGCAAAGCCCCACCTGACCCCACCTAGTTTCTAAAAACACTTGGTAGGCACCAGGAATGGTTTCAGCAGGCACCTCATTGGAGACTCCTGGTCTTGCAGAATACAGAACCTGCAAATGTTTGCAGTTTTGAATGCAAGTGCTCTACCTATGATGAGTACCTCTTGAATTTTTAGTTTGGTAAACTGCAAATATGGACATTCATAAAACTGTTAACGTTCAGTTCCTGTAAATATTGATTCATTTAGAGTATTTATATTCCTTCCCTGACACAGTCAGGAGCCACGGTGAGAAACACCAATAAACACAATAGGAAAAGAGCCACCTCCTGAATCAGAATAATTAAAACAGACAAGTCAGAATCTATATCTTCAACCTTCCAGCTGGCCAATTAAGCTCTCTTAAACCCAGCCTCCTGTGGATATTTTTTGTAAGGGAACTGATCCCTGTGGTCTGGAGATTAATTGTAACACTTATAGATTTCCAGACCCCACCTGGAGGTTGGCAACCCTAACTCTATATTATATCCTTGTGGATGTCCATCTCTCCCCAAACCCACCCTTTCGAAGCTCCACACCCAAATCTTTGGGACGTTCCCAACCCAAAGCTAGCAACTCTGTTCCTTCTCTCTATCATATTTTCCATTCTGCCCTTTTTTGGTTTTCACTTTGAAATATGTTCCTTCAATAACGAACCTCTTTGCTGAAAATCAACAGAAGAACAGATCTTGGTTTCTTTATGTGTAAGGTGTGCTTTTCTGTTCAGCAGTCATTTATGGGTAAGTGCAGGTGCAGGCCTGCTAGAATGACAGGGAAAACAATGGGATGTTAAGAAAAAAAATAGCACATAAATTCATTACAATCAGGACCTCCACAGCCCTTGTCTGCTGCACACCTCCCTTGAGAAGGAAGCAGGAGATACCTGCAGTATCACAGAGCAAGCGATAAGAGCTAATGAAAGGAGAAAATGAGTGTCATAAATATGGAGCTCTGGAGCTGATGGGAAAACCTCTGGGGACAATCAGTCCTTCACTCCTTAAAAGCGAAGCATAAGAATGGGGTGGAGAAGCATGACTCGTTAGTAACACTTTCCCCAGGGTCTTTTCATGCACCCCAGAAAATGCACACACCCAGAAAATATTAGTCTTGCCAGCAATTTCAGTGTATTTGCAAGTGTATGTTCACGTATTCATGTGTATGTTCATGTATATAGATCTGTGAGATTGCAGTGTGACTCTCAGGCACAAGTAGTACAGCACATTTCCTAGAGCAGGTTTACTATGCAAATAAATGTGCCAGGGAACTCATAGAATGCAGTGCTGCCAAGTTTCACGGATGGATTTTTCTCCCTAGATTGACAGCTGTGGAAACAGGCAAACTCTGTTTATCCACTCCAGAGGCATGAATCAGAACAGTTGTGGCAACAGAAAATGACTTGCACATCTTACCTCAGTTTAGTATCTCTCTACCGCATAGAAGGAACAACAATTTAAGTAGTGGCTGCTCCACGGCTTAACATTGTTGAAGAGCTGAGGGGTGACATGAAATAGAAGGGAGACAGAAAGTTAGGCTGGTTCAAAACTAGTCCTTACCCTGTAATGGAAATAAGTGCTGCCATAGCTGCTGCCTTCACAATCACCCTTTGCCCCAAAATACAGAAAGTAGGCAGTAACGTGAATTTTCTAAAGAAACAGTCCAAAAGTGTAGGAGTGGGTGGAACTACTGAGTCCCGGTTCAGAAAGGTTTGTTGGAATCCATAAACAAATTGTGGATTGTAGAATCCAAGATCTCAAATGGAGCTTGGAGGCCTCCAGGGGGCACTTACAGTTATTAACTGCCCCCCTCTGTGCACTGGAGGGTTAAAGGAAGCAAGGCCCATCACAGACTGGAAACATTTTGTTTGTTCTTTTTGAATTAATTGACTGACATTAATACATCTGGAAGTATGTCAGCTGTTTGCCGAGTTCCTTATAAAAGTTGAAAGATCCAAAAAAGCAAGGTATCTTTGGTGGGGTTTTTTGGATCTCTGGTACAGACTTTCCTGCCTAGATTCTGATGCCATTGGCTCACTGACATAACTTCTGGAAATTACATCATCACACCACTGACAACATGGGAGATGCCCTAGAATTTGGGCAAAACTCTATGGTAAAAGCAATTTCTGCCATATCGTTTTTGGCCAAATTCCAGAGCATTTCCACGTCATCACTGATGTGATTATGTCAATTTTGGAAGAGCCATCAATTTGCCAATGACATCAAGGCCTAGGCATCCATTTGGACCTAGTAGTACTAGTGTATTTACGATTAACAGCCATCAACACAACAATTCAAAAAGCCAAATTCCAGATTATTTACAAACGAAGAGGTTAGAAAGCTAAAATATAAAGTAAAACTTATTTTATGCTCTCCTGTATTTGTTTACCAAAACACAAAACCGGGCTACATCACTGGAGACTGTTTGGTCCTTACCCAACAGCAAATAGTTCAACCCATTTGGGCCTAGTGACATCCCTCACTCCTTCTCTGGTGGTTGCCCAGGGGTACCTGGCAACCCTACACAGGAAAAATGCTTAGTGTAGGCACAATGAATAGGGCTGCAAGATCCCAGTTGGGAAACACCTGGAGATTTGGAGCGGGGGGTAGAGCCTGAAGAGGGGAGGGTTTGGAGAGGGCTAGGACTTCAATGGGGTAGAATTCCATAGACCTGACCTTCCAAAACAGCCATTTTCTTCAGGTGAACCAATCTCAGTCACCTGGAGATCAGTTGTAATCCCAGGAGATTTCCAGCTACCACCTGGAGGTTGGTAATCCCAACAATAAAGCCTCCTAAACAGGGAAGGGGTGGCAATATTGCTGCTTCTTTAGTGCCGTGCCAGCAAAATAGACAGGAAAAGCATAGAATGGGTACTTGTTAATCAGACCATACTGTTCTCAGCTCTCAGTGGATCCTGAGTCAGATCATCAGGAAATCTTTGACATCAAGTAGAGTTTGCATTTTCCGACCAAATCGTTGTTCAGGTTGTACTCTGCCCTATCTCTAATTAAGTTCATCGGAATGCCTTTAAGTCTCAATAAAGCACTTTTGAATATCCCTTTTCATGGCTGAGATATGGTAGCCTTAATGAATCCAGAACTCAGCTGGCATTTGCACACATTTCCGACTGACTGATTTTTAACATCATTTTAAACGTATTTATAACCTCACTCAGAAGAGACCCAAGGCAGCTTACACACATGTGCATCACAGAAGAATAAGTAAAACAAACATCACACACACACACAGGCCAGTAAACATTAATTAATCCCCAGGGAGAACTTCATATTAGTTTTTGGATCATGGTGGTTTTAACTGACAGCTACAAGTGGTAGAAGGGCAGATCTCAAGATATGCTTTGATGCAATAAATAACTATCAATAGAATCCTGAGGTGGAAAGGCCAAAACCACTGTAAGGAGTGTTTATGCTTGCACAGAGACTCTTATGCTGGTGCTGGGGAGCCTTGTAGCAGCATAATGCCCAGGTGCCAGCACTACTGTGGCACCAGCGCTCCTCTGGCTCAGCCTGCGCCAGTGCCAAAGGAAGCATTCCCAGGGCTGGGGCCAGCTTTAGCCTTCCTGAGACCTTTTGGCTTGGGAATGCCCTCATTTGCTGGCACAGACTTACACTGGCAAAATCAGTGGCACAGTCCGTTGAACTGCATAGGCTTCAGGTGAAAGGGGAACTGTTGCCTTTGGGTTGTTGTTTGCAGCACAACAAACCTCTTGGGAAGTGTCACAGCTGCACCATTTCTGGTTGTGGCACAACTCCCCCCCTCCCCGATTGCACTGCTTGTTGACTAAATGAAGCCTTCATGTCAGTGTATCTCAATGCCATTTGCAGGGAAACAGCAACAGAAGGAGGCTTGGGTCACCATGTCCCTCTTATAGGCCAGGGGTCACCAATATTTTCTCCAATATTGCACTAATGAGAATTTCCTTTTAAGTAATGAAAAATGTCCCTTAAGCTACTCCCTCCCTAGCCTGTTTTGTTCTATACTTGAAATAGAACATAAATCAGGAAGAGCACCAGAAATGAAATTATCAGTAGCAAGACACCATAAAGTTCTGTGAAATAAAAGCTTTAATAAAGGCATGACACAATCTTTTTCTGGGCTTTCTACAGTATTCTGCAGTAATTGGTGAGCTACCTGTTGGGAAACCACTGGTGGAGGTCTTTTGAAGGCTAGATCAGATGCACCTTTAGTCTGATCCAGCAAATTCCTTTGGTTATCCTGGGCTATAAACTGATGACTCTCAGGATCACAGGCTACAAGGAGATAGCCAGAATTTAAGTGAAAGGGAAGAATTAATTTTAAGTTGTATGTGTTAATTTTTCTAGGATCCTAAACAGAGCAGGCAAGGAAGTTTGGAGACTAAGTTGCTGCATTGGTTAAGATCAGCTGGTTATTCTTCTCTGGTAAAGAAGTCACCCTTTCCCTCCGATGAACTGTTGAAACTGAGTTTACTTACTTTGTTACATTAGAAAACACAAAACTCTTTTTCACATTTACAGATTATAGGCTATTGGTTTTAAGCAAAACAATAAACAACATCTGCACTCACAGAAATACACAGAAACCCAGAGATTTTAGTCAGCAGATTGTTTCACCTGTTGAAAATTGTCCCAGCATGCAGTACTTGTATGCTAGAATGAAAAGAAAACCCAACATTCAGTTCACATGTATGAGCTGGGCTGGCTGATTATTTTAGCCATTCGCTCTCTACCATGTACTGATGTACAGGATCACAAATAATATGGACCCTGGCCTGCAGTCCATGGCAGCCATTTTGACTGAGACAGGGCTGCACTGGTGAAAAGAAGCAGCTATCTGGCCTGTATGAACTGTCTCTTCATTTTTGTGTGATATTTAGAGTTTCTATCCCAATAGCACACAGATAAACTGATCATGCAAGGTATTAAGATTCCCCTTATAAATATTTTGTCAAGAGTTAATGAATGATTTCATAGCTATTATAAGCATGTTGCAGAGAGGAGCAGCATGTGCTACAGATGGCTATAGGTTGCATCTGGAGAAGGTGTTAGAGATTATTATAAACCATGGTTTGAAGCCTCCTGTTTGATTCTATAAACAGCTGATTAACTACTTCTTAAAATAACAGTTAATCATGCATTACTTCTTTATAAGCTATTTTAAAATGGAATTTAAAACTCAATCTAATGTGAGACTAGCAAACCAACTGCACTTTCCTGGTGGCTTTAACAAGTGATGGTCACTTGGAGGATTACAGTTTGGTAGACAGATGACGGCAGAGGCTGATTTCTTCTTGCAGGCTTGCTTGAATAATAACCCCAAGTGTGGTGACCAGTTGCATAATAGCTCCCTGGCAGATCTTTTCTTGTCTGTGTAGTAGAGATAGTGATCAGATATGGAGAAAACATGCCCTTGACTTCCTGTGGCAAACTAGTCTCTAAAGGACCCATAACTTTTGGGAAGAGTGGCTGTCTTGTGCATATGCCTGTATTTAATTTATGCCATAGAACTGCCTGAAGATCACCATTTGGCAAGAAGATTTCTTTTGGCTCTTCCCATTCCTTTGCCAAACCATACAGTTATTTGTTGCAGTTGAGATATTTGACCTATTTTAGTAAAACGCCATTCCTGGGCTGTCAAATACTTATGATGGATTGCGGCAGGACTTTTTTTGTTTGTTTGGAGAGAGCTTAGCTAGTAATAATATCAGCCAGGATTGTCAAAAATAGGCACCCCCAGTGTTAGTCTCCTGAATCTATATTAATGAATCAAAATAAGCAGCCTGAATTTCAAAAAAACAGTGAGCCTCCAGCCACTCTGTGCAACCCTTTAGAACTCTGGAAAATCAGGCCATTTATTTATGTTCCTAAATATTGATTTAAAAGTATAACTTTGAGAAACTATATTTGGACATCATGGCCTAATTTTTAAAATTAGATTCTCCCTAGTGCAGATCTTCCAGGAAATCTCCAACAACAAAATTGGGAGACAACTTGCCACTGACATACAGCAACCTCTGGGTTGGACCACATTAACAGCCAGTGGTGCCCCAGAACAATCTAGAGTCAGCAACGAATAAAGTCAGGTTTTATGCAGTCTGTCAACCATGAAGGTGAAAGCAAAGATTGCCAGCATTGTAACTTACAAGATGTGTGTCTTACATATATGCATTGGACATATCCACTTATTTGGTCTTTTGGAGAGAAAGTAATTATGCATATCAGTTTTGTATTATAATATTAATTGACCTTCGTGGTTGCTTTTGTTATTTGTCAACTATTTTCTTGCTTCTGGAGGTTAATTGATGGTCTAATAAACAGACCCTCCATTCCGCTTGCTGTTGCTAAAAGACTTCTATTACAGCACTGCAGAGATAAATGCCCATATCCCACTGAGGACTTTACAACATTTGAACATATGGCAAAAAGATGGCAATTGTGTATGGACATCCTTTTTAGATATTTAGAAGCCTTTTACACATGTAGACATGCCATCATTGTTGCTCTATTTTCTGTTTCTTTTCTAGTTGAGGTTTGTAATTCTGAAAGAAAAGATAAGATTTTTTGTAAAGGTAGAAGGGAAGAGAGTTACACTGAGTTTGAAGAAACTGGCTAGAACAGATTTTGAAAAGTATATTATCCTGACAACCAAACTGACAGTGCTCCAATCCACCATTTTTTCAATGGGTAGATTGATTCGTTTGTTTGTTTTATTTATTATTTAGAAAATTTGTGTGCTACCTCTCCAGGGAATCTGCTTGAGGGGGCTTACCGAGTAAAACATGATAAAACTTCAGATAGCATAAAAATCAGTAGAAATAATACTACTGAAAGTTCAGCATAAAAACCCACACAGAGCATAAAAGCATAAAACATTAAACATTTATCAAGTTAAGTCTTAAATAGTGGACTGGACAATGTGAAAGAAGGCAGTCCTTCGAATACTCCAGCTCCATGCCTTTTTGGATCTTAAACATAAGAACCAGCACTTAGAATTGTATCCAGAACCACATGGGTAGCAGTGCAGACTTTTCTGCACATGAATTATATGATCCCTCCTTTCCATCCCTAACAGTGGCCCAGCTGCCCTGTTTTGGACCAACAAGTTTCCAGACCATTTTCAAAGGCAGCCCCACATACAGCACATTTCAGTAATCTAACAAGGATGTGATCAGAGCCCAGATCGCTATGGGCAGATCAAGGAACAGCTATAGCTGGCATATCATCTGATATCGATTAAAGATGCTTCATGTCACAGGGATCTGTGCTTCTGACTGTAAGCCAGGATCCACCAGCACACCCAAGCTATAAACCCTTATCTTTCAGCCCCTTCCAGAAAATACTAGCTCCTTTCTTCAAGAAGCTTGGTGACTGAGCAACAGCATCTCAGTTTGGTCTTGTCTGAGCTTCAGTTTATCATTTTCCATCATCCTCATCCATCATTTTTGTTTCAGTTTTTCACTTCCACAGATCCACTTGTTTCACAACTGGATGTCATCTACATACCACTTACTCCAAATCCCCTAAAAGTATCATGAATCTGCTATACAAAATGGGGACTGAATGGGTCGATGTAGATGATCTCTGTTCTTTAAACAACCAAGAATGTCAAAGAACAGAGGTCAAAAAAACCTCAGTGTTAGTAAGCTGGAAAAAGTGTTAGTTATTTTTATTTTAAAACAGTAGCCAGCCCATCTTTCTTCAGTGAGCCCAGTCACTCAGATGTGAAAACTGTCTGTAGAACTTTCATCCTTGCCAGCATCCCAGATTCACCTGAGTTTGTATTCATAAAAAGGCCCTTGGAAATGAAACCACCCTTTCTGGAGACTGTGGTGGATTTGTCCCTGGAAGGTCTTTGTTCTGCTATAGAGGATGTGGGAATTACTCTGCTGAGTCAGATTTCAAGAGGCTGGACCCTAATGAGAAGATCTATTCTCCATCATTTTCCCCAACATCTTAAGTAAGATTCTATTTTGCTGCCATCACCAGATGAGATATATTTGTCTAAAGTCATTTCAAAAGTTCTTCTTTGAATTAAGCACTGGATACCTTATCAAAATCAAATAGACTTAAGGGAAGCCTTAGAGATATCCCTGGTTAAAGTAATTTGGATCTAGCCAGTCATTGCTCTGAAATTTGTTTGTATAATGATAATTATCCCAGAGAAGTGGCTTGCAAAAATTGGTTCTTGGGTATTCCTTTTTTCTCTCCTTTCCTCTGGATGCTTCCATTGTGACCTAAAGGAGTCAGTTCAGATGGTTTTTGTGCTGACGTATATCTATTTGCAATGGTGTGGCTCAGATAACGTCTGCTAAGGGCGCTCATACAAATACCCTTGGAAATGAAACCACCCTTCTGGAGACTGTGGTGGACCTGTCACATAGGTCCTGTCCAGAGGTGGGATCCAACCAGCTCTCACCACTTCTCTAGACGTGGTTACTAATTTTTTCTGAGTGCCGAGAAGGGGTTACTAAAGCAACCTCCCTGCCCAATAGGGACTGGAGGGGCGTGTGTGCGGCAGCGTCACTGTTTGAATCCCACCACTATCGGAACCTGTTATTAAAATTTTTGGATCCCACCACTGTCTAGACTGCCGTGGTGGCGAACCTTTGGCACCCAGATGTTATGGACTACAATTCCCATCAGCCCCTGCCAGCATGGCCAATTGGGATAGGTGAATATGACCATCTCATTTTTGGATGCTGTCATGTGAATAGTTTTGTTTCATCCATTTATGTTTCATCCACTTATGTTGCTGGTCCAGATGACTCATTTGTTTCTTTTATATATTTTATGGCTACTTTATGGATTTCATGGTATTCATGCACAGAGTTGCTGTCTTTGTTATTTAGGTCATTTATACCCAGTCTATCCAGGTATTTGCTGAAGGCAGCTAATAATGCAGAATATGACAATACAAATAAAACAAATCAAAACAATTAAATGGTTTTAAACCATTCCACAAAACCCATCCATAAACACTAAAACCATCCCACTACATATGTCAGTGCCAGCAATAATAAATAAAATCATCAGTGTCAAACCGTCATGAACTTAACAGCAGGAAGGGCTTGGATCCTGTGATAAATCTCTGCTAACAGAGATTGCCTTCTTGCGTGCCCTCAATGGCCTCAAATGCTAAACAATGAGGGATACACTACTGGAGGACATCTGTGAAAAGTAGCCCCTTTTACATTAGTAGAAATGTACTGTGGAATTGACAGCTAGTGAGGTACAGCTGTAATAGCGCTGGACTAGCATTGGAAAGACCCAAGTTCAAATCCCCGCTCTTGGGCCATTCAGTCTCTCTCAGCTTTACCCAACAATGCTGTGAGGAGAAAATTGGGAGGGGAGAACCACACATGCCAACCTTCATTTTTCTGGAGAGAAGTGGTGTGAAAAGGTGCCAGTTTGATAGGGATCCTCCAGGCCAGAAGATGTATGAATTTCTATTGTTGGTTTAGTGATGCATACATTTTGGGGGAAGTTAAGGGTCACAGATTTGATTTGCAGAACACAGAAGGGAAATTGAATTGTGTGTCTGCAGCTTCTGGGTTGGTTTTGGGCTTGCCAGCAGATTTAAAGGGGTCTTAATGCGGCCAATAGGTTTAAAGGGTTTGCAAGTCAGTTTGCAGCCTAAAGCTGCATATCTGTCTTGATCGAGCACCTCTGTTCTACCCTGCCTGGCATTGCCTTGGGCAGGGCCACCACTGGGCTATTCAAGAGCCCTCTCCTGGATCCAGCTTCCAGGAGGTTCCAGGAGGCTGCCACTGACCTTGAGCAGCTGCCAGTCAGTGAGGCTGACTCCTGACATTGGGATAGTCATATTCTCTAAGGCCGTTTCCGCACGGGCAGAATATGGCGGCCTGGGGACGGCAAAAACGTCGTCCCCAGGCCGCCATTCGCCATTCGCTTGGAAGCGCACTTTCCTGGAAATGCCGGCTGGGAGCGCAGCAGCTTCCAGGCACTTCCCCCCCCCCCCACTCCCTCCCTTCACTTACCTGGTCTCCGGCCCTCCGGCGCGTCGCCGGGGCCTGGGGACACGCCCCCCTGCTCTGCGACGCTGAAGCAGGCGCGCAGGGCAGGGGAGGCGTGTCCCCAGGCCCCGGCGACGCGCCGGAGGGCCGGAGACCAGGTAAGTCCACCGGGCGACGGCGCCCAGCGGCGCCGTCTTCCTGGTTCTTTCTGGGACCGTCCATGTGGACGGCCGCTTCTGCCTCCGTGCGGAAGCGGCCTTAGACTCATTTTCATGGTAGAGTTGTTGTGAGGGTAAAATTGAATTGTCCTATGTATCCCTTGAGCTTTTAAACTGCCAAGAAAGAAGAAGAGGAAAATGGAGGTTACAGCAAGCATCTCTAAGCGTTGAAGTCACTTCTGGCATGACTGGATGTCAGCAAATCTCCATGGATGCTCTAGCATTCAGCTAAAACTCTATGGTTAAATCTAGCACTGGTTGAACCACATAGTTTTGGGGTAACTGCTAAAGCATCCTGTTATTTCCAGTTGGAAATGCTGAAGCACATCGACATCAATATCATTATGTGGCCAGCATCCTCCTCCTCTACAGTAGTACATCTTCCTGCATTTGTCAGCCGTGCTAGGAACTCTAATTCCTAAGTGGTGCAGGCTCTAACTGTTAGAACTTGATGCAGCCTCTTCTGCTCGTTTCACTACCTGAGCCTATGGCTGCAAACCTTAAACAGAGGTTTCCACAAACCTTAAATGGAGTGGAAGCAGAGCAGCACCTCAGGGCAAAGTGCCAGCATTTAAATTGAACTCTGCAGGTTTGGCTGTGTTGTAATTTTCACTTTTGTTGGGGGGGGAGGGGCTGTCCTAGTCTCCCCCTTCCCTTACTAGCCTGAGGTTCCGATGGGGCATCCTCTTAAATCAAGCTTGAAAGGAAATTGATTGGAAAGGAAATACCATTATGAAGAAAGAATTTATTCCCTTCTGTTTGACAGAAGGCAGAGTTTTGTCTATATTATGGAATAAATATTAGCTGGCCAGTTGCTCTAAGAACTGGAAGCCATTCATGCTGTTATGATGGCTTTTCATCATTATTTGACATAAACCTGGGGTTTCTGCCTCCCTTATTTTCAGAAGTGCAGCTTTCAGGACTGGATGCACTCTTATTTATTTTAGGCATTTATACTCCACCTTTCTCACTAGGACTCAAGGCGGGGCACACATTGCGCAACAACTATATCGATAGGACTAAGGCATCCAATAAATAATGCAGTAGAGTTTGGATTGCAGAAATCAGAAAATAGAGCTGAAGCAAATGAAAACCAAGCATAAGAGTAATATGCTATGCTAATCAGTGAGGAAATCACATAGGAGGATCCTATAGCAACAGACACTACTTACTACACACAGGAGCTTAGTTCAACCCACAGTACACTATAGCCCTGTTGCAGCCTCCTGAATAGTCCATTTTTGTATAGTTTGTGAAAAGCCAGATAGTTGGAACCTTCCTGACCTCATCAGGCAGGTCATTCCACAAAATGGAGGCCCCATCAGAGAATGCATGTGTGTGATGGTAGCTGTTGATTTTTCCCATTCAGAAGGTGGAGCCCTTGATGGGTGGCACTATGCTCTTGTCCTTGTGGAATCTTAATGTGCACGAACTTGTCCTTCTGTGTTTTCTAGCAATGTGCTTGAATTGTGAGACCCTTGATCAGGCTGCATTAAAAAAAAAACAGGCCAAGAATTCCCAGTGCATACTGCTCCCTTCAAGTTAGAAGAGAAGAAGAAGAGTTTGGATTTATATCCCCCCTTTCTCTCCTGTGGGAGACTCAAAGGGATTTACAATCTCCCTGCCCTTCCCCCCTCACAACAAACACCCTGTGAGGTGGGTGGGTTGAGAGAGCTCCGAAAAGCTGTGACTAGCCCAAGGTCACCCAGCTGGCATGTGTGGGAGTGCACAGGCTAATCTGAATTCCCCAGATAAACCTCCACAGCTCAGGCGGCAGAGCGGGGAATCAAACCCGATTCCTCCAGATTAGAGTACACCTGCTCTTAACCACTACGCCACTGCTGCTCCCATCTCACCCAAGTTACACATCTTCCTATGAGTGCATGAGCCATGGCAGCACATCATTCCTTGTGAAACCTGTAGCTGAAAATAAACTTGTTCTTTGTGATAGTGGGAAATCCTATACAACTTTTAGCAATTAATTGAGCAGAAACATAGAGTTTCCATACCAGGGCAATGAACTGTTGTGCAATTTTGTGTGGCAAATCCCCATTGCAGCTTGCTCTTGAGACTGGTTATTTACTGTTCTATTTAAAATCAGATGAGAGTCTGAAATTAAGGGAGAGACCAAGTCTTCTTGAAAATCCACGATTGAGAACTATCTCCATCCAGGTATCTCAGAACCGGTTTCAAAGATGTCCATTTGCCTACACTGGACCACATTTGCATTTTTTAAAAAAAACATTGATTAAAATACTTACATCTCACCTTTCACATTGACTTTGGAAAGTCAAGATAACTTAAAATGGCTTTCCTAACACACCGTGTGCTTTGAACAAGAATCAGAAGACAACATGGCTTGAGGGAAAAAATGTGAGAGGTTGGTATGTTCAGGCAAGTACCTGAATATCCATTACACTGATGATTTAAGAAGTACCATGAGTTATGATAAGAAGGCATCATGGCTTACTGGGGAAGTATTTGGTGGTAATGCAGCAGGTTTACATAGGATTAGAGGGCATAACAGCTATGATGGAGCAGCAGAAATGTAGTTTGGAGGGTAAGAAATCGCTGTGGAATGGAGTCTTGTTTACTTCCCTGAACATTGAATGTATTAAACAATGAGTTACTGCTAGAAGAACCAAGTGCAATGCATTGCAATAGGACTGAGACCCTAGCACAGGCCTAAATAGAATTGTCGAAGGCTTTCATGGCCGGATTCAACTGGTTCTGGTGGGTTTTCCGGGCTGTGTGGCCATGGTCTGGTAGAGTTTGTTCCTAACGTTTCGCCTGCATCTGTGGCTGGCATCTTCAGAGCTGTATCACAGAGAAATCCACCAGATCACAGCCACACAGTTCGGAAAACCCACCAGAACCAGCTAAATAGAATTGCTCCTCCTATGCCCACTTACTTCAACAAACTTGGAAGGGAGTAATTGTGGTTTAGGATTGCAGTATTCATGGACCAGCATTCTCTCAGGATTGGCCTTGTTTTGCTTAAGAATGGACCTGTTGGTCCAAATTTTGAAGACTACCACCAAAAGTTCAAAGGCTGTGTTGTCTAAAAATGGCTACATTTACAATCTAGTTGACCCAGTTTGGGGTCTTAACATTGAAAATACTGGAGTGGAAAGAAGGGTACTTTTCTGACAACTATTCTGTATTCTTTCTTACGTGGTCGGCCTGCCAGTTTCTTCCACACTCCCTCCACCCCCAGTTTGGTAATATCTCCTTTCCTAAACAGTATCACATACTCTCTTCCTCTTCCGAGTACCACTGCAGGCCAGCTCTGCTATAATATCCTTGATGTTTGCACAGTATCATTGGCAATATCTATGTAAATTTGCTCAAGATAGCAATTTAGCTGCTTTTCTGCTGATAAATGAAGAAACATCTTAGTAGTTGAGAATGGAAGCTCCATTTTACATAAAGTGACTTGTGGGAGCCCTCTTGGCCAAAAGGTCCATCTGACTATTAGCTATCATGTCCCTGGATGATTTCTGCTCTGCCTGCTTTGATTTTCTTTAGATGCAGCTTGGGGACAGTGACAGCTTGGGGAAGCATGGCATGGGCTTGCTACGTCTGTGAGGAATTGTGATGAGTCCCAGCCTTGGGAAAACAGGTCCTGGCATTTAGCAGGGTTCTTTTTTTTCTTTTTGCAATTAATCAAAAAGGTGATCGGGCAGAACCCCTTGCAAAGATAGGTTGAAATGATGGCAGATGCCATGATCCAGGACTCAATGTTTCATTGTCACCTTTTCTTGGATAAGTGGAAAATATTGCCTTCTAGTAACAGTTCAGATTCATGTCTGTTCTGATTTCTATGCCCATGTATTTCTATGCCCATGTATTTCTATGCCCATGTGACTTTGGAGTAGATCATTGGTTTGAGTTTTCTCTTGCCGTTTACCATGGAGAAGTGGGAGGGGCTGTGGCTCAGTGAAAGATCCTCTGCTTTGCATGGAGAAGGTCCCTGGTTCAATCCCCAGCATCTCCAGTCAAAAGTTCAGACTGAAGATGATGTGAATGACATCAGCCTGAGATCCTAGAGAGCCTCTGCCAATCAGACTAGATGTTGCTGACCTTGGTGGACTGGTAGATTGATTCAGGATGAGGCAGCTTTGTTTGCGTCCATATGAATGTTTAGGACTCCACATTGCTGATGTTGTCTTGTGATGAGAAAAATCTGCACAATTTACTTTCCCCAAGTTTTGACCCGAGCAATTTTGCAGCTGTGATTCTTGACTCACATGTACCTGTGAATACTGATTTTGTTGTTCTACCAAGGTCAACATTCCATCTAGGTCAGTATTGACTTCTTTGACTGTCAGGGGCTTTCCAAGGTCTCTTGGGCAAAGATCATTCGTATCACCTGGTACCTTAACCTTTTAACTTGAGATGCTGGGATGCAACATTTCTGCATGAGAAGCATCTTCTCTTTCACTGATCCAAACCACCCCTGCCCCCACTTCATTCCCCGCTGTTGCTACCCAGTTGACTTTTTGAACAAAGTTCCTTCTAGCCTTTAGCCTAACATTACTTTCTCTGCAGCATCACCAATCTCTGCCCAACCCTTTGCTCAAATAAAGCTGCTTGTGGTGTCTGTATGAGCGGGTGAATTTTTCTCCTGGAACAATTTCCCACTAGCAGGGTTAGACTGCCAAAAGTGCTGGTCTTTTGATTCACACCCTGACCTTGTTTATTCACTATGATTCCAGGTGGCTTTTCAGCCAGCCCTGGCCTCAGGGCGGCTGGAGACCTGATCAGACATCACTTCTGCAGCAACTTTCACATCTGTGCTCTGGTAAGGTCAGACCTCAACCTAGTGCACCCTGAGCATGTTCCCTGACAAACTGCAAACAAAAAAGCCTACCAGCTCTGTTATTCGCTCCACTTGTGCTAGTATTGCTTTGTGTTTCTGGGACATCATTAATTCAAATTTTTTCCAACCGCAAAATTATAAAGTAAGTGGGTATTCTTTAGTGGAATGTAAAGCACATAAACTCCAAGAGGCAACAGAACTGATTAAGTTATATAATTCACTCAAAGAGAAAGATATTGTAAAAAAATAACATCACACTAAAATTTTAAAGCAGAGAAAAAGTTATAAAATGAATGTAATGTTACCAATTACGTCAATTCAGCTTTTAAATTTAAATCCATGGACATAAATGTCAAAGCTTGTGCACGGGTAGAAAATAAAAGTATACAGGGAAAACATTCCCTAAAAAGAGTCAGACTCATCACACAGGAGAAAGAACCAAATGGTGATCTGGACTGAAAGGGAAACTTCAAGATGCTCCAAACCAGATAATGGACATTCATCTGTACAGCCAAATAACATGTGTAATTGACTCATGTTTCATTTTTTTTATTTTGCTGCTAGTATGCCATTACTACTCTCTCAAATGCTGAATGGTTTATCTCCTTGTCGTCGTATAATGAAACCCTACCCGCCCCAGGCTTGTTGTCTCCTCTAAGGTCCAAGGAGTGACCAAGTGAGAAGCGTTCTGAGGTGACACCAGTGTACAAAGTTGCTTTACTTGTTCATAGAGTAGTGATTCACCATGGCATCTATACAATGATGAAAGCTGTAGTTCAGCAAGACAGTTCTGGCTTCCTGCTATTTGACAATCCCTGCTCATTGATAATATGGAATGTTCAGTTCACCACTCATGTACATTAGCTAGCAAGCTAGTGCTCAAAGGCAATGTCTTGTATTTGGGAGATTCTTTGTAGCATCTTTGGAAATCAGCATCTTCCAGTCACCATTGTAACAGTCAGTGCTTGTTCTGTATGGTCTTAGCTAGGCTCTAACATGGAAAAACACTATGCTAAGGAAGGTTTTAGTAGCACAAGAATTTTGCTTTTAGCTCTGAAGAAAAAACTCTAGTTTTGGACTGTAGGTTCAAAGTAACCGCCAAATTTTCCTGGGGATATCCAGCTTTGCAGAAATCTTAGGGATGTCTGTAAGCTCCTCTACTCTCTACTCTGATGCTCTGACTGAAAACAAATTCATGTATGTAATCCCAGCTACTCAAGCTGATGGTACCTTACAATGCCAAGATGGAAGTAGGGAAGCCCCAGGGACAGCATGATTTTAGTCTGCATGAAGCATTCACTGACCTGTATAAAAATGCCCAGTGTGGTGTTGTGTGGTTTCTGGGATTTATGGCTGTGTTCTAGCAACATGTTCTCCTGACATTTTGCCTGCATCTGTGGCTGGCATCTTCAGGGGATCTGATGGTAGTAAAGCAAGTGGAGTATATATACCTGTGGAATGTCCAGGGTAGGAGAAAGAATTATTTGCCTGTGAACAAGTGTAAGGGGTACAATTAGCAAGCTTGATTTGCATGTGTTGAGGGGATCCACCCATTTAGCATGTGAGTAATTATGAAGATAGCAATCAATTAGTGAGGGCATCTGCGTTGTAGTAGCCTGGCCTTTGATCCCTTTGACTGCTTACTGTCTAGAGTGGTGGGTGCCAGAGAATAAGGTCTGGGCATTCTAGGTGGTGTTCACTAGTCATTTTGATTGCTTACTGCCTGGAGACATCCTTTGTCTGGGTGGTGTTCATTAGTCACTGTCTTAATTCTAGGGTTTTTCAATACTGGTAGCCAAATTTTGTTCATTTTCACTTCCAAAGCATTTTTTCTAAATACCTCCATGTTCTTTGTATTTGATCTAGGCTAGAAGCCAAAGCCCACTTACTAGGGAGCAAATACCATTGAATTCTGTGCAACCTACTTATGAGCAAATTTGGTTAGAAATACCATCTTGCTCCTTCCAGATGGAGGTTATTTTTCACCGTGGTTTCCAAACCGGAGTGCTTTTTTTGGACCTTCCATATGACATCATGTTGCAATAATCCTCTCCGGTTTTCCTTGTCCTCAGTACACTGTTTCCTAAATCTGCTTTGCTGCAGCCCCCCCCTTTTTGGGGGGGTGAGAATATACTCTAAATGCATTACATGCAATCTGCAAGAAATTATGTGCATTTTCCTTAAATGCAAATCTTCCTTTCCCATAGACACTATTTTCCTGTAATCAGTCCCTAACCAGTGCCATTTTCCAGTTTTTATTTTTCTTCTATACCACCAGAGGACTTTTGGAAGGTTTTTTCCCCTTTTAATTGGTAGTATCTATATTGCTATAGGTAATATAATGATCTAATGCTATAACTGCTCTATTATAATTTTAAATGGATAAGTGACAATAGATGATTATGGAGCTGTAATGATCTATTTGTGAAAACAATTTCCAGATCTAATAAAAGCATTATAGTTTATTTGAGAAGTGATGAACCAAAGGAGGTGGTGGTGAGTCACCACAGCAGCTGTGCCAGCCACTCTTCTGAGAGCCAATCCAGAGTCACAATGAAGTACATGTAAAAGGGGGAAACTGGGAAAAAGACAGAGGAAAACACACAGCTCTCAATTGGAACAGCTCCATTCCCAGCGTGCATAATTCTGCATGCATGGCAATAATGAAAGCAACATGGAGAATCCTTGCTGTGTAGAAGCAACCTGTATTCAAATGAATTGCTTTTATTTCTCCTTACATATAGCTATCATGGGTCATGCATCCATCCATGATATAATGAAGTGGTTTTTTTTAAGTGTTATGTCGTTGTCACAAGTGTATATACTTCAGACAGTCTTTACCTCACCAATATCAGTGTCATTGAGAGGAATGGGGTGATGAATGATAGTCACAACGTTAAAATCCGAATACAATGGGTGGGACAAAAGGGCTTTAGGGTGTGGTGTGGCCTTGAACTGGTTCATTTGCTTTCTCCAGGGCATTTACCCCAGCAGAGGTGGCAGATGTGCCAGCAGCTGCCTGACTCTCTGCCCCACATTGCAAAATTTGGAAGTCCGGGCTGTAAGAGGACTGCCCTGCATCCCAATGGGATGCCAGCATTGGTGGGGGTGCGGGGAAGGCAGGCTGGGGTGTTCCCAGGGGTGGACCCAACATTAGCTGGCTCTCTCTCAGGGTTTAGATCTGGCAGCATTGCACCCTGGCCCTCAGTCTTACACCACCCTTTTGGTGGCTTAAGTCCTGTAAGCACTATGTGACCTTCTGGTGGTGGCAGAGTTTTGGTGCTTTTTCTTGCTCCCCGCACCACTGGATTAGCCTTCCAGTGGTGTAAGAGGTAATGAATAGGTTAGATAAATATAATAGAAAATATAATGTTTCCAATCTGGCTCACACAATTCATGTTCCATCCTTTTCTAATCCTTTAGCCTTTGAAATAATGAATGAAATAAGTGATTTAGGAGTTTTTGCTCTGCAAGCATCTTATGCGTCCTTCTGCTCTATTTGTGGTAGATTGTGTTTATATTGGTCTGGATGGTGGTGGAGGGAGTATTGCTATTGGCCATGTAGTTTCACAGACAATGCCTAGATCTTTACCTTATGTATACATAGTACTAGAACTGCAAACATGTTGGGTTGAGTCTTCTCCCAGCTAGTTCTACAAAGAATAGGCTTAAAATATGAAAATTGTTTAACCTGCTTTGGCAGCTCCATAATATTATTGGGCTTTTAGAGTAATATATTTGCCTTGTAGTTTTTTTCTAAAAGGATGATCAATGGCTTCAAGGCAGTGGAGGCGGAGGTAAATATCACACATATGCCCTTGTGATTATCAATTAGACTTCTCTGGTAGCAATCCTAAATAGATCTACTCCAAAGGAACTTACTCGTAGAGAAATGTAGGATTGTGGCCAGTGCTTTCCCATTCTGTTCCTAACACTTCATATCTGTCTTAGGTGGTCATTATTTTCTGAATCTGTTTCCAATTTCTGGCATAGAACTCAAAGTAATTTATTATCTATTTTAGATGTTTTGTAGAGGGTGGCTCAGATTTTAAGATTTTTGTAAATTATGGAGAGCAAAAAACATACATAAAATTTATTTCTGAATGTTGAACTCTATCTCTATAGCCCTCTGTTCTTTTGATTTAGGGTAGGAAACAAAATATAATCAGTTTGTAATAGGAAGCTGCAGGACACCTTGCTCTGGGTAGTATAGCGCATTTGCACTTCAGATGTTTTCCTCCAGTGACCTTCACAATGACCTTCATGTTACTGTGGATTCTGTGCACATATTCTTCCCTATTTCAGCCCTCCATATAACATCTCATATAGACCTTATCAGGGCAGAGAAACAGTAGACACAGAGAGGAAATAGATAGCATTGCAGTGTCCAAGAGTCTTGTAAAAACCAATTACAGTTGAATTATAGAGTGCTAAGGAGCTGCCCCGTACTGACTGCATTTTGTTGATTACTTGGAATGCTAGCAGGACAGAGCCACCTGCAGTCTTGGAGCCAGCAACTTCTGGATTCCTGCTGAGGCAGTGAGATTTCGATCAAGAAAGTATCTTTGTCTTTAAAAGCAAATGAAGTATGTTTCAGGGAATACGTTCCTGATTGGAAACAGCTTTCCTCATAGCCATGTTTTATCTTCTCCAATTATTTTAATGTTTTGATTGGTTTGTTATCTTGATGGAAAATTGCCTTCCATTAGTCCTGCCTCTGACTTTGTGGAAGAGTAGAAGAGACAAATGATGGAATTCTAGTTTCAAAAATTATAGCTTGGTTAGGGTGATTTGGTTTCCTGTTCTTCACTACCCCCGCCCACGTGCCAGTTTCTGTGGCTCCTATGGTGGCTGCCAGGGGAAGTGGAATGGTATGATATGGCATAGCCATTGTCAACTCTTGGAACCAGACAAAAGCAATGGCAAAACACCTCTGTTTCTCATTTGCTTTGAAAGTCACTTGCTGGGGTCACCATAAGTGAGCTGTGACTTGATTACACCTGTATACATATGGATGGTGCCTGCCACTGTATACCTGCATAGTGTACTTACCAAAGGAACAGAAATGGTGAGGGGTGAGTTTGATTGCCAAGGAAATCTCTCAAATGTCCTATCTAACTCCAGAACCTCTGTAATTCCTTCTGAGGAAGATGCTGGCCCAGTGTATCTCGCACATATCACATCTGCAACTGAATTCCTCACCTTTTCCTAAACGAGATTGGAAATCTGTTAAACTGACCACCCCTTTAGTGTGTTGCTTAGCAACCCACTTGTCTCCTTTTTAAAAAAATCTGTTTTTCCAAAATTATCTCCCCTCACTTTTTTTAATGGAGTCTTCCTAAACTTATTGAGAGGCACAAGAATATAGATTTGCTTTGTTTTACTTATTCCAAGGGAATAGAGGCCAAGGTGACATAATCCTTTAAAGCTTCTTAGCAGAGGTTTATAGGAAAATGATGCATCTTTCTAGCAGTTGTCTTAAATAAAAATGATGACCAGAAATCCACTTCTCAGTGGCCTAGGCTGCATGATGTGCTTGGCATTAGTATACAGAATAATAACCCACTTCAGTTCAGTAGCACAGAATGGAGGCTACTGTTGGAGCCATTCATTGGTGGATGTTTAGATGGAGTTGGGTGATGTTTATCAATTAAGAACATGTCACAATTAAACATGCTGAGTCACTTTGTAAACAATATCACTACATTGATAAAAAAATATACTTGCTAATTCAGGAACGTATATACAAATCTAAACTGACCCATTACTTTGGAATGCATTAAAACAAAGATAAAAGACTAACAGCAAACTATTTTTAAAGGGAAGCATTCCTGCTCAGGTATGTTCAAACATCACCATGTAGAAGCTGTGGTTTGTGGTGAAGAAAACCACCCTTCTGGGGTTTATGCTCACTGGTTGGAAATGGAAGCAGAAATGCCCATTGCAAAACATTTGCTTCTGTCCTGGTCTAATTTATGTAATTGTGCATGGCTAATATTTGAAGTTAATCCCAGCACATATCCCATTAGAAATAATACAGTATTGACAGATGTCGTCTGAATTTAGATGGTATTCCAATGAGCATCTCTATTTGCACCAGTTAACTACTTGTGACTGGGTGAGATAAAGGCACAGCTTCAGAGCAGTAAGTACACATTCCCTCTACCCTTAAACACTGTGCCGTTGCAAACACCGTCACATGCTCTTGTACATTTCACAGGAGGCAGAAATTTTGTTGATGAGCCGTTCCATCCTTTTGGCCCAGCACAAGTCCCAAGGGCTTGGAAAGCTGTCAAGATCTGACTGCCCTTTTGGAAGCTCAGGTAGAAAGATGAGCGAGACTATTTGCCTCGTGCATGCATTCACATTAAGTGAGAGAAAGAACTTCATTCCTTATCTCTTTTTTTAACAAAAAAAAGGTGACTCACGACAAAATTACTCTGGCTCTTAAGAATCTGAAGGAGAATGGAAAAGAGACCCACGTGGTTCCTGCAATTTAGTGCTTTTAACTTGAGAAAAATAAGTGCTCAAATTGATATTCAGATGTTCCACAGGTTGCAGGCAGGAGCTGATGCTCCTTGCAGGTGGGTAAACACCCTTTAGAGGGGAAAACCCCTCCCAGCTGTGATGCTTCCATCTCATTCCAATTTGCCACCACACTCTCATCTCCCACATTGCTCAAAAGTGATTTGTCAGTGGAGTGCAAGGTACGTGGAGTCCCTTTGATGCCTGACACTCTTCTCCAGCTCTCCTTCTATTCACCCATTTTTTATCTAATGTGAATGCCATTATTTATCTAATGTGAATGCCATTATTTCCTAATAGAACTAAAAAAGATCATCTCTTGCTAATGTAATTTGTATAACACTCAGTTTCACAGTGTTGTTCATGAATTCTCATGAGCCAGAAAACCTGTTTAGACTGGCCTGGGCCATTGAAGAAACACAATACCTGTCTAGTATTTTTTTTCCATTTGGCCAGAACTCAGAGTTCAGAACAGCATACGTGGATCCTCATTTTTATCCTCATTATAACCTTGTAATGTAATTTAGGATCCACTGAAATTTATGATGAAGGGGAGACCTATCTCCCGGATCCTGGTCCAACACTAACCACCACACCATGGCGGCCCTGACATTTCTCTCAGCTTCCAGTTTTTGGCAAAGAATAGAACAATAATCTCTTGAGCATTGTGGGCAAAATGATGGGAAATGGGAAATGTTTTGCGAGATCTCTTGGTTTGAAACTCGCTCTTCATAAATTCTGTCCATTTCTAGCTCTGTAGTTGTTCCTTAACTCATCTCTATTTATTTCCTTCTCAGCCCTGCTCTCAAGATTATTATCCCAGTTTTTCTCCAAAGAGTTTGGGTCTTTATACAGACCCTCACAGTAACCCTAGGAGGGTCCCTCACAGTAACTCTGGGAGGTAAAGTTGTAATGAGAGAAAGACTAGCTAAAGGTGTCCTGGTGAACTTAAAGGGAGAGAGAAAATTTGAACCCCAGTCTCTGGGCCTCTTGAAACACAGTCTCATAACAATTCCTGCTAATACATGGTAATCCTTTGTATTCTGAGGTGAAGGTGATGTGTCATAGGAAATATAGCAGGACCATTCCATTCTTGTTCAACCTAGACAGCTAGCCTAGGTTTTAGAGGAACAGGCAGACCTCGTGATTCATTCTACCCTGTTGCTATTAAACATTTTTTTGCTGGCTTGACTGAATTCCCTTCAGGTTTTGGGGGGGTTTTTTGGACCAGAGCTGGGTGTGGTCTATAGACTGAAACCTCTTCCTGGCTTTGGCCCTGAACACTGAAGCCTAATGATTTCTATAAGGAATCTTTCTAAGAACTGTATGTTTTTTTTTGGGGGGGGGGAGGGTCTACAAGGGAAGACAGAATGTTGAATTATCTTACTGCTATTACTTTTAAAGGAATGTCTCTAAATTATAACCTCTTTCATTAAAGGATCTGTATCTTATCCCATAAAATAAACGCATGTTCCTGTCATGCAATATTCTGTGACTTTTTTTTCAAGGAGGAAGTTGCATATCCTCACTAAAGTCCTGTGAGGTAAAGTGATTATCCACTGAGCTTTCATGGTTGAGTAGGAAATTTGACTATTGGTCTTCACAGAACTAATCTGACACTCTAACCACTACACCAGTGAAAAGGAAAAATGACATTCACTTTGGGTGGAAGTTGCTGAGTTTTATAAGCCAGCACTTTCTCTTCATAGTTTCACTCAGCAAAGTGTAAAGACTGGGAAAGAAGATGTACAATTTATTTAACAGTTCCTTTTTTTGTGCATCACCTAAGAAAACTTTTTATGAGAGGAAAAGGTCTTGACAAAAGGTCAGAGGTCAGCTGAGGTGTGGGAAGTGGCACTGAAGAGGGCCCATTTGAAATCTTGTACTGAACAATGGCACAGTTTGAGATGCACAGCTCCAATATTTCTCAATGCACAGCACATCCCAGCGTGTGCTTACCTTTGTCCAGCACAGCTGATCTGTGTCAGATGCTGATGGAAGCCGCTCTTCAGAGGTTTCTTACAGGGTGTGTTTCTGCAGAGAGAGGAAGGGGCTAGGGCTGGGGTTGGAGACAAGAAGTGGCTGTAATGAGGACAGCTTCCTTCAAAATGGGAACTTTCCTAAAATGCTGCTCAGATTTCAAAGTCAGCCTGTGGTCACAGGAACTCAGTGCACAAAGATGAACTACAATTCTCTAGTGATAGAGAACTTTCCAAAGTTCTGCTCCTAACTGCATGTCTTTTATTTGGAGGGGGGGGGGATTTCAGAGTAATTTTGCCCTAAAAATCATGACTTTGACTCTGGGTGAATACATTTCTGATCCATCTTGTGACACATTGCTGCATGAGTCAGGCAAGATATGCAAGCACCAGTTTTCCAAAGGGGAATTAGATCTGATAAACAATTATATTTACTGCGTTTAGTTTAACCTGGAAGGTGAAGGGGGGCGGTATTCAGTATGAGATAGAATCGGTGCACGTAACCATTGTCTAGCTAGCTCTTCAGAAAACCACCCCAGATCTCCTGTTCATTTTACAACAAAACTTAGTTCCATCAGGAATCTGAGGTAAATGAATCAGTGCTATGATTCATTTTTAACTTTCTTAAAAGAATATTGGCACTCTTTGGACAAAGGGGAACAAATGAAATCACTTTGATGCATTTTCCCATGTTGGTTTAGGAGATGTATCAAAGTGAGCTCTGACTCACAGAAGATTCTGTGGGACTGAACTCTGCCAATCTCAAAGGTGCCATGGGGTGTCTGTTTTATTTCCCTGCTATTATGCCCCCTCTGCACATGCAGAATAATGCACTTTCAATGCACTTTCACAATTGTTTGCAAGTGGATTTTGCTATTCCGGACAGCTGCAAAGTGCATTGAAAGTGGATTGAGAGTGCATTATTCTGAATGTGCGGAAGGAGCCTTAGATATCTTACCACAGAGACTGGGAAAACTCCCAGTGCATCACCTTCAATGTTATTTCTGTTTTTTTCTCCTGATTATCAAATCACCAGTGGTGACAGATTGGGTAGATTTACCCTAAACTCCCATTCACAGTGCCCTGTTTCTGTGGATGTTCAAAAGACTGGGGGGTTGGTGGGTGAGGAAAATGGGGGGAAAGGGTCATTGATCAATGTTTCAATGTCTCTTCTGGGTTTCGCCTGGAAGTGATATCATGATGCTCTAGAAAGATCAGACAGTGTGGCTAGTGGTGTTCTGGGGGTGTGCCAGGTTGTGGAGTCGACAGTAGTCAGCTTCCACTGCCCTGCCAGCCACATTGCACTGATGCATCTGACTTCAAATGTACACCCCATTTTTCTTTTTCTTTTTTAAAAATGTATTATTTTTTTCACAAAACATGATGGCAACAAAAAAGGGAAAAGATATGGAGGAAAAATAATAAATATACAAACATATTTTTTAAAAAATACCTTGAAAGATAAGGAAATTGGAACTGAGAAGGGGAAATAAGGAAAAAATGGAAAGGCAAACTTACTGATTCTAGATGTTTTTGGAACTAGTAGGTCTGGAATAAATCCTGTCTAGTTCACCTATCGTATTGAAGGTCTCCAGAACTTCTGGAGCGGTTGCAGTCAGACCCAGTCTGCTCTGATGCCGGTGAGCACCCCTTTCAGTAAAGTGCAGCAGGGACCTTCTGTGAACTCAGACCAGTTGAATCGCCATGTTCCCTGGAAGTCAGACGTATACCACCACCTGTTTTGAGTAGGTATTCAGGGAGGTCAAGGCCCCAGACCATAACAGTCCATCTTTACTCTCCAATATCCCAGACAGAGGATTCTACATCCCAGTTGGAAGGCATGGCAGGATCAGCCCAGAACAGTTCATGACAGTGTATGTCCATGATCCCCTATGGGGGATTTTTGGCAGCCAGGATTTGCTTTTTGGTTTTGGGCTTCCTGCGTTGTGGAGCACTTTGGAGGTGGTGGGGCAATGCCAAATCCCACCACCCAAGAAATCTGGATTGGGTTGTGGACCTGTCACCGTGCTGTGGTCTTCAGAAGATAAAACGACATTGTATTTGTATTATTTAAAGGTATAGTGAGGTGAGTGGTGTGATAATTGCTTCATTTGGATCTTCCTAAATAAGAAAAAGGGTGAGGCATGTCAAAACCATCCCTAATCTTGTGGGTCCAGTACCACTGGGAGGATTATTGAAACAGTAGGACATGCATGTTCTCATTTGGTCTGCACATTTTTTCTCTTTATTTGTGTTGTTGATGGTCAGCCTGAAGCATCCTGGGAAAGGGATGCATTGAGAAAGAACACATGTGTGTATAAATCTATGTAGTGGTTGATATCCTGGTTTAGGCTGCAAAAAATTAATCCAACCTAAGGAACTTTCCTTCAGCTTTAGTGGCACTTCCAATGGAAAAAGGTTTGAGGAAGACATTCAGCTGTGTAAAGTAGTAGTATGGAGACTTTATTAACTAACTGTTTTCTCTCATTTTTGAGACTGCAGCACTCAGCTGTCATTCTAGCCTAGATGAACTTCTTCACAAAGATCCCATAGAAGATCAGTAAAGATAAACCAAATCCTTTTGTTTCTTTTAGCATCTCAGATGGGGATTAAGCAGGGCTAGCTCACTCAAGAACTTGGAAGGACACAGGCTCTTTCCACACAGCAAATGTACAGCAGGTTGCAGTTGGGATTTAGTAACCCTCTTTCTTGTTTTTGCATTTGCATGTATCCATGCAGGCAGCGATTGGAGCCCACAGAAACAATGCAGGTTGCTGTCGCACCTCTGCACAGAAGCATGTCTATTTTTTAAATTTAGCTCCCACTGTTGTGTAGCTACACAGGTATGCACAAATGAACCCCCACAGCCGTGCTGA
The DNA here is from genome assembly GCF_021028975.2 of Sphaerodactylus townsendi. Lineage (NCBI taxonomy): Eukaryota > Metazoa > Chordata > Lepidosauria > Squamata > Sphaerodactylidae > Sphaerodactylus > Sphaerodactylus townsendi. The sequence continues at coordinate 145,526,218 of NC_059426.1, forward strand.
CATCTTACGATACCACAATATGATCCTTTGCGCCTGCGTGGCTATGCAGATGTAAACCGGGATTTTTTTAAAGAAGGAAAGTGAAGCCGAATAAAGCGCCTCCTGCCCGGCCGTTCGCTTGCAAGCGGCTGCAACTCGGGATTTTTTAAAAAACTTGCAAATATTGCGATTCTCAAAAAATCCGGTTTGGGGAAAATAACACGGGGCAGACTCGCTTTGGGGGTGGGATCCATGTGAAGTCCCCCCCCCCATGGGTTTTTTTTACCATGCTTAACCCGTGTTTATTGGCCCCATAAACGAATGGTCTCCATGCATGATATGTAAATATTGTCACTGAATTACTGTCTGTTTGTTTAGCTCATTACAGAAAGCCATGATAAGCTTTTTAATTACAAAATTAGCTTCACCAAATCAATTTTCTTTCATTTAATGAACTGAAGAAAACTGCAGCGGGGAGAAATGCCGCTTCCTCTTCTACAACATAAATCCCAAGTCACCTCCTTCTTAAATATCAAACCAATATAGTCCAGAAACATACTTTAAAATGACCGGGTGGTGGTGGTGGTGCAGAGAAGTATCTTCCATCTGGTGGCTTTTATTGGGTTCCTCTTTTTTTCTGCCTATCATCTATCCAACATTTATTTGATGTGCCTTTTGTTAGGAGCAGCTAATGAACAGCCTGCCTCTTTAGTCCTTGGGAGATGTTAGCAGTAGTGGGTGATCCAGCTAAAGATCATAAAGCATATGGCATAAAGATTAACCCTTGAAATGCTGTAATTTGTGAGGTGGGCAGGATTTGCTGGTCAGGGTGACAGTCACTTCCCTTGAAATGTTAGCAGATTTTTCCTGCCAGGTGAAAGAGGGAGCTGCCAGGAGGGGGGCAGCTCTGCTGCAGTTTACAGAGCAAGTTTCAGAGAATAAGATGGCCAGACAGCCTCAAGCGTGGATATTGTTCCAGTAAGGAAGCCTGCCGAGGAAACTCAGTTCAAGGGCTTTCATTAGGGAACAGCTGCTATACACCTTTTGCTTGTAAGGACATCAACCTCTCCAGAAGTAATCCTTCTCCCCCACAATTGATTTAAGCCTTATTGGTGCTCTTTCGTCAACAGAAGTTCTAAAACCAACTGAAAGCCACTGCAGGGAAACAGCGGAAAAGAATGCAGAAATCATTCAGTCTTTTTCTCTCCATTTGTACTTTATGGGCAAAAACGATGCACCTCTCCCTGAGGAAGCAGGATTTGCTCTTAATACACAGAGATGTGCCCTTTGTGCCAAATGGCATTTTCATCTTGCAGCCTTTAAAGTTTAGCTGCAAAGCCCATGGCCCTCCTAAAGAACAACAGTGGCAGAAAAATAACATCTTCAGTATTGAAAAGGTACTAAGATTCTTCTGTGAATCAGAAACCTCATCTCTGCCTTTTGTTCTTTCTCTCATCACATGGTTTCAATGCTGCATTCAAAAGATCTCTTGTACCGTTTGTTCAGGGTTGTGGCTGATGACTTTTGGCTCTGGGGTGTTTGGCTTCATGGTTCCTGCATGAGAGTGGTTAGAAAGTCAGACTAAGAGCTGGGAGTGGGTGGTGGTGGAAAGTGCTGTCAAGTCACAGTTGCCTTATGGCAACCTGGGAGACACAAGTTCAGATCCCCACTCTGCCATGGAAGCTGACGTGGGTAGCCCTGGGCCAGTCACACACTCACAGCCTAGTCTACCTCACAGGGTTGATGTTTTGCGCATAAAATGGAGGGGAGGAGAATGGTGCTACAAATCACCTTTGGCTCTCACTGGGGAGGGAAAAAAGGCATACAGAAATAAATACTCGACAATTGAAAGCAGATCTACATATCCCAGGGATGTAATTTTGGGTAGCCCTTTGAGGCATGTGTACAGGATGGCTTATTAATTTCAATCCTAGTCTCCCGTCGTTTTGAAAGTCACTTAGTTTTGGCATCCTTTTATCATGCAGTTTCAGACACTATATGGCTCTCTGCATCTCCAGCCTGGTTCTTTTTCTCCTGCGCTTCCTTCCCATCCACCCCACCCTCCACTTTCCTTTAACCTCCTTTTACTGAATTCATATAAGAAGGACTTCTGGAGGTTACCTACAGTGCCATCCTCAGCAGAGTTGCACCCTTTAAACTCCATTGTAGTCAACTGGCTTAGAAGATATTTTTAGAAGATAGCCATGTTGGTCTGCAGCAGAACAGCTAAATTCAAGTCCGGAAGTACCGTAGAGAACAACAAGACATTTGGGGTATAAGCTTTCAAGAGCCAAAATTCAGCAAGCTTTGGCTCTTGAAAGCTGATACCCCAAATATCTTGCTGTTCTCTAAGGTATTTCTGGGCTTAAATCTAGCTGATTTAGAATAGAATAGAATAGAATAGAATAGAATAGAATAGAATAGAATAGAATAGAATCTTTATTGGCCAAGTGTGATTGGACACACAAGGAATTTGTCTCCGGTGCATATGCTCTCAGTGTACATAAAAGAAAAATACATTTGTCAAGAATCATAAGGTACAGCACTTAATGATTGTCATATAGGTCTAGTAAGCAATCAGGAAACAATCAATAGTAATGAAAACATAAAATGTAAAATCTTAAAATAAAATAAAATGTCAGCACAGGCTATAGTCATACAGTCATAAGTGGGAGGAGATGAGTAATAGGAATGATGAAAAAAGTAGTGCAGTAATTATATAATAAATAGTTTGACATTATCGAGGGAATTATTTGTTTAACAGAGTGATGGCATTCGGGAAAAAACTGTTCTTATGTCTAGTTGTCTTGGTGTGCAGTGCTCTGTAGCGACGTTTAGAGGGTAAGAGTTGAAACAGTTTATGTCCAGGATGCGAGGGGTCAGTAAATATTTTCACAGCCCTTTTTTTGACCCGTGCAGTATTTAGGGTGGCAGTGTTAGTCTCTTACCTCATTGCCCAGAGGCAGAATGGTCCACAGCAAACATTCAGTTGTGTTGGTTCTGGTGGGTTTTCCAGGCTGTGTGGCTGTGGTCTGGTGGATCTTGTTCCTAACGTTTCGCCTGCATCTGTGGCTGGCATCTTCAGAGGTGTATCCCAGAGGTATATCACAGAGGGAAGTTAGTTAGTCAAAAGTCTCACACACACAACACAGTTCATTTGTGTGTGTGAGAACCAGAGGCCCAAAAGGAGCAGCAGAAGGAAAGAGCAAACACTGTCAATAATTCCATTTTTGTACATCTGGGCAAGTCAAGAACACTTTTTGGTGAGTGTGCATGTGATTACTTTGTAGATTGTGAAAGCCAAAGAGAAGGGACAGGTCTGTAGCAATAATTTTTCAGGCAGTTTTGAAATTATCAGTTCAATGTTGAATTGTTCAGTTCCCTTTGTAGCCTGAAAGGAAGGCTGCACTCTGAGAATCTGCCAGAGCCCCTCAAAATCCTGGTCAGTGATTTTAAAGCATTTGTTTCTGTATCTAATGCAGGGGTAGGGAACCTGCGGCTCTCCAGATGTTCAGGAACTACAATTCCCATCAGCCCCTACCAGCATGACCAATTGGCCATGCTGACAGAGGCTGATGGGAATTGTAGTTCCTGAACATCTGGAGAGCCGCAGGTTCCCTACCCCTGATCTAATGTAATTCATATGGGAACCAAAACAAGTTTTTCTTTGTACTGAGTAAATCTGGAACAAATCTGTTGCCTCTCCTCCATGCCAGTATTAAGAATATTGCCCTTCAGAATACCCTTGCTTATTCATCAACAGAGATGAACGTTCAGTCTCTCTTTTACGATAACTGTGCACTTCACTGTGCCATAAGTTATGGGAGAAAGCCCAGGGCATGTTCTTCTCCGTGCCCTGGTACATTTAGTAGTAGTGAATGGACAACATGAGTGAAACCTATTCATGCTATGGTGTTGAATGATACAAGATGTTATTGGCATGGAGGCACATGAGTCTGAGATTTTCAGCACAGTTCTGAACAGAGTTATCCCCTTCTGCAGTGGCGTAAGAGCAGTAGTGACGTAGGATCAGCAGTGGCGTAGGAGGTTAAGAGCTCATGTATCTAATCTGGAGCAACCAGGTTTGATTCCTAGCTCTGCCACCTGAGCTGTGGAGGCTTATCTGGAGAATTCAGATTAGCCTGTACACTCCCACACACGCCAGCTGGGTGACCTTGCGCTTGTCACAGCTTCTCGGAGCTCTCTCAGCCCCACCTACCTCACAGGGTGTTTGTTGTGAGGGGGGAAGGGCAAGGAGATTGTCAGCCCCTTTGAGTCTCCTGCAGGAGAGAAAGGGGGGATATAAATCCAAACTCCTCCTCCTCCTCCTTTTCTTCTTTTTCTTCTTCTTCTTCTTCTTCTTCTTCTTCTTCTGCTTCTTCTTCTTCTTCTTCTTCTTCTTCTTCTTCTTCTTCTTCATGCTTTGGTGGCAGTGGATGTGGAAGATTGTATCTCTTACGATGGCACTAGACCCTTTTCTGTATATAGAACCAACATGAAAAGACTCTTCATGGCATGGTGTAGTGGTTAAGAGTTGTGAATTCTAATGTGGAGAACTGGGTTTGATTCCCAACTCCTCCACATGACCAGCAGACTCTTATCTGGTGAACATAATTTGTCTCCCTGCTCCTCCACATGAAGTCTGTTGGGTGACCTTGGACTAGTCATAGTTATTTAGAATGCTCTCAGTCTCACCTGCCTCACAAGGTGTCTGTTGTGGGGAAAGGAAGGGGAAAGAGTTTGTAAGCCCCTTTGAGTCTTTGTACAGGACAGGAAAGTGGGGTATAAATCCAAAATCTTCTTATGAATCAGCCCCTGGAAAACCTTAGAATTGGAATAAGGCAGTGCATTTGTTGTATACAGCAAAGTTGAAATGACAGTTGTTTGAAAGGAAGACAGTCAAAGGGAAGAAGAATCCATTTTGCAGGAAATATTAGCCAGGCCAGTCTGAAGAGAGGGTAGAATTTGCCAGAAAGGAAAGAAAGCTGCATGTCAAGATGAAGCTGTCATCATTCTGAACCTGAAAGTTGCAGGAACCCCTTGCTCTAATCTTCCTGGCCATGAACTGCATGTCTGATCAGAGAATTCCCAGCAGGAAGGGGCCCTGCACCTCCCTCCCTTCTCCCTTCTCTGCATTCCTCTGCCTGCATTTTGCTTACATAACCCTGCATCATCTTTTCCTTCCTATTATCCTGACTGCTGATCCATGCCTGATGGCTGTGTCAGGCCTCCAATGCCACAAGCTCTTTGATTGCAGCACTCTACCCTCTTTAACATGACAATTAAAAATGATTTACGGTCATTCCGGTTCCAAAAGGAGAAGTAGCAAGAGAGGGCTGATATTGTGGTGTCAGAAATGGCTGGCTATTACAGCAGCTTGCCTATGCATTCCCATCCCAGCCTCAATTTGCAATTTGGGTTTTATGTAAGGTGCTTTTTTGCTAAAATGGGTCTGTTTGCAAACTAGCTCTGTGGGTTCTACATCAGAATAAGCAGAGTTTCCCCATTTCCCCCCTTAATTGTTCCAGAGTTATTCCCTGGTTTAGGAGAATTTCCAAGATTCATTCTGAAACATTCATTCTGATACCAGATCAGACACGATACTCTGAAACTGGATTCGACACAATATTCAGCATCTTCCTTTCAGTTAATTTACTTTTCGTCCCCTTTGTGTATTGATGAAATGGGAACGTTGACAAATCATCACTCAAAATAGCATGGATAAGATAGTATACAATTACAAGATTCTTTTTGTGCAGACTTCTACTGATATGAGCATCTATTCCCCCCAAACAAAACCCATGATGCAACTGAACATACAATTCTGTACCAAGACCCACTTTGGTATGGTGATTAGCATGTCACAGTAGGATCTGAAAGACCCAGGTTCAAGTCCTCACTTTGCCATGGAAACTTGCTGGGTGATCTTGGGCCTGTCGCACACACTCAGCCTAACTTTCTTCACAGGCTTGTTGTGGGGAACAAATGATAGGTCATTTCTGCACGGCCTTGCTCGGGGGGTGCGTTGGTGTATATGACGCCGATGCACCCCCATGGGACTGTTTGCATGAACGGTCTCAGTAGGGGCAGGGAAGACGGTGCAGCCTGCGCAGAGGCTGTGCCATCACCCGAACGCCTTACCATCCCTCCGACCTTCCGGCACATCGCCCAGGCCAGGGGACACACCCCCCTGCCCTGCACAACAGCTCTGGAGTCGCAGGGCGGGGGGGGCATGTCACCTGGCCTGGGCGACACACCGGAAGGTTGGAGGGATGGTAAGGTGTTCGGGAAAGGGGGAAATGGTGCCTTCCAGCTGCTGCCGTTCACACGGCAGCGGTTGGAAGCCGCTGTTTCCGAAAAACCTCACTTTATGGCGGCCGTGCGAACCCCTCCCCAGGGACGCTGTTTTTAGAACAAGCTCTAAGCTGCTTTGAGTCCTCATTGAGGAGAAAGGTGGAGTGTAAATGAAGTAAATAAATATCAAGATGTTTCTCCACAATATATTACCACTGCAACATACATTCCAGTGACACTGGGGGAGGGCAGGGGAGATGTATCTAAGCCAGGGAAGGCTAGTTGATCTTCCTTACACCATGCAGTAGAGAATTCCTAATTGATTTTTTGGGGGGGGGGGGAGTAATTTGGAATGCAGAAAATTGTGGAGAAATGTGAATGAAGAGAATTTCAGAAGCACCCTAGTCTCAGCTAGGCAGAGGGAGCAAAATTATGGTGCAATGGAGATGATCAGTGTTGTGTCAACACCATAACATGATGCCAGCACCATGACATCACTTCTGCAGTAACCAGAAGTGACATTATCAGGTCAGGCACTTGAACATTTGACAAAAACTGTAGAGTGTCACCCTTACAAAATTACATAACTTCCAGTTGACACTGGAAGTGATGTCATCATATTTCCAGCAACATCATCATGTTGCCAACTAGTTACCAGCCCAGCAGAAAGCCGTGATTTTTATCTTGTCTGATTTGCCCCTGCCTGTGAGAACTAGGCCTCATTTCTCTTTAATACCAGTGGCCTGTATCCTACTCCACTTTGAAGTCTTCCTTCAACTTAAGGGGGTTCTTCCTTCAATAGAAGGGTCACAAAAGTTGGCAGAAAGGGGTTGCTTTGACTGAAGGGACTTCACCTAGCCTATGGCTGGATACTACCCAACAGAATTCCTATCTGAATCTCCAGATACTAGTCCAGTTTCTTATCAGTTTCTTTACCAGTGCATGGGCCAATTGGCCATGCTGATGAGAGCTGATGGGAATTGTAGGTTCCTGAACATCTGAGAGCCAAACGAGGTTCTCACTCCCTGGTCTACCTCGGGGTGGGGAGACCTCATGAAACCCTCCAGATGTTCCAGGGCTGCAGTTACATGGCCCTCACCAGCATGGCCAGGGTGGCCATGCAGGCAGGCTTCGTGGGTTACTCGGATCCCTGAACATCCTAAGGCAGGTCTATAACTTCCACATATTAAAGGCTCTTTCTTGCTAATGCACTTTTTCAAAGAAGTTTGTTACCATTTCATTCTTGGCTAAATGATGCATCCCAGACTTCCCACAAGAACGGTGTATTACTGTCATTACACTTTCAGTTCTTCTTTAGCCTGTAAGACATGGTGCATCATAAATACTGTGGCTGGTTGCCAGTGTGAGACTACAGTCAAGAAACTGTTCATTCACTTGCATCTTCCAGTATTTTAAAGACAGTATTTAATTATTTGCTTGACACAAAATATTTACACATTTTATTTGCCAAGAAGCAGATGAACTCACAATATGCATACCTGTCCTTACAACAGTTGCCTGAGGTCTTGGGTCAGTTCTTTAGTTCTTAACCAGTAGTACAGGAAGTGCCTGGGCAGAATGAAAGTCATTTCCCCCTTTGAAAATTTTTTGCTGATATCAGTCAGACTACATGCATGTACTGAAGGTCCTGTGGAGGCCACTGTTAGCCTGTCCTGGGCCTGCATCAGCAGAATTCGGTGTACGTGCATCCTTTTCAGAAGCAAATTTGTGTGTATCCAAAGCTTACCTACTGCAAATAAGGGAAGTATGTACCAGCCATGATTCTTGCAATATCCCTTATTGGCATTTTGTGTCATGAGGAGCAGTGTACATATTTACTATGCACATAGAAGTCTGGTATATATAGATATGAACCCTGAAAAACCAGTTTGTTCATATTGAAGCTGTGCATGCATAGCCAATATGCACATTGCTCCTGTTTATGCAATAGGGTGACTGCCCATATTGGGAGGATCATGAGTAGTACATGCTCCCATTATCCATAATTGGAAATATATATGTTTCTAATGTCCGTAATGTCAATTATCCATGGTTGCATATAAGCACTGCTCTACAAAAGCAATGCCGTCTGCTTTCAATCACACAATCAAATGCTCTCACTTCCAGATCTCAAGGCAACTGGTTGTAGTGTGGCTGTAGAGGGACATCAGCGAAGGACAAAACAATGGAGAACGTTTGAGAAACATATGAGAATAAGCCCTGTGAGGAGATACATAGGAGTCCCAATTGATTATGGTGTCATGTCAGCTTGAGTAGAAGACGTCTTCTCATGCCTTTCTGGCCACTTGAGGTCACTGTTCTTTCATGATTTTATATCTACAAGGGAATTGAACATTTTCCTTGACCTATGTCCCATATTAAACATGTACATGACTTTCAAGCTGGTTTAACTGACATGAGCCTCAACTGGGAGAGACTTTTGAACTATAGTTATTTGAGAGGCTAGAGGGTCTACACTTGCACAAAACTGCAACTACCAGTTTTTGTTTCTTTTAGAGCAAGAAAGGTTTTTTTTAAAAAATGAAGTATATTGATGGGGGGGTGGCATTTGACTGAATTATCTGATACATTCTAATGGCCTAGTAAAAGAAATTGTCCCAGTATAAATGGTTTATTTTAGTTTTATGAACTGGCTATCATTCAGGTTTGGAAGGATACATGTCATCATATTAATCTGTATCAGTAGGTATCGTTTTGCAAAGCATCCTTAGAAAAAGATGAATTTGAAAAGGACTGTCAAAGACCCCACAATGAAAGAATACTGTCCCACTGTGTTGCCTTGCTATATGTTGTTTCTTAAAAGGTGAATTCAACCGGACACATTTCTGAAGGCACAGTCTCAAAACTTTCAGGGTCTCATCAGGAGACTGCCCTTATGATACCCCTCAGGTTTGGTGCAGTGGGGCCAAAGTTATGGACCCTCAAAACTGTAGCCCCCATCTCCTATTAGCTCCCATTGGAAACAATGGGGGATGGGGCACCCCCTTTGGGAATCCATAACTTTGGACTCCCTGAACCAAACTTCACCAAACCTGGGGAGTAGCATAAGGATAGTCTCCTGATGACATACTGAAATTATGGTGCTGATATGTCTAAAAATGCACTCCCTGCAGGCACCAATGTCCTGGTGCAAAAAAATTGGTCGTGGTGGAGTGGCTGCCCATGGGGGGGGCATCCAACTCAGGTTTTGCCCATGGCTACAGTTTGCCCAGGGCTGCCTCGTTACACCCCTCCTGTCTTCAACCTCCACTCTTCTCCAGATCTGCTTTCAAATCTCCAGGAATTTTTCAGGCTGGAGTTGCCAACCATATTTGGTGCCTTAGGCGAGCTTTGAGCTGGGTCTGAGTGGAGATCCCTGGGCTCAGAATGGCTGCAAGCAGAGCCAGGCAGGTATGTTTATCACAGCAACTTAGCTATGCCACAAAGGCAAGCCACCCAGCTACAGTGGCAGCAGAATGACCATAGTGACCTCCCCCAGATACCCCTCTTTTGTGCCACGAATCATGACTCCATATGCCAAGCCTGCCTGCTGACAGGTATGTTCTGTACTGGAGATGGGAAGGTTTTGGCAGGCCGACTAGGTACACTGGTGTTGGCATTTCAGTAGCAGCCTCGACCATATGCCCTACCACTTGCTGTGGAGGGTCATGGCTGTGGCTGCTGCCACCATGAGGAAGGCCAACTTGGTGTCCCTCTAGTTGTGGCAGACTGGCATTCTAGGTCTACCTTAGACTGGCACTCTAGGTCCACCTAATGGCTTTGAATTTTTACATTATCTTTGATTAAAGCAGGGACTAATGAGTTTATTGAACTATAAGCTTTGGTGGCTTCAGTAAATTGGTTAGGAAGCAATCCTTAAATCCTTAAAATTCTGCTGATGCAGGCCAATCCTTAAAAGGTCTTCTTGGAAGTAAGTCTCATGTTATTCTATGGAACTTACTCCCAGGAAAATTCCCTTAGGATTGTAGCCTTAATCTTTAATAGAAGGGTCACCATTTTTTTTAATGAGAGCCACTTTCTGAGTAATGAAAAAATATCCTGAGTGACTCAACCAAACATATTACCTAGTCTTCTTCTGTGACTAACACAAAGCAGGAAATTAGAAGAGCACCAGAAACAAAGGCCCCTTCCGCACATGCAAAATAATGTGTTTTCAAACCACTTTCACAACTGTTTGCAAGTAGATTTTGCCATTCTGCACAGCTTCAAAGAGCATTGAAAGCAGTTTGAAAGTGTGGAATGAGCCAAAGATAAGCAGCACAGAGTCCATTCACACGAATAAAAACATTTTTTGAAATGAGACCTTTTTTTGAGTTTTCCCAAGATCTTCTAGAGGATGCTTGAGCAACGTCTATCTCTTGGAGAACTCTGTTTCAGTTGACAAAGGTACTCCTATTTTGTTTCTGCTGCAACAAACTGCTGTCCCAACGGAATTCCTTTCTGGGCTCCAGACCTCTACCTATGCTTGTCGTAAGTGAAGCAAATTCTGCACTATGGAGGTTTGTCCAGATTTTCCAAGCTGACTTGTTGCTGTTGTATAACACAAGTTCCATCATCTAGCATAGAGTTGTTTGTTCCAGTGTGGGAATTTTCTGGAGACGTCAGGACAGTATCTGGGGAGGAGGGAGTTTGGGGAGAGAGGGGAGCTCAATGGGGACATGATGTTGGAGAGTCTGCTCTCTGTGTGCTGTTTCTTCCACAGAAACTGCTTTCCGCAGACTGGAGGTCGATAATAATTTGGGGGGGGAACTGCAGGTTTTGCCTGGAAGCTGGTAAACCAAGTCCAGCATCACAGTGTCTAATGAAAGACACTGAGCTTCTTGGTATGCAAGGAAGAAGCCAAAAATAATCTACAGATCAGTCTGAGAAACAGAACAAGCCTCATGATGGGGGAATATATTTTTTAATTGTTTTGCTGTTTCTCTTCAAATGCATGCCAGGCCAAAGGTGGGATGATTAGTGCCCAGTTTATAAAGTGTCATGTTATGAGCTAGCCAGGCTGTCATAATCTGATGTGTTGTATACCTTGCTGTGACAGAGAGTGACTCCTTGGGTCATGGCATGGAACTTAATTACTAGGCTTGTCAAACACAGAGGAACATAGGTCCTCCTTTATGAGTTTTCATTGCAGTGTTATTTCTCCACCATTCGAAGACTGATAAACCATGTTAGACAGGAGTTGTGTCAGAAGATGATGTTGATGGATTATTTTGCATGGTTCTTGGTTTGGGTAGGCTAAAACAAATGTGACACTTGTTTTCCTGACAAAAGGCATGACCACTTGTCTAGCTTTAGAATAAAAGAAGTCCAGTGGCACCTTACTGACTAACAACATTTATTCTGGTATGAGCTTTCATGAGTCAGACCTCACTTTTTCAGATGCTAAAATGGCCTTTGGGGAGTGGGTGGAGAAGTGGGCAGATGGACACCTGATTAAGCCCAGCGAAACGTGATTTTGTTCTCTTTTTTAGGAGACCATGGTTGGATTTTAATGAGTTGTTGAATGTATGTATATTTGTTTGACTTCTTTTTTCATTGAGAGGGAAGCATGTTATATTTTGACCTTGTCTGGAAGCTAAGCAGGGTTGATACTTGGACAGGTGATCATGAAGGAACCTTCTGTAGAGAAAGGTGATGGCACGCCACCTCTGCTTCAAACTTTCCCTGAAAGCCCCTTGTGGAATCACCCTAAGTCAGTTGTGACTTCATGGAACTTGCATACATTTTCCTAAAGTAAAGCTGAATCAGGCCAAATGCTTCCACGCATAGAAATGTTCAGTTGGATGCAAGCTGATATATTTTGGACATTACGGATGTGAAATCAAGCCTTCAGACTGACTGATGAGCAGGTTTCTTCACATTACAAGTGTTTTCCCCCAATAACATTTCTTATGCTCCCCCCTTTCAGAAAATGAGAAGTCTGCCTGTTTCTGATGCTGCTTTGTTAGATTTCACAGCACCCTGCAAATGTGCATTGCTAAAGGAGTTCACCTCTGTTGTTCAAAGGTGGCCAGGGAGGGAAACCATAGTGAATAATTTAACATAAGATGGTATAGGAGGTCCTCTTGTACAATTTTGTGGCTGCTTTTGTTCAGCGGGTAGTTCTGTTCCTCTGTTCATCATCACACAGATGCAGCAGGAAATGGAAGATAACAAATAACTCTCAGATTTCTTTTGATTTTGCGAATGTGGCGGACAGCCTACCCAGCAAGTTGCACAGATTGTACTGTGAGTTTCTGTAATTAGGGCCATTACTTCAGTGAATGGTGTGCTGCTCTTGTTCTTTACCTTCTGGCAGCATGCACACACATGCATATGAATCCATCTTTAATGCAGAGCATTTGCAGGAGTGGCAGGTGAAAAGTTTTCAGACATTGCAACACAGATAGAAGTGTCTGAAATTACCCTTAATTACAGCAGTGTATGCGTCCGTTCTGTATGCTATTCCATCTTTGACTTCTTCCTCCTTGTTCCAACCTAAGCTTGAAGACTTTGGAAGTAAAATACTGCAGTTTGCTGCTTGGGTATTGAGATAGAACTTTCTGCCATGAGACTTCTAGAAAACAGCTAACATGACAACTCTCTTAGTCATGGATTGCTAGCATCATTTTTGAGAGCAAATAATATCAAAATCATGCTGGGCTAAAAGGAAAAAAGTGGGTCCCATGATGAGCCATATTCTTGATCCCCAGATTTCTCTGACTCATATGTTGAGTCATCCTTCTTAGTCTGTGTCTGCGTTCAAGCAACTAGAGAAACAGGTTTCCCCTTTCCCAGGTGCTCAGCCCTTCCCAAAGTACTTGTATGGCGATCAGGAAGCATTAATCTTAGGAATCATATGGAGAATCAGGAATCATGGGTCAAAATGAATCACGCATCATCAGTACATTGTATACAATGGTGGCAAAATTAATACTACATCCATCAATTGGATGCAGTTGGCAGACAGTCAGATGGATGCCACCTGATGGCACCGGGTGTGCTCTTAAAAGCCTGTAGAGAAGGAGTGGTTTTCACTTTGTGTTTAAAACATCTTGGGCTGTTTACTATCATTACGACGCTATTGTTAAGACGATATGCCAATTCTTGCATTATTCATCTTGCTTGGATTGCACTCCAAAACCATGTCTGAGTAATGGAGCTTCATGTGGTGAGAGGCACTCTTCTATCTATTGGTCTCACACCAACAAAGGGGTAAGTGTACTGGGGGAAAAAAAACATCATCACAAGTTACCTGATCGTATGGTTTCGAATTCACATACATACTTGAGCAGCACCCTGAGGAATCTGCTCCCTCGTGACTTATTGTGTCTAAGAGGGAATGGGTTTCTGTTTGAATCTGCCCAATCATACAGAAGATTTCCAAGCTAATATCAGCTGACGATCATGCAACTGTGATGGAAGATACTCCACACAACTGGCTAAGACATGGTGAACCCAATAGAAAGGTTTCCTCCTGTTGTGTTCAGTGCAGCCTCATAGAACCACTTCCCCCACTGACCTCTAAGAAGAGTGAGAAATAGGTGAATTGGCCTTCCAGTTCTTATTTTGCCAAGGGCTGTTAATGGTGCAGCAAAGATATCCCAGTGTGGTTTAGTGGTCAAGAGTGGTGGACTCTAATCTGGTGAACCAGGTTTGTTTCCCCATCTCCTCCACATGAAGCCTGGGTGACCTTAGGCTAGTCACAGTTCTCTCAGAACTCCCTTTGCCCCACCTACCTCACAAAGTGTCTGTTGTGGGGAGGGGAATGGAGAGAGGTTGGAAACTGATTTGAAACTTATTACAGTTGAGAAAAGTGGATATAAATCCAAATTCTTCTTCTTCTTCTTCTTCTTCTTCTTCTTCTTCTTCTTCTTCTTCTTCTTCTTCTTCTTCTTCTTCTTCTTCTTCTTCTTCTTCTTCTTCTTCTTCCCATAAACCATTGAGTCATGCATCCGGCCAGTCTGGAAAAGGCAACCTGTTCTTCTTTTCACAGTACTCCTCGTTTTATCAGACTGCTCCCAAATCTGCATTAGCTAATCCGCAATGCCCCTTATTTTTTTTCAAACTCCCCCAAAACCTGTGCTTCAGTCTTTCTGAATATGTATTAACTTTTAAAAGCATCCAACGTGTTAATCACACTTAAACAGTCCCACCCACTCGCTCCCCTACACCAGGTTTCTCATAAGTGTGAAGCAAGAGCTTTTTTTAAAATTAGAAAGCTTGTCGTCAGGAATGCTTACCAGCTCTCAGCTAAAATAAAGAATCTCTCAAAATGTGGGCATTTGCTTAACTGATGCCATTATTGATTTATTTTGCCCACACTCTCAAAGATGTTGCTATACCTCATCCCACACCAGACCGTTACTGTCCACCCCTTCCTCCCAAGTTCAATCACTGTCAGTGTCCGAAAATCCCATACAAGCCCTAGTCCTTTTTGACTTTTCCCTTGAAACTGTAATCTCCACTTTGCTGAAAGACTATTTTTGTACATAACAGACATGTCCACCGGGGAAGAGGAGGATTCCTGGGGATTTAATCTTTTTTGCAGATTTGCTTTGCTAACATTTACCTGGCAAAGTAAGTCACATTTGGGGATGTTGTGAGTGTGCAAATGAAAAATTACCCTGACAGTATTTTGCCAGATATTTTGCTTCTGTTTGCAGTAAGATTTCATGCTACTGTCCTGTAGGATTATGACTTTGGATGGATTCCAGGATTCAGCAGTGTCATGGCAAGCACACCGGTAGAGCATCATCACAAAGTTGGGGAGGGGAATCGTAGTAGGTCACCTGTAGATACATTGCCCTGCGCTCAGGGCTGTAAATAACAAATTGATTCCAAGGAACAGCAATTTGGGCATAAAAGCCAACCATATATACCAATTTCATGTCTGAAGAGGGCACACAGACAGCAAAGGTTCAATAGGGGGGAGTTTGGGGAGGGAGGGACCTCAGCGGAGTATAATATCATAGAGTCCACCCTCCAAAGCAGCCATTTCCTCCTGGAAAAGTGGTTTCTGTCATCTGGGGATCAGTTATGATTTCAGATTTACAGCCCTTACCTGGAGGCTAGCAACACGAGTTGGCATGGGAGGACTTTACAAGAGAAGTCATCTTTGTAGTCATTTTGTGTTTGACAAAACAACAACAACTAAAAGTTAAATGGTGGGATAGGGGCATAGTGTGGGTAGGGCCATAATTTCAGTCGTATCCAGCTATTCAGTAGTATCCTGGAGGGGGGAGGATTACTTGCTGCCTTGCCTGTACTGTGCTGTCTTCCAATCTCGGCCTGAGCTTTAGTATGTATTCCTCTAAGAAAATGCAAGAAATTATTCAGAATAGCTGCATTGAATCAGTAAGTGCTGTTTTTGCCTTTGACCATAATACAGCTCATCAGGCTTTGAACATGGATCTTTAAGGAAAAGATAAAGCCTGACAGGAGCCCTGGGGGACAGTATGGCAAGCTGTAGTATTTAAGTCAAAGTTCTGGTCATGACTTGAGGTCAACCCTGATGGAAGTAGGGTTCAGGTAGCCAGCTCAAGGTTGACTCAGCCTTCCATCCTTCTAAGGTCAGTAAAATAGGTACCCAGCTTGCTGTGGTAAAGTGTAGATGACTGGGGAAGGCAATGGCAAACTACCCTGTAAACATATCTGCCAAGTAAACATGATGTGAAGTCATTCCATGGGTCAAGTAATGATCCGGTGCTTGCACAGGGGGCTACTTTTACCTTTATCTAAAAGCTTAAGATGTTTCCTGTTGTAATGAGGTATCAGTGTGCCTTCTGTAGAGTTGCCATTTCCAGTTGGGAATTTTTGGAGATTTGGGGTTGGAGCCTGGGAAGGACATGGTTTGGGGAGGGGATGGCCCCTAGTGGGCATAATGCTATAAAGTCTATTCTCCAAGCAGTCATTTTCTCCAGAGCTCTGAATTAGATATTAGCTGTAATTCTGGGAGATCTCCAGGACTTATCTTGAGATTAGTGACCCAAGTTCACCCTTGGTTTGGTTCTACTTTGGAAGAAGATTCTATCCTGTTCACTTTCAGAATCCTTCCTCCCACAGATTGCCATATGTTCCACACACAACCTCCCCCACCCCCAACCCTGCAGCATAGGTGATCATGGAATCTGCTAAGCCATTTTTAAATGACAACAATAACACCCTCCCCCCCCTTTATGTTCTCTGGAGTTCACACCTTTGGTGTGAAAGACAAAGTGGCAATATTGTCTCATGCTTGTGAAACAATATCACGAGACCAAATTCAAGTGAGATGGCAAGAAAGGATTGATGTAGGTAAGAAACAAATAATCAGATGGGAAATTTTCCAAGATATTGAAGTTAATCAGAGGGGGGGGGGAGAGAGAGAGAGAGAGAGAGAGAGAGAGAGAGAGAGAGATCCTGGAGCAAGTTCAGCTCCAGATCACTCCAGCTCCTTTCTGCTCCAGATTTCTTTTTCATTAGTATATCACAGCACAATCAGCAAGATTCTGCATCCAATAGAAATGCCTCCTGAGAGCCTCCTTTCATTCTCCTGCATATATGAACATTTGACCACCTGGAAAGGACTTCATCCACCATGATGGTCCAGCAGAGCATCTCCATCCTGAGACTAATAGGCAGTGACAAGACCAGAGTGGCATTTTGCAAGCTGCTCTTGAAGCCATTATGCAGGGTTCATCAGACAGCCCCTTTCATAATGGCTCACTTGGAATTCCAACTCCAAACAGCTTGAGCTGTAACATTAACTTAAAATCACTTTCTTCATTGGGAGTGAGTCACAAAACTCGGGATTCTCTGACTGCGTAGCTGTTGAGAAGGCTGCACACCAGTGAGCCTAGGCAAAGATTGACACTTGCCTGTTCTTGTACATGCATGTGATTTATTAATTGTTTTAAAGAAGGAGCATGTTTTCAGCAAGACTGAAATTTGGTTGCTGCTCTGTTGCTGCTGATGCTATAGAATTAACATCCTGATGTTTTTGAGTTGGGAAATGGAGGAGCTTAAGAGCAATTTAGATGTTGGGGGTAAGAGACTAGCTTTCCAACCAGCAAGGTGGAATGGATCATATGTGCTTTGAATTTTCCGTTGCCAATCCTTCTAGACTGCATCCTGTGTTGTGTCATACCATGTACATTTTTTCCAGGTTTGGGGAGCGGGGAGGAAAAGGGAGGAAAAGGGATTAATACCTAACCAAAGCAACTAGTGGCAGAAGGATATTTTTGTTTTTGTTTTAAAATATCTGAACTTTCTTAATTTTTAAAGGGCAAATTTCTGGCTTTTGTGATTAGAAAAGACAAAAAAAGCCTAAAAATGCAGGCATCTTTTATTTGGATGTGCAAAATTTATACTGAGAGGGAAATCTCTCTCTCTCTCTCTCTCTCTCTCTCTCTCTCTCTCGCTCTGTGTGTGTGTGTGTGTGTGTGTGTGTGTGTGTGTGTGTGTGTGTGTGTGTGTGTGTGTGTGTGTGTGTGTGTGTGAAGTGCTGTCAAGCTGTAGCCAACTTACGGAGACCCTGTAGGGTTTTCAAGGTAAGAGACTAACAGAGGTGGTTTGCTTACTTCTTGCTCTTGTATTCTATGAACTTTATGTTCTCTTTACCCCCGGAACAAAAATTAAATTCTGTATCACATTATTCCCGTCAATGCCATAGATGAATATCTGCTGTGGATATTTAAATCCAGTGTAATCACAGGACTCAATTACTATCTGCCCCTGGTTATCAAATCACATCTGAATCCACTGGATTTCAGATGTGCTGTCCAATGAACTTGAAAAAAGAACTCCCATTTTTCCTTCTATCTTCTCCACCAAAGGTAGATGCTGAGGAAAATGTTTCAAAGCATTGGAAAGCATGCAGTTATGCACCCATGGCTCCTTATCTTTCACTCATCTCTTCCCTATCACATTCAGGAACCCTTTTGTTTTCCCTTTTTTGTTTTTCTTCTTTTTTTCTTAGATCTTCACAGTCTTATTGCAAAATTAGGTTCTTCTGTTCGTGTGGCTATATACCTTTGGGATGCTGAGATCACCATAGAAAGAAAAAGGGTTTCCAAAATCACACCTGGGAATATAAAACTGCCACTTCTTGTGGGGCAAGACACTTGAACAGAAAGTCTCTTTCAGCTTGTTACTCTCTGGAGAGAACACACCAGGGGGAAACACAGAGTATTGTTTTCCTGTATTGACCATCTCTTTGACTTGAAATCAGTGCTGGCTTCATTCATTGCCAGTTATTTGCTATAGCAGGGATCTGCAACCTGCAGCTCTCCAGATGTTCATGGACTACAATTCCCATCCACCCCTGCCAGCATAGCCAATTGGCTGATGGGACTTGTAGTTCATGAACATCTGGAGAGCCGAAAGTTGCAGTCCCCTGTGCTATAGAAAACTACACAGCCTGCATGTGGCCCCTTCGTTGCAGAGGTGCACAACTATAGAGGGAAGCAGTTCAACAAAAGCAGCCTCAGAATACGGGTTAGGGTTACAGAATTTTCCCCATTAAGTAATGGGTGTCAGTGGACCAGATACCTAGCTGAAATACCTAGGAAATACCTAGCTGAAAGGTCTGCTCTATGAGAAAAATGGAACTTTGTCACTTTCTAGGTTCCAGCCAGTAAGCGTGCTACTTACAGAGGATTCCTTAAGAGGAAGAGTTGCAACATGTGGAAGGAAACTCTGCTGCCCAAATTCTGAATTTGTTCCCTTCTAGTTTGTGTCCCAGAGCCCAGTTGTATGCACTTCAAGACTTCACCCAGGCATTTAGAGAACTATCTCTGGGTATCCATAGTGGAATCCCCCATCCCATGTCAGTAATCTTCACAGGCAAGGGACATGAACTAGACCGTACCCTCTGCCTCCTTGGGGATCTACTCATTTGTCACCTGTGAGCTTTGAAGAAAGGTTTTTGGACTGTATCTCCAGGAGCGGAGAGGGATAGTAGCTTAAATGGAATGGAGCTGCAGGAATCAGCTTGTCCCAGTCTTGACACTCATTCAAGTATCGCTTGCATTTCTTTGCCTTCGTTGTCAGTTCCTGTGGTTCCATCAAAGAGTTGCCGAAGGAATAGAAAAATATGTCAGAAATCAGAAGATGGACTGAGCAATGTTTTCATTCAGGGTTGTAACGTCCCCCAAAGGCAAAATGGCAGGATATTCTCCCCCTCCCCTACCTCCACTGGAAGTTCCCTGCTGACTCAAAGCAGACCAGCCTTGTAATGATTTCCCTACAGAGAGGCCTATCAGAAACCCATTGATTTCAGGGATGCACCACACCGAGTTCATTAAAGGCAAGGGACTGTGGATTCTGGAAAGCATGTATCATAAAGTGCCACATGAGCAAGGCTGTTTTACTATTCATGTTGTGGAAAAGAGCAGCACTGAGTACATTAGTACTTAGCCTCCCTCTCTGCTTCCGGTATTTTTCCTTGTATTTGTATATTGGTTTTTAAAATGTAGTTATTACAACTGTAATGTTACAAATGTAAACAGTACAAATTCTCACTTCCCCCCCTCCAGCAAAAGACAACAACCAGTTATAGTTGATGCCCTTCTTTTGCACGGTCCTTCATTCATTCAGTTTGCGAAAGTAGCAATAAAGTGGCTAAAGACTGATAGTGCTCCGATGCAATTACATTTACTGATATCACAGCAGAGCCATAATGGATTCTTGGCCATCCTTGGGAGGCCCCGGTATTTTGATATATGTCAAGCAATTATAAATTAATATACATTTTAATTAAATCCTTTTTATGATGTTATGACTCCTCTGTTCTTCAAAAAAATGACAGCACTTTAGATATAGAAGAAATCCCCTTTGCCAAGTATGTCTGATAATATTGCTCTACAAGCCAAACTATGCATAGTGAGCAATTCTTTCTACCCTAGCATTTTTCTGCAGTGGAAAAGAGTCATGGAAGAATGGAACTGTGTTTGGTTGGAAAACTGGGGTGATGGACCATTTTCCTAATATTTTGCAATTTGTAATGTCTCCCAGTTACTTTTCTTCTGTGGGAATCCAGATGTTTTCTCCTAAGGGAAGAAAAAGAAGGTCAGGGGTTGTTTTCCGTAGGAAGATAATCCATGGGAAAATATCACGTGCCATCTGGTCTTCCACTTGATCTTATCATCTTCCATGGCTGCCTTTCAACCCTCCCCCACCGCCAAAGCTGCACATATACCATATGTGTATCATACACACTTTAACCCTGATGCAGATCTATAAACCTTCCTATGTTTATTTTACTAAGTTTGTCAGAACAGAATACAACTTGATTATGGGAGAAGAGAGGAAAGAAAGCAAATCACATGATCAGTACACAAAGAAATGCACTTGCCAAAGCCAGTTCCTGTGTGAAAAACACATGGAGCTGCCTTATACAGAGACAGACCATTGGCCTATCAAGGGCAATATTCTGGCTGGCAGTGGACGACATTCAGATCACATACTTGAGGAAGCCATTCAGATCACATACTATCTGATTCATTAAACTGGAGATGCTAGCAGTTGAACCTGGGCAAGCAAAGCAGATGCTGTACCACTTTGCTGGGGCTCTTCCATGAACCGACAAATCTTTGGGAAGGCAAGGAATACCAGCAGCAAAGTCCTCTTGTGCAAGCCACTCACCTGCCTTATCTCACCATTGCCTCATCCTCATCAGGTATGGCAGCAGCCAGATCTACAATTGTGTTTACAGCAGAGAGCAGGCCTGATGGGGAAACTTTAATAAGGGAACAGATTTTATCCAGCCATGGACCATCACTACTTAAGTGGCTTCTTTGTTGGTCTGGTTGTTTATCCCAAAGTTCTTCCCTTTGGCCAAAACGCAGTGGTGGTATACCCACTGAATCCTTGCCAACATTTTTTCAGGGTTAGAATTCACTGAAGCTCAGATCTTGACCCCTGTCAGTATGAGCAAGTCATATGAGCAAAAATTATTTGCTTAGTCTGATTTTCTTTATTACTTTTGTAACAATGGGTGAGATCCCCCCCACACACACACACTAATTCACAGCTGAATGTACCTACCAAATTATACCACATAACTGAAGGTGTTTCAAAGTTTGGTCTCCTACTCCCCTTGTCTTCTTCCTGCTGCAATTTTCTGTCTCTTCACCTTAGCCCATTCTCTCTTTCTAGGTTTCCCCAGATTGAAAATGATGTTTGCTCCTTATAGGGTATTGATTGTGTACTATCAGTTGAGCTCACACACCGACAATTACATGTAGCGCCAAGGTAGCTGTGACAATGAAGGCCGGTTACCATGGTAGTGAAAGGGGCCTTTGCTGCTACCAGTGGCCTGCTCTATAGCGATAATCGGGCTGCTCATTTCATTTTAATTGAAATTTGAAATCACATTCTCTAGGATGAAGCCAAATAGACTCCCCCGCCCCATTTTTTTTAACCCACCACCAAAAAAGACAAGAGAGAGAAAGGTACAATAAGGAGAGATTTGCAATAAAATATGAACTTGCTTGATGGACCCTTTTCAAGCTGCCAGTCCATCAACCGAGGCTGATGCAGAGACTTTTGTAATTTTTTCCTCCCCTCCAAAAAATGTTCCCATTACATTACTAATTACGTTCCAATTTGTGCAAAAAGAGATCTAATTTGCTCTACTGTACCCAGTTCAGGATGTCAGCTGATTCAAACTTCTAGGGGGGTTATACTAAGGATAATACTGGGCTACAAATGGTGCAGACATGTGTTTGTATTTGAAGACCTGGAAACACAATCATAATAACATTTGCTAGATAGACTGCGTTAGGTTGCTAACAACGACACAATCCATTGAGAATCCAGTGGGTGACCATTTCCTTCTTCAAACATCTTACCATTGCTTTGTAATTGCTTTACCTTGTGATATTCACATTCAGTACACTATTTTGTTTATTTAAAAGGATGGTCCTATTTTCTCTCCCAGAACTCAAAATGACTAAGAAAGCAAAAAGAATCTGCTAACAAATAAAATACTGGTGTGGTATGAAAACCCCTCTGGAAATTAGTGTTAGTTGTTTTAATTTCCCTGAAAGTTTGCATCATTTGGGTGAGTGGAGAGCTCAAAAATTATCCCCAAATTTGACTTCATTCAAAATCCAGTGATAACACTGATGTATATAAAACCTGTTTGTGCTGATCTTTTACCTATACTGTTTAATCCCCTCAAAAATTCTTCTGACCTTTTGCCCAATCAGGAAAAAACACACACACACAAACAGCAGTTGTACGAAATGAAAGGGAATGGGAACGTTCATTAAGAAACCCTTGATTTCGAGTACTTTAGCTGGGTCTTCTCATTTGGACTATGTGTTGTGCATGGCTAGTCTTTCAGTAGTAACAAGTTTGAGGTACATTTTCTGCAGTCTGGCTATTTGAGCACTTGCCAGCATCATAAGATATTTACCATAGGTTTGCTTCTGCATGACTGGAGCACAGGAAAGCAGCTGATGGGATTAATTGGTGCATTAGAGAGGTAAATACTGGAAGCAATGTTAGTTCATATGAATGTAACACAAGCACAGGGGGCAAAATGAACTGAGGGGCATAGTGGCCTTAGAGAAAGCGTCTTTAGCAATCCAGAAAGGGAACCAGCAATAATAAAGTGGCTGGCTTGTTGTTGGAGTCAAGAGCTGGCTGCAAAGATGACTCTTGTTCCTAGTGATGATGTAATTGCAGAAGGTCATATGACATCTACGATTTGATTCATTTTGTCAAATGACTCAGTTGTAACAGTCAGGAGCAATTGTGTGACTGAGTGGGAATGATTTCATGATTCACTACTGCTGCTGTCAGCAAGTGTAAGCCGAACTTGAAAAGTCTTGAAACTTGGCCCAAGGAAGCTTCCTAGGAATTCCTCTTCCTCCACACATGTGACGGTTGTAAAAATCTCAACAGCATTTTTTTTAAAAAAAGATTATTTTTGTTTCACTGGCTTCAGCAGCAGGAAGCAAGAATCAGGCTTTGGAGGGGGTGGGATGCCCTGCCTCTGGGGGGAAAATGGCAGCCTTACTGCAAACAGAAATCTAGTCAACTGAGGTTAAAATGTCTACTCTCTCTCTCTCTCTCTCTCTCTCTCATGGCTAGTTCTGGTTTTTTTTTCTACAAAGGGATGCATTTAAAAATATGAGTAACCACTTGAAGGCAGAAGTCCATTCAATCACCTTGTCCTTAACTCTTTTTGTTACATGTATAGACCAAACCACAGATACTTAAATGTAACTCTCTCTCTCTCTCATTCTCGCACACGCACACGCACGCGCACGCGCACGCGCACGCGCACGCACACACACAAACTTTTTTTTGAATGGTATGCCTTTGGTTTTACAACATTTGGCAAAGTCGTATATTGAGCTACTTGGGTTCTGAATCATAAAATAACCCCTACAGAGTCACTCCTCAGTGAGTACATTGCAATTTCTACTGCCACCATTGTGTAGAAGGGAATTCCCACTGAGTCATTCATGCAGTTCCCTGCAGCATGATGTGTCTTATCACCGGGATCCATATGGAATCACAACACCCACTCCCACCCTGCAGAGTCCCACTGCCTTTTCCCATGGCAGTCTAAATTTTTCTTAAGGTTTTCCATCTCGAGACTGCTTGTGCTTTCCCTGATTTTCTTATAGGATCTGATACATTCACAGCTTGAAGTGTTATGGCTTCAGGCCGATCTACTGTGGCTTGCATTGGAAACAGCTGTTTGAAAGGAGATCTAAGGCCCAAGAGGGTTTCTGAAGCCATTACCAGCATATGGGCAGAGATAAAAGAAAAATTGTGTGTGTGTGTGTGTGTGCACCATTTGTACGAAGGAAGTGATGTACAAAAATGTGAGGTTAACATTTACAATCATAAAGTGAATGGAAACTAGGTTAAAAGAGTTTCTTTTCGGCCAGAGGCTTAACTGCCTGCACTCTCTATCGAGACGCTTCAGTGTTCCTCTTTGGGTGACTCCTTGAAGACCAGCAGAGTTCTTAATTAAGTGTCAAAGAATTGATTAGCTGGTGTACTTGCAGTTCAATGCCATTGATGAAACCATTTTTGTCAGGCCAGCTGATATAATTAGACCAAACAAGATGTGAAATCTGCAATGCTTTGAGCCAGAGTCCAGTTAATTATTTAATTTGCAATAACAGAAAAGTTGAGGGGGCGAAAGAGAGAGAAGCAAGCAAACAGCAAGATAAGTTGAAAAGGAGCAAAACCAAATGAGGAAATAATTGCAAATAATTGCTCTCTCCCCTCCCCCCACCCCTGCTTCCCTGCTGTACCATCCTGTAGGGATTTGAGGTATTTATGGAAAGCCTTACAGGTTTCATTGACTTGCTCACTGTTTGGTGTTTCCAAAATGACATCTTTTCACAAGGCATCAAATGAACCTGTCCAAATAGACTGAGTAGAAACAGGTGGGTGCATTTTACACAGCCTCCCCTCAGACAAAATAAATATACCAATTGGATGGTCCTTGTGGGAGTTTGACTCTTTTTTAAATAGTGCTGTGTGTGTGTGTATACACTCACGCACGCACGCACGCACGCACGCACACACACACACACACACACACACACACACCCCCAGAAGTAAAGCCTGAAAAAATACAAGAGGCGCTAGACAGCCTTTGGTGGCAGGCACAGTAGCAAGTCTTGGGGAGGGAGGTGGGGCCCCGATCTTTCCCCCACCTTGCTTCCTGAAGCCTGCAGGTCTTGGGAAGGGAGATGGAGGCCTGATCCTGCATGCTGGACAGCATGCTGAGACCAGTAGGGAGGATTGGGGCTGCTTCTCCCCCCCATCTTGCTTCTCGAGGCCCACAGGTGTTGGGAAGGGAGGTGGGGGCCAAGGTCTGTGGTTGGAATGGGAGGGATGCACTTCCAGTCAGTGGGCACGCAGGACATTTGGTGAGCCCTGCACGCCCATTGGTTGAGGGTTTGTTTTCGGACATTCCAACCCTTAGTGAATTGTGTATAAGAATATATATATACAATCTTTAGTAAATTCAGAAAGAGTACATACAAAAAAGAAAAAAAGAAGAAACACACTGAATGTCATACATATATTGCGACCTCTGTCTTCATCACATCCATCTGAGAAATAACTATTTTATACTGTTATCTCTCCATGTAATATACAGTGGTACCTCAAAAATTGTTGCCTTCGACAATTGTCGATTTCAGAAATCGACGATTGCCAGGCGCCGATTTCCACCCTCTAAAATCGTTGGCCGCCTTGATTTTCAGCCGCCGCCAAGCGATTGCGCAAACGACGTACCTCTAAATACGCCATTTTCACAAATCGCCGATAATCTCCGGATGGATTATCGGCGATTTACGAGGTTCCACTGTACATCATATATGTTGATCGGGCTGTATAGAGAAGCTCTCCAATATGCATTTCAGCTATCCTTACCATTCATTCTTCATTGTCCGCTGATGCTGCAGCTGTGTGTTAAGTGCCATCAATTCACTTTCAACTTATGAAGAAAAAAAAGAGTAGATAAGATTTACACTCCCTGTAAGGAGACTCAAAGGGGCTTGCAAACCCCTTTCCCTTCCTTTCCCCACAACAGACATCTTGTGAGGTAGGTGGAGCTTAGAGAGTTCTGAAAAAAAAACTGTGATTAGCCTAAAGTTCACCCAGCAGGCTTCATGTGTAAGAGCAGGGAAACAAATCCAGTTTGCCAGACAAGAGTCCACCATTCAAATGGAGGCATGGCAGAACCAGATTTATCTATAGGCTAGGCAGACTGAAGCCTTGGGGCTCAAAATCTAGACAAAGTGTATAATATTTTTGACACTGTCTCATAAACCTTCCCTACACGTGCTGTAATAATGCATTTGTAGTCTCTAAACAACAATTGTCCTTGTGTAACCCTGAGTCCACTTGGGAGCTAAAGAGTTAAGATATTCTTCTCAGATTGACTAGAGGGTCTGAAGCTGCAAGTAGTTCCCCTCAGAAAGATTCCAACCTTGTTATAAACTACATGTTAATAACCTGGGTATGAGAATTTCTTATACTGATTGTTGGAAGGAGGGGATTGGATTTATATTATCTATTAGCCTGTACTTTTTTATTCCATTTATTCCATGATTTATTCAATGCACTGGTCCTTGATGCAGTAAACTGTTTGGCATCATCAATGAAACTTATACTTATACCTTCTTTTCATCTTTTCATCTTTATACCTTCTTTTTCATCTTTTCATCTTGCACAAAGAGATGGGCAGTTCTAAAATCATTTTTGCAACCTCAGTCAAAAGTGCCTAAATATTCGTAAGACACAAGGTAGGAGGCACATGGGAGGTAAATGCAAATGCCACAGAAGCTGCTTTGGAAAGTTACAGTACTATCACTGGTGACTTCAGTCATACTCTGATGTTAATGAGAAGGGTGGTCAGGCTTCAAGATAACAATCTTTAACAAAAAATGGAAGAACTGGAATTTGTGTTTATGCTTCATTTTTGGACCCGTGTGCTACGTCATTTTCACAGGATCAGCAAAGCCCTTCAGAAATCAAAACTGTTACTGAGTACTTGTGCAAGTTTGTGTAGTTCACTTCAGGACTGTAAAACAAAGAAGATTTTGAGGAGTTTGAGCAACAAGCAAAAGCCACCTTGGCAAATGTTAACTACAGAACTGTCAGGAGGAGACAAAGAGCAAGGAAATGGCAGGGAAATGATGGAAGTGCACCTGGTCCTGATGCACTAGATGAGCTTCCTTCGAGAGATAAGTTTAGGATTAAATCCTTTATTCCTATAATAGATGCACGAAGTCAGTTTAAGAAGAAGAGTAACTGTGTACGGTGATATTGCACAAATGTTTTCCTTTTTTGATAATCTGACTGCAATTAAGCAAGAAATTCAGCAAAGTGATGAAAGCATACCCAGAAAATGTTGGCCTAACACTTACTACTAATGAACTTTTGCGCTTTTACTTGTATGTGATACAAAGCCATAGGCCTACAGAAGACCACTCGCTGTCTTAAACAGACCTTTAACAAATTATGTATAAAGAAAAAATTCAGATGGCCTTCCCTAATGTGGAAGCAATCTTGTGGCTGTTTGTTAACTTAATGATCACTAGCTGCTCAAAGGAGAGATCTTTTTCAAAACTCAAAAGAATTAAAATGAATTAAGGACCACAAGAAAGCCAATGTGATTTTGGGCTGTATCAGTAGGAGTATAGTGTCAAGATCAAGGGATGTAATTGTATCTCTCTATTCTGCATTTGTTAGACCTCACCTGGAATATTGTGTACAGTCCTGGGCATCACAGTTCAGGAGGGATATTGACAAGCTGGAACAGGTCCAGAGGAGGGCAACCAAAATGGTAAAAGGTCTGGAATCCATGCCCTATGAAGAGAGGTTTAGGGAGCTGGGGATGTTTAGTCTGGAGAAGCATAGGTTAAGGACATGATAGCTATGTTTAAATATTTGAAGGGATGCCATGTTGAAAAGGGACCAATCTTTTTTTCTGTTGCCTCAGAGATTAGGACACAGATTAATAGATTCAAGATGCAGGAAAAGAGATTCCACCTAAACATTAGGAAGAACTTCCTGGCCATCAGGGCTGTTCAACAGTGGAATTAACTGCCTTGGAGAGTTGTGGAGTCTCCTTCTTTGGAGGTTTTTGAACAAAGGCTGGATGAACATATGTCGGGATTGTGTTTTTCTGCATTGCAGGGGGTTGGACTTGATGGCCTTTGTGGTCTCTTCCTACTCTATGATTCCATGATTCTATTCTATGATTCTACTCATACAAAGTAATAGGGAATACTGTAGCTTGAACTTAGTTGCCAGTGACACACATTTATACTTACAGTGTTTTCCTTCTCCCAAGCTGGTCTTTCTTCTAGCAACAGTGATCCAGCCAATCACATTTTGTTAATTTCCAAAGTCATTGAGTGTTTTAAAAAAGCTAATTTGTGGTAAGCACAGTGATTTGTCTCTGTTCCTAGAAAGAAGGAAAATTTTAAAGGCAAAAAGTGCCCTAACAATTTTTAATAAAGAGTTCCAAATAGGAGCAAATGTGTCTATGTGTGTGGAGGGGGAAGATTTTGGAAATTATTTTGGTGACCCAGAAAGCTTGTCTCACCAGAGTACGTTCTGTTTGGCCCTAATGTAATGCAGAACAAAACTGAGTCTTTGAAAGGCTAGGTTGCTTATTTCTGAACTGCAGCCTAGTTGAAGAGGGGGCGAATAGAATATGATGAAATTTGTCAAAGTGCCTGTGAACATTAACATTCATCTAAGACTCCTCAGCAGGAGATCTGGCTTTAAAATACTGTATAATGAGGGATCAATCACTTCTATTGTAAAGGAAACTAGAATGAAGAGATCACTTGTCAAAGAAGGTGGGGGGTTTCTTTGTTTTCTAGCCTCATTCTGTGTGTGTTAAAATCCTCACTGAAACGGTCTGGCTGCTAAGAAAGTTGTAGGTCCTAAAACATACGTAATCCTCCATTCTCACCAACTGTTAAACTGAACCAACATTAAACTGGACCCTCTGTAAACTGGTAAACTGGACCCTCTGTATCAATCTCAGTTCTGGCCTGCTGACTTGGAGCCCTTCAAAGCCTCTTTGATTTAGCACAGTGCTATTTTCACTGGACCTTCATTGGCCCTTTTCACACAGATCTCCTAAAAAGTTTTTAAAAGGTTTGTAAAACATTTTCAATTCCCCTTTTTTGATCACACACTCCCCCTTGAAATGATTTTTGGCTGCCATTTTGTGATTTTTTTTAGTTCTGTCTTGAATCAGTGGCCGTTTCCGCACGGCCACGCTGGGGGTTGGGTCGGCGTACATGACCCAACCCCCCCCCCCGGGACCATTTGCATGAACGGTCCTGGTTGCGGTGGGGAAGACGGCGCAGCCTCTGCGCAGGCTGCGCCATCCCCCAAACGCCTTACCGTGTCCTCCGGCCTCCAGCGCATCGCACAAGCCAGGGGACACGCCCCCCCTGCCCTGCGCAACAGCTCAGAAGTCGCAGGGCAGGGGGGCATGTCCCCTGGCCTGTGCAATGCGCCGGAGGCCGGAGGACACGGTAAGGCGTTTGGGAAAGGGGGGGTGGCGCCTTCCAGCCGCTGCCGTTCACATGGCAGCTGTTGGAAGCCGCTGTTTCCCAAAAACCTCGCTCGGGAAGTGAGGTTGTTGGGAAACAGTAGCTTCGCGCCACAGGGGGGGAGCGAGGGTGGTGTGGCTGCGATGCAGCTGCACCCCCCATGCGAACAGCTCCCTAGGGATGGCGTTTTTGCCGTCCCTAGGGCGCTGTTATTGGCTCGTGTGGAAAGGGCCAATGCTTCAATGCCTCACAGCCTCATGCTGCATTCTCTACTCCTTGTATACTCAATGCTTTGAAGATTGCCCACCCCCCATAAAAGAACAAACAGCTAAAGGCTGCAAATAAAAAGGCAAGGGTGACCTGAGTGAGCTCAGAAACTGGCCCCTTGGAGGAAGTTCAGGGAAGCAGAGAAGTGTGGAAAACATAATCAAGAAGATCACATCAACTGAAGACATTTTCAAAACATTTCAGCCAGAGAGTCACTTTAAAAAGGGGATTCATTTAAAATATTTTGAGGCTGGACACAAAATGTTTTGGGGTAAAAACAATGTGGAACTCCATGAAGGAAATGCTTCATTTCCTGCCTCAAAACGTTTTAAATTAATTGTGCGGAAAAGCCCAATGTCTGTGATGGTTTGCAGAATGTTAAGACAGACTAGAAATGCAAATAGCTGTATATGGCTATAGAAAAGGCTAAAGAGAAAAGCCACACCATACCTTTTATTAAAACTTAACAAAATAGTGCAACACAGCATGCAAGTTTTTATGTTCTGAAGAATTCTACACCAGGCTGATTTCTTTAAAAGGGTAAGGCTGAAGAAGGAAAAGAAAGCTTTTTTTCAGATCATGGGTAAAATCCTCAGCTGTTTTCATTGAGCATGTGGTATGTCTCAAATACTCTTGAAGTGGGCAGAACATTCTCCCAAGGATGAAAACTGAGGTTTTAAGGTCATGCCCTGAAATTACTTTAAAAAATAATAATCGTAATAATAATTGTTATGGGTAATAACAGAATAAAAGACTTTCTTCAGTGAGCAGGGGAAGCAGTGGAAGCCAGAGCCCCAGGATATTGGCTGTAAATAAAACCCAAATTTCCAGCAATGTTGGGACCCATGCTGTGCAAAATCATTTTGGGAGGCTGTGATTGGTTGGCTGTTAACTTCACCCCTATGGACACTGTTATGCAAACACCATCATTTGGAAGAGACTGTGTCTTCCCCCTCCCCCTTCTCACATCATTATCTTCTTTGGGGTGTATGTACACATGAATGCTGGAAGAAGATAAAACCGACAGTGTTGGAGATTGAAGACGGGTATCAAGCAAGTTACAGATGGCAGCAAGTTAGAATGACTTCCCTCATGCTGTTCTGACAGCAATGCGCTAGATTAGACTGATATCAGGAGCTGCCAAACTCTTTTCAGTCCCCACTGGTTTCCATGCTACCTGCAGTCAGGGATGTGACTAGAATGGGGAAGGGAGTAGTGGAAAGGACAACAAAAAACCCCAACAGAGAGGGGAGGAAAAGAAATGAGCTACACACTAGAAAATGACAGCTAAGTACCTAGACCAGCAATGGTGGGGAATATTGGCTTTCTGCTGTCTATTTTGTCTGTGTCAGAAATGCCTTTATACTCCCTTTATGCAGATATGGTACTGCTTTTGCTCCTTGGATGAGTGTGTACACCTTCTCTTTGAAACAAAAGAGTCTTTGGAATTTCTTGATGTTGGGCAAAGGGAAAGGCCAGACACCGAGGAAAGGACAAGGGCAGTGTATCTCTGAAACTTCAAGAGGCTGTCATGTGGTACTGAGGCATTTCTCTAGTAAAGTCCAATATCTCTACACTTTGAGAACCATGGATCTGAAAAAGCATTAGTTCCTTGATAAATAAGTGGTTATTTGAATCAGCCCAAGGTGAGGAACTCTGGTGGAAAATGGATGGTTTCTATTCACTCTCTCTGATGGATTCTGGTAGTTGTGAAATCGTTGATGTCTGAATCCTTGTGTTTCTTGCCTAATAAAAGCTGGCTAAAATTGGGTGAGCGAGCATCTCATGAAAATCATGACAACCTTCTTACTTGAGGGTGTTTCCCAAAGGACAAAGAGACAGGGGCGTGTCATTTGTTATGCAGCCTTCTTTGCATAGGGTTGCCAGTCTCCCAGCATAGGCAGAATTCCCACCCCCAACATCTTATTTTTCCTCCACTGCTCTGAGCAGTAGGAGTATTTTTTTTGTAAAAAGGCCATTGGGCCAATCATGTGACTCACATATAGTTGAATGACTGTTCTCCCCCCCCCCATGTTTCTGCTCCCCCATAGACCCCCCACCCCCAGTCTACTGTTGCTTTGCTTCAGAAGATGGTGGCTAATCACAGATCAGGTTCAGACTTGCCCTTTTGAGGTGATGTTAGTAAGAGTGCAGTGGCAGACCACCTCCAGGGTTTCCTGGATGAATCATCTGTCCTTGACTCACGCAGTCTGATTTCTGACCAGGTTGTGGCCTCAAGAAAGCTTTGATTATTCTGGATTATCTTTGTTTACAAGCTAATAAAGGTTATGCCTGTGATATTTGGATCTATCAGTAGCCTTTAACATGGTCAGCCACATGATTCTATTAAAACACTTGGAAATTGGCATGTAGATGAGAAGAAGATTGTTTGAGCGGGTTGACTTTGCCCCCGAACTGTAGTCAAATGGTTGTGGTTGAGGATTCAGAATCAGTATCCTGAAATTTGCCCTGCAGGATCTGTGTTATTTCCCATATTGTTTAAAACATACTCAAGACTTCTGTGTGGGATTAGGAGTGATAAATATTCTGAAGACACCTAGTGACACATTTCGTTAACTGAGCCTCCAGGGGAAACCACCACTGTTCTGGATAAGTGCCTATGTACTAGGCTGAAGTGACTAAGGGAAAACAGGCTGAAGCTTAATCCAGTCAACACTGAATTGATGCTGGTTGGCTTGGGGTTTTGAGAGGATTGTGATATCCACCCTTGACTGAGTAAGTTTGTCCCGATCAAGGTCAGTTAGGAGCTTGAGGTTGTTTTAGAACCAGATCTTTTACTGCGGAGACAAGGCTGAAGGGTTACAAAAAATGCCTTCTATCAGTTTCATCAAGTTTGGAGGCTGGCCCTCTTCTTGGACCTAGGCCCTTTCCACACGGGCCAACAACAGCGCCCTAGGGATGGCAAAAATGCCCTCCCTAGGGAGCTGTTCGCATGGGGGTCGCAGCTGCATCGCAGCAGCACCGCCCTCGCTCCCCCCCCCTGCTGTTTCCCAACCTCGGTCCCCAAGCGAGGTTTTCTGGAAATAGGAAATAGCTTCCAGCCACTGCCGTGTGAATGGCGCCATCCCCCCTTTCCTGAATGACGTACCTTCCCTGCGACCTTCTGGTGCATCGTCCAGGCCTGGGGACACGCCCTCCACCCTCCGACTCCAGAGCTGTCGCGCAGGGCAGGAAGGCATGTCCCCTGGCCTGGGCAACACGCCGGAAGATTGCAGGGAAGGTACATCGTTCGGGTGACGGCATAGCGCTGGGCCATCTTCCCTGCCCCTACCGGGACCGTTTGTGCAAACGGTCCCAAGGGGGGTGCGTCAGCGTTGTATACACCGACGCACCCCCGAGCATGGCCGTGCAGAAACGGCCCTAGAGAATCTGGCCCTACTGATCTATGTAAAGGTAACTTGAAGGCTAGATTACTATAATGTGTTCCATATGTGTCTGACCTTGAAGACTATTTGCAAATGTCAACTAGTAGTTCAAAATGTAGCAGTCTGGTAGTTGAAGCTGGCTGCTTGGTGAACTTTGCTGGCTGAGGGAGGAAGCCGTTTATGGCCTGGGACTCACATATCTGCAGGACTGATTTTCAAAGGCTCAACCTGTGCTCTTCTGATCAGCACTTATTGGTTATTTCCTCTTGTCGGGTTGTTAGTTTGGCCACTAATAGGTGCCGATCTTATTCAGTGGCTGTTCCTGTTCAGTGAATACCTGAAGGTATTAGGGAAGCTTCTCCTTTGCTGAGATTCTAGAATTATTTCAGGAGGACTTTCAACACTACCATTTAATTCTTCTTGATAATTATAAAAGGTGTCAGCTTTTATGGGTTTAATTGGACATTGTTTTATTTATGAATGTAACCTTGAGTCTGGTTCCTTGGAAAGATGGGTTGAAAATGCTCTGGGTAAATAAATGTCATGTGGGGCAACTGAGAAAAATCACCAAATAGTCTCTCTGCCTTTTATAGTAGGCCAATAGTATCCTGTAATCAGATTTGATTTATAACCACCTTTAGCCAGCTTTGCTCCATCTCATCAGGTTCAGTGCCCATATCTCCATTTCTCATCCTTGCCCACTTGTTGTGTTCAGATAGTTTGCTTACCTTTCTTTAACCTGCTTTTGAAGAAACTATGAATGAGAAGTCCATAGCCATTACAAGGAACTAGGGTGTTTGGATATGTTCACTGGAATGTGAGGCATCTGTTCATGGCTATACATACACGATCCATACTTTTTTTACTGGTTGGAGTTGAATGAAATGAATATCTGGCACCTATTGCACAAAAATGAGCTTGGTTTTACAGTGAAGGTGAGGCCTCGGAACTCAGCTCATGAGCCAGGGTCAGAGGCATATCTAGGCAAACTGGAGCTTTGGGACAAAACCTGATTTTGGGGCCCCTCTATATGGGCGGCCATCCTCCCCCACCACGACCAAACAATGATTTTTTGCACCAGCTCACAAAACACCTTCCATTCCCAGCAAAACATACATGGCTCTCCCCACCAACTCTCTTTCCTAATTTTGTCCTCACACCAACTCTATGAGATAGGTTGTTAGCCTGAGCAATAGCTCCAAGCCAGTGCAAGTGGGTATTAAGCATGTAAATCTTTCACAAATCACCCCCAGCAAAACATTTACCAAACAAATGTCAGCATCATCTCTCACAAATCACCCCCACCCCCAACAATTGTCAGAGGTGCAATTGTTAAGCTAGCAGCACCAAAAATTCAGGATACCTTTAGGAGACTCTCCTGATGTTACCTCCCAGGTTTGGTGAAGTTTGGTTTAAAGGGTCCAAAGTTATGGACCCTCAAAAGTGTAGCCCCCATCTCCTATTAGCTCCCATTGGAAACAATGGGGGATGGGGCACCCCCTTTGGGAGTCCATAACTTTGAACCCCCTGAATCAAACCACACCAAACCTGGGTGGTATCATTAGGCGAGTCTCCTGAAAAATCCCTTAATTTTTGGTGCTGCTAGCCTAAAAACTGTGCCCCCTGCAGGCCAAAAACTGAAAAAAACACTAAAATACAAAAAAACACGAACCTGACTTTTTGGCAGCCCCCCCCCAATGGGGGTGCCTGGGGATATTTGTCTCCCCAGGCCACATTGCAGATACTTTTAGTCATCAAATCAGAATTTGAACAAATTGAGCAAAGCTACTATTCTGCATTGGTGTAATGGTGTAGAAGTGTAGTGATTAAGAGTGGCAGACTCTAACCTGGAGAATTGGATTTGATTACCCACACCTACACATGAAGCTTGCTGGGTGACCTTGGGCCAGTCACAGTTCTGCCAGAACTCTCTCAGCCTCATCAACCCCATAAGGTATACATTATAGAGCGAAAAAGGGAAGGAGTTTGTAAGCTGCTTTGAGACTTCTGACAGTTGAGAAAAGCAGGGTATAAATCCAAACTCTTCTTCTTGAGAAAACAAGGGCATCCTGCTAAGCCCAAAGCTCCTATATGGAACCTGCAACTTGGCATAATTACCTTTACAGCTTTATGAAGCTAATGCGTAACAATATGACACACTCAAGCACTCGGTTTCTCCCTTTGGCTCCTCATCATTTTGCCTTCTCCCTAATAACTGAAGTGTTGTGTCCATTAAAAGTCTACTTTTCTATGTGTAATAACTCTATGTATGCATGCTTACTTCTGTAGTTCTCAGGAGTAACTTTCTGCGATGTACATCAGAGCTCTTCCCTCCCTTCATCAAATAGGGAATAAAAAGCACAAGATTTTTACTGGTTTAGAGTGGGCCTAGCTTGCTCATGTGAGAGGAGAAATCCAAAGCTAGGGGAATGTTACTTGAACTATTTCCCAGTGTCCTCTCAATAGCAATGCTGGTATCAGTCCAACCAGTGGTGGGATCCAAAAATTTTAATAATAGGTTCCGATGGTGGTAGGATTCAAATAGTGGTGCCGCCGCACACACGCACCTCCAGTCCCTATTGGGCAGGAAGTTTGCTTTAGTAACCCCTTCTCGGCACTCATAAAAAATTAGTAACCACTTCTAAAGAAGTGGTGAGAACTGGTTGGATCCCACCTGCAACCACAAAACAAGGAGACTAGAAGAGTTTGGATTTATATCCCACCTTTATCTCCTATAAGGAAACTCAAGGTGGATACAAGCTCCTTTCCCTTCCTCTCCCACAACAGACACCTTATGAAATACATGGGGCTGAGAGAGTTCTGAAGTACTGTGACTAGCCCAGCAGGAATGTAGGAGTGTGGAAACACATCTGGTTCACCAGGTAAGCCTCTGCCACTCAGGTGGAGGAGTGGGGAATCAAACTTGGTTTTTCAGATTAGAAACCGCCTGCTTTTAACCACTACACCACACTAATTCTCAAAAGATTGCAGTCATTTTTTCAACATAATTTATTGTGGAGTAAATATGAATCCAGAATTGAATGTTGCATAGTATAGCCTGATCCTCTTGGCTCTTGGAAGTGAAGCAGGGTCAGTACTTAGATTGGAGATCAAGGAAGGCTCTGCAGGGACTGCAATGGCTCCATATAGCCTTCTCACTTTCCTTGAAATCCCCTTGCTGGAGCTGCCATAAATTGGTTGCAACCTGATGGTACTTACAGACATAAATATTATATCTCTAACAATCCCTTGTTGCCACTAACCAAGTACCAACCGGTGTTCATTGCTTTATAGCTGTGAACTGGAGCCAAGATGGAAGAATTCTGTTTTAGCCTGGTAAACCCGAAGTGGGACCCCAAATCATGTACTGTCAGGAACTCTGGAAAATACTTTAATCCAGTGTGTAGATCCTGACATTTCTTTTAGCAATTAACTGTTCATCAGAAGGATGTAAAATAACAGTGCTAGTGTGCTTCTAAGCCAGCTAGCTCTTACAATGATCATTGGGTCAATGATATTGTTGTAGCTAGCTTGTAGCAGCTCAGTTTGGACCAGGTTGACGCAGTTTT
This sequence comes from Sphaerodactylus townsendi, assembly GCF_021028975.2. Classification (NCBI taxonomy): domain Eukaryota; kingdom Metazoa; phylum Chordata; class Lepidosauria; order Squamata; family Sphaerodactylidae; genus Sphaerodactylus; species Sphaerodactylus townsendi. The sequence goes on from NC_059426.1 coordinate 145,562,758, forward strand.
TTTAATACTCTCCTGATGAACAGTTGATTGCTTGAAACACATTTTAATTGGCATCTTGGAATAAAGTATCAGTCTTCGGCATCTGTTAGATGGTTTTGTTTTTTCTTGTTTGGTGGGTAATGCTCCTATGGTGTGTTTGCTTCAGTCTTCAAAGTCTACTACCTCCGCTTATCTAGTAACTAGTCCAAACTATCTGTTTTCATTGTGAGCAGATGCTGGCACCTGATCCAGATGTGGAGACCTTGATGGTGCCATAAACAACCCTTATGCCATTCTAAAGTGCTTGGTTTGGAGGCTGTAATTGATTTTAAAATGCTGTTGATCAGCTCAGTTTAATGGGGCACAAATAGAATGAAAATATCCGAAGGCCCCCAGAGATCAGGGAGAAAAACATGTTTAAAAACATTCACAGTGTGAGGTTGGTTCCATGTGTTTTGTCTTCCATTTGAATCAGGAATAGTTCAGACTTGAATGGATGAAGGGGTGAATCTTCCAGTGCTGAACAGACTGTTTGTCAGAATCCTCCTGCTGTGAGGAAGAAACATAAAGGGAAAGCAATGTAGCTTGGCCCTCAAAGTGATTTGTAAATTGCTGCGGAGCTACTGTTTTTTGATGGGAAGTGGAGTGACACCTTGTGGTTGCAGTAAGTGGAAGCAGCACCATTTGTAAGTGGAATTATGCAGCACTGGAGAAATGCTACTATTTGGATGGTTAAGGCTTAACTGGAACCAGCAGCAGTGAGATGTGAAAGTCATCTGAGACCCATTGACTGTGATAATGCTATGTTGCCAGTAATAATTTTAGTAATATTGCTTTGAACAGTAACAGTGCCTCATAGGCCTTCTCTCTCTCTCTCTCTCTCTCTCTCTCTCTCACACACACACACACACACACACACACACACACGCACACACACACAAAGTACTAGAATACAAACATTCAAGTAACTAATTCAAAAAAATTGGTTTTCTGGTCATGGTCACCTCCACATTCTATAGCACAGAAATATTATCTCTGCCTCATGTTGAAAGGCAGTCCATGTTCTCAGAACAATTTTAGTACCATCAGCCATCAGAGGCTTTGTTCTCCATCTATAGTCTTTTCTGCTCAAGTGGATCTTTAAAGATTGGTCTTTGTGGTGGTCATGATTAATTTATGAAGTGTCTCATGTTGCTGGGTCCAATATAATTCATGATGTGAATGCTGGGATCCTTGTTGTTACGCCAGTCAGCACACGGGAGAAAATATGCCTTCACCTTTGAAATGTGTCCCTTTTCTGCCCTGACCAACCCACAATGTCAGACTGCTTGGCCTCCGAATGCCACATCGTCTGAGCTCATGCAGTTAGCCCCTGGCAAACATTCAACCCACGTGTTAGGCCAGTTCAAGGCATGAGCCCTGAGGGGGTCAGGTGTCTGCCACTGGCACACATTGGGCAGTGCTAGCATCAGTTTTCAGGATGTTACTGCAACAGTTTAGTTGTGTCTGCCTACAGGGTTATACTGAAAGCCAGAACAGACTCAGCAGTCCCACTTTGTCCTGGGCCCTGCTTCAGCAAATAGAACTCAAAACAGGCAGAACATTTTCTGACAACAGCTACATACTGACTGGGTCATATGACTGAATCCTCAAGCTTCCTACATTTGCACACTGAAAACAAAACAAAAAATAAAATTTCAGTTGCCTTTGAGCCTCTCTGTCCATTTTTATTTGACCATCTGATAGTGTTTAATGGCTAAGGTAACTGAAGAGAGACATTTGTCATGCAGATGACCATTACAGCCAATAGCCCCTTTCTACAACCTGAGTGAATCAAGAATGGCCTTTAAGCCTAATGCGGCAAAACATGCTGAGATTGCACTAGGTGAGGCAATGGTGGGCATCCTTTCAATCACACAAGACAGCTATCTCCAAGGCTATGCCTTGTCCCCAGCAGTTGACTGATGGAGGTCACGGTGCTGTCTCTGCCAGAAGACAAAATATTCCTGACTGGTTTATTCTTGCCCACCGTACCAGCCTTGCGAGCCCATTCTGCCAAGTTTCTTTGTTTAATCAACCTAAACTTTGGGCTAGTTTTTGCAATATTTTTTACTATTCCTATGCTAGAGCAGATGAACACATCAGTCATTCACTGTATACATCACTTTTATGCTGGAACATTTCATAAAGCTGCACAGTAATCCCCCACAATGGGCATCCCCACCATGTATAACAGTTTCCAGAAGCAAGCAGTATGTGTGTGTGTGGAGGGGGGGCAGCTAATTTTGTCATCCCCCTGGTAGAAGCTGTCAGTGTGTTCTGAAATGAAGATTATTAACCATGCTGGGGAAAGGGGGCGGGCTATTACATGACAGTGCAGACTGAGACCAAACAAGGAACTTGGAATCCTTTGCTTTCAGTTTCCAGACCTTAGGGAGCTAGGCATAAAACATCTGCCCCCTTTTGTTGATGGCTCTCATTTAAGGCATGTTGGCAGAGTGTGTTGGTAGCTATAAAATTGTTTCTCTCTCTCTCTCTCTGCATTCACTGTCATTGCCAGTGCTAGTAATTAATCAAGACTGCGCAGTGACCAACTTCCTTATTTCCCCTTCTCCCTCCTTTGGAGTGAGTAATGAAGACTGATGTCTTCACTTTTTCACCTCCACACCTTGTGGGTGCTGAGCGCTCAAGCTGGCTCCTTTAAGGAACCTGCACTTGGGAGGGTGCTCTGCAGATGACAAATGCAGCCTTGGAGTGTGCCAAGTTTGAAGCTGGCTTTGTGACACTTTCCTCTTCATCGCCATCAATCTTTTTCTGTCTTTCTCTGTCTTGTTTTGATTCTCATTAAGTGCCATGTTCTTCCTATACATGGCTGGCCAGACTCTTTTGGAGGGTGTCAAGAAAGAGAAGTCCATAGTGAAGAGAACTGGGGACAATTTTGTATAAGTTTATTAAGAAGAAAATGGTAGATATGGTAAAATGAATCAAGGAATTGAGTTTATTGTATCGTTTTCAATTCATTCCATTATGCAGTTAAGTCTCAGAACTTGCCAGTGTTAATGTAGCCGTTGTAAGTGAAATATTCATTTTTTAAAATTGTCACTTGTTTCCTACAGTCAGGCAAGATTCCTGACAATATCACATAGACTGTGTTCCTGGGCATCTGAGGTTGGAAGGAAGACACGGTTGTGGTTGTGTCATTGTCACATCTCATTTACAGTGACCCATTTTGGGTTTTCCAAGGCAAGAGACATTCACCATTGCCTGCATCTGCTTCACAACCCTGGTATTGCTTGGTGATCCCCGATCCAAATACTTGCCAGAGTCAACCCTGCTTAGCTTCTGAGATCTGATGAAATCGGGCTAGCCTGGGCTAAGCAGGTCAGGGCAGGACACTGTATAGATGGGAAGAATTCCAAGTTACTCACGCCAGGGAGCAACCCTGACCTAGACGTTTTTTACAGGGATGAAGGAGTTATTGTCTGATCTGCAATGACCAGTGGGTGCAATGATGCCTCTGGGAGTAACTGTTTTCCTAGCAATTCCTTCCTTTTAGCTAGAGCTGGGTAGTTGCACCCTGCTTAATCTCCCCCTGGATTTCTGCTCTGCCATCCATTCAGGACCCGCTGTAGGCTTGAGGCCTGACAGATACACAGATTCCGCTGCACGTATCTTTAGAATCTCTTTGACAATATGTAAAATAGGCAAACTTCCACAAACCGGCATTTCTCTTCTGCTCTATTTTTCCCCCTAAAACATATGGCACGATACAGTAAATAGACTGAAGTATGTGCCAGAACATGCAGGGTAGGCACATCTTGGTACAATCTGTTACTTTTCTGTGTGCATTGAAGACATGCTTTGTTTTCCCACTCTCCCGAGGGTATTAAGTGATTGTGTGTGGCTCTAACAGGAACAAATTAAATATGTATAATCTGACTAAGTGTGGAGAGGATGGTGGTAACTGTAAAAGTCAGCCAGCAAAAGAATTGTTTAGGCCAAACATTGGCTTGAAAAGGTATAATTATGTGGTATCAGAAACATATAACAAAGTTTAGTCTGACTGTGAAAAGGAGATCTAAAGAAAGTAAAGGAAATCTTTCTAGGGAGTGATAGAATTCCGGGTGATGGAATTCTTCACATCTTAAGTCTAACAGAGTTGCTGTGTTAGTCTGTTGCAACACAACAGCGAAGAGTCTTCTGGCACCTTAAAGCCTTAACAAATGTATTGAGGCATAAGCTTTGTTTCTCAACAAAACCTGAAAAATGGTGTGATTTCATAAAACATGAGAGTGTCTTGATAGGGAATGTAGCTCTGCCGTGGCCATCATTCCATTTGGTGTCAAATAGGCTGGAAGAAGGGGTACCAGGTCTTGTTCTGGTGAACTTCCCCAAGTGTACCAAAAGGACTTCTCTGCTCTGGATCAGGATCTTATTGTACGTGCAGGTTAGAAAGCACCTTGTACCTCCTCAATAGGACCTTTCAACGCTGCTTTCCAAAGACCTCTTTCTGGGAAGGAATACATACGCATGAAACTGCATTTGAGTAGCCCTGATAAAGTTACCATGAATGTATGCATATCCTGCAAATATCAACATCCATCTGTATGTAAGAAAAACCCAATGAGGTTGCACCTTACAAATGAAGCAGGGCTGGAGCCTGGATGCATACGAGTTTACATCACACATTGTATGTGCATTGAATGTAATGAGGAGAATTCAATGCATGTATACAGAAAATCGACTGTACACTATACATAGATTTTACATTCAGCGTAACTTCTCATTTTTCTTACACAGTTTCTTCTGTCATCGCTTTGGGCAGCAGCAGCAGATAGTGGAAGTGGAGGATGGGAAGTCCCCCTCTTGCAGTTATCTTTTCTCCTTATCATAGATGAATTGAGGGGGGCAGGGGAGGGCCTGAGCCCCGGGTACCACTCCCACAAGTCATGTGGGGGATGCATTTGGCCTCCCCTTTCCATTCATCCCAGAGCAAGATGAGGAATTTGGGCTGCCACCACTAGACCAAGGCTCACCCTGGTTAGAGAGCATCCCTGGGTGACTGGGCACATGCCGCCCCTTTGCAAAGCCCCCAGCAGGGGAGAGAAGCCCCAGAGGTGACCTGGACAGAGGGCATGGCAAGGCTGGGAGAATCTGCAGCAGCAGTTCTGCCCCTTCTCATTGCTTCTCTGCTCAGGCAGAAGCTGCAGGACTCACAGCCGAATGCAGCTTTGGGGTCAGGGACAGGGCAGGGACAATGCCAGGGAAGGCACTCTCTTTCCCTGGCATTTTCACAGGCCCCAGGCCCTTGCCTGCCTTGGCGCCTCTGAGCTAGAAGGAAAGTAAGCTGAATTTTTAAAGGACGGTTTCTTTAAAAGTCAGCTCACTTTCCTTCTAGCCAAGGAGGGCGTGCTCCTTCCCTGGCCATCCCCTTGGCTGCCACTTTGCCATGCAACCCAGCCTGGGCTCTGTTACCATAGCTGGCTCTGCATTTTTCTTGTGTCTCTTGACAGAGCCTAGCCTTGGGCTGCAGCAGTGGTGGAGTGGATTTGGTCTCCAAGGCCCGAAGCCCTCCAGTAAATGCGGTGGCGAGGGGCAGGTTGTGGGATGCAGGGAGGGAGAAATCCAAGGACACTGCAAGTTGTTTGAAGACGCTGCTGTTTGGAGTGAGGAGCGAAGTGGCCCTTTGGACTCCCTCCCCCTTCCCCTGCACCCCATTGCCTATCCTTCTGGGTGGGTAGGTGAAAGCAGTGTGTGGGTGTTCAGGGCTGATGAAAACTTCAAACATTTAGTTCTGGTGCCAGAAATTCGGGGTGGGGGGAAGCACTGTACCTCAAGTTGCAACTGGGGACTTATTGAGGAGCTTTGTCCCTTCTCTCCCCACCCCATCTGCTCATCCCTTTCCTGTGTATCCCTTCATCTTTCTCTCAGTTTTATCTTCTATCTTTCCCTCTTTCCATCTCTCTCTCCTTCTTTCTGTCTTTTCATCTAACATTCTTTCTTTTCCCCTTTCTCTCTTTCTTTCTCTCCTTTTATCTTTCTCTCAGTTCTCTAATCACCTCCCTTCTGTTATGGATGAGAGGAATAAGCACACTAGAATAAAAATGGCACACAGTATAGGTTTAGAGTTGATGGTAGAATCCAGTTAACAATACTACAGTAACTGCTGGGGGGCGGGGGGCAGTAAGATTTATGATAGGGAGATGATCAGCAATTGAGAAGGATTTTTGGTTTAGAGATGTGTACTGTAGAGATGGTCTTTATTTTGTGTCTATTCTGTATATCAATTGAATCATGTGTGGGGGGGTGTAACTCTGATACAGTTATCTACAAAATGTGGGTCTGACGTTGATGGAGCACAATTTCAGTTCATGGCCCGGGCAGCATTTTCTGCAGTTATGCCCCTTCTCCTTGTCCTCCTTGACACTGTGCTTGACTGTGAGAAACTCAGGAGATCCTTACTACTTTGTCAACTATTCCTTCTGCTCCGTAGACTCTATTCACACAAGAGGCGCTAACTGGAATTTGCTGCTGAAGGGCATAAATCTGGTATACTGTACCTGGTATACTGTATACTGCACCTGCTTTTTCCCACTTGTCTCCTTTGTCCCTTCACACAGCATGTTTGTTTTGAAGATGGAAGTCTTCAATTTGTCAAGTCATCTAAACAGTGCCTGCACTAGCCCCAGAACTGTTTGGAAACAGGACCTGTTTAGAAACAGGACCTGGGAGGTAAAAGTATTACTGATGCTTCAACATTACTTCTAGGCAACGACCTGGAAGTTATATCTCTACTCCCACCAGCATGACACTCTAAAACCTCAAAAAATCTATGGTAAATGCTATAGATGTTGTTTCCCCCTCCCATTTCTCTCCTGCTGCTTACTGGTGCAAGGATGGGCAACAGAGTTTCCCCACCGTCAGTGGGCACCTGGAAAGCCCTTCTCAATAGACTGAACTGCCTTTCTTTCCTAGTAGCCAAATTCCTTAGCCACATTCAGATATCACGGCAAAATGAAGTGTGATCTCAGTGATGGAAATCTCCAGGTGATGGAAATCAGTTTATGGGAGAAAATGACTGTTTTGGAAGGTGGAGTCTAAGGCATTACATCCCACTGAAGTCCCTCCTGTACTCAACTCCCACCTCCCAAATCACCAGGTATTTCCCAATCGAGAGCCAGCAACCTGAAGAGTGTATAAACAACTCAGTGCCATTCAGGAACAAACTCAGGCTTGTTTGTGACATTTGAGTGTAACCTTAAGTCAGTTCACACTTTACAAAATCCACATGCGTCCTCTGTGGACTTCACATAAGTTCTAAAAAGAAACAGGCCTGGCAACACTATAGCCTCATGGGAACCCTATAGCCCTGCATTGTAGGTAGGGTTGCCATTTTCCATGTGAGGCCTTGAATTCTCCCAAAATTACAACCAACTATCAGTCCCCCTGGAAAAATGACAGGAACTTCCTGTTTATTGTCTTAACCCCTCAACCAAAGAAACACCGTACTTACCAAAGTGGTTGAACCAACTATTCAGCCTGGAATGCCAAGAGATTCTTTGATATCTAACAGGAAGATTCTTCTCCCCAATGTCTTCCTCAATCTAGCAAGGAAATAATTTGTTCATTAATCGGAAAGGGAAGAGGGATTATTCCCACTGCATTTGCCACAGCAGAAATGTTGCCCAAATGTAGGGATTTAATTAATTCATTAAATTAATTCGTTAAAAGAAAGCAAGCTTGGGGAATGTGTCAGGATTCAGGAATTGCAGTGTTGCTTACCTGCACAGTTCAAACATAGAGGTTAAAAAAATACCAGTTTTGAGGTATTCCTGGGCAGCATCATGACAGTGGCCTGAGGTGCAGAAAAGGTGGTCCAATGCACATCTGATGTGGAAAAAAGCATGGCAAACAATGGGGAAAATGGATTGTCCAACTGCATTTGGAATTTGCTCTACAAATATGAATGGATCAACAAAGCAACTTGGCCACTACGCCCCACCCCGCCTCACCTCCCTGGATATGTGCAAGCAGCCAAGGTTTGTTGCAGGCCTGCTTGGTGACCTTCAGTTTCTCTCAGACTCACTTCCTCAAAATAACATTGTTGTCTGCATGAATGAGATAAGGATTGTACAGTTGTTTACATGCTATCAGTGCTGTATAAGTGATAGATGAGGTCTCAGCTAACAAACGAACCTTATCATGATCTCTTTTGCAATGTCATTTGGATTGTCTGAGTTGTTGTTCCTAGGGGACTTTTCTTTTTTGAACCATAGAGCAGCATCTCTGCTTCTGGTCATGACAGACTCCTCTGGTTTGAAATCTGCCTATTTTAGTCCGGGGTTTTTGGTCTCACGATTCCTACCAAACAGTTGTTTCTTCATATAATTATCACCCTCTCGTTATATGCTGCCATGGCCCAACGTGATTTATTTATGTTATGTCCTTAACATACAGTTTGATAAAACAAAAGGTGGTACTCTACTCAGCTAGTGACAGTGCATTCATTCAGTGCATTGAATTTGCCAGTCAGAAGAGTTTCTGCATCAGCACGTTACTGCTCACACTGGTGGAATATGCTACCATTTGCTTAGTAGAGTAGTGGGATACAGCTCACGGCAAAGGGCCAAAAATGGCAGAACGTCTGTGGCATTGATATCATAGTAGATTGTTCCCTCTCATTCATTTCCTTTTTAGATTTTTTCCCAAAATTCATTTCCTCCAAATACTGATTTCCAAAACGATTGCCCCAAACCAAATTTTAGAAAGATCGTGGCAAAGTGTAGAGAACACAGAAGCTTAAGATGGTGGGGTGGCATCATAAGAAAAAGAGTTCCCAGTAATGTTATCACCTGATTCCCACAGCTTCGACACCCTCGATATGAGCTTTTCAAATTCTTCTGGGGAAGACTTCATTTTCCCAATGGTTCAAAACCTTCCTTAAAAGACTGATTTCCATCATTTTCAAGAACACCCTGTAGCACCAAATCATTGTCAAGTTTGGGGTGTACTCTCACCAGACACGGGGCAAGAGGAATGGCCAACTCTCTGTGTCAGCTGTGTGCCTGATATATTCTAGGCTCTTTTACAATGCATTAGTGTTCTGAAGGAGAGCCTCCTGGCAATTAAGTAAATATGAAAGAATTTCCCTGAAGACTGAAAGCTTAAACAACACTGGCCTAGATTCAGCAAGGAGTGGGCTTCCTGAGATGGATTGTAAGGTATGGGTGTGATTTAGTAATCACAAAACAATCGTGAGGGTAAAATGATGATTGAAGGCTGAATGAGTGGTGCTGATCACATTCTTGGTCTCACATTTCACACTCCAGTACAGATTACAGTGAGTCAGCCGCCACGTTTTCCTGTTTGCAAATTGACAGTGAGCAAAATCACTTATCTTTTCAGAGGCAGAAATCATTTGCAATTGTTTGCTAAGTGATTTTTCCCTCCCAGAATAATTACTAATCTGTCAGAAGTGTTTCAAATGAGGGAATTACAGTGCAATCCTAAACAGGGCTATACCCTTTTGAATCTGTTGACTTAAGTGGACTTAAAAGTGTACAACTCTGCACTGTGAAACTTTGAGACAAGGTCTGATTGGTTATGAAACTGACATCCTTAGTAGTGAGTTTGCAGGAATGATTTGTAAGTTCCTGGAACAGGTGAGCTTGCTTTCATGTTGCCTGCTCTCATGTCACTCTTTTATAGGGAGAGTCACATCCATTTTCCCCTATTGACTTAAGTGGATGGAAGGTTGTAACTGTTTATAAATCATATCCAAATTGGCTAGGATAATGATAGCTTTTTATTATTTTGTAAGAACATTAGAAGAGCCCTGCTGCATTGGACATTGCCCATCTAGTCCAGTATCCAGCCTCACGCAGTGACCAATCTGTCATTCTGAAGGACTAACAACAACAAAGAGTTGCTAGTCCAGAGCTATTAGTCCCCAGCAACTAATGAAAAATGGCTGCTATAGGCTTAAAGTGTGGTCTTAGACATATATAAGGAGCTGGTGTGTGTGTGTGTGTGTGTGTGTGTGTGTGTGTGTGTGTGTGTGTGTGTGTGTGTGTGTGTCAGTGGTAAAGCATCTGTTTGCATGCAAGTGATCCCAGGTTCAAAGGATTAGGTTGTAGGTGACGTGAAATATTTCTGAGATCAGTCTCAGTAGATAATACTGACCTTGATAGACTGATGGTCTGATACAGTATGAGGCAGGATGATGGTAATATGGAAGTTATTTATCTGTTTACTTCATTTACGACCTGCTCTTCTTGCCAATGGCCACCCAAGGTGGCTTCCAATGTTTTCCTTCTGTTTCTTTTATCGAGCATTGGATTGACTGAATTCTACGCTGCACAATGTGCCCTTTAACATGGTTTTTCACCTTTAATGGAACGGGCACATTATTTGATGGCATTTAATTCTGAACTGTTCTATTCTATCATTAGTTTAATTTCTGTCATCGTTTATAAACTACTATTTATGGATGTTGTATTTTCGTCAGCTTTTTTTGAGATTAGGAAAAGGGATACAAATCCCATGAAGAAAAAAATTACTATTGATTAGAATTGGGGAGAACCAGCTTGAAAGTTCCACCCACCCATGAAACTTTCTCAGTGACCTTGAAGTTATCATTGTATCAAAGCTTTCCTCCCAGGTTGTAAATATAAAACAACAATTTTTTAAAAAATACAAACTGCTTCAGGAGATCACTAACAGTATTGTGATTTTGTGTGAAGGGCTTGAATACAAGCAAAGTTGGTTTACAGGTAGTGGTGTTACACAAATTAATTGTGAGATTTCTCTGGTTTTCTAAGTTATGGCAGGATCAATTCTGTTATTTCTGCTGCTACTAATATTGAAATACATATGTTCCCAAAATCATGCTGAGAAATCATAATACTACTGACCAGTAATAGTCAGAGAAGGCAGAGAAAGGAGTGAGACCAGGAATGGACATATGAGGTGGTTGTAGGGCAACATCAGTAGGTATCAAGATAACATTAAGGAAAGACTACAGAGATAGGACAACTCCTTCCTATTGGTTTATTTTCTAGCTATAGTCCTCATAACGCAAATGTAAGTGACTCTAGCTAATCCCATACCAAAATATGGTAAAAATGGGAGGGGCTGTAGCTCAGTGATAGAGCTTCTCCTTGTCATTCCGAAGGTCCCAAATTCAATCCTGGTCATCTTCAGTTAACAAAATCAGGTGGCTGGTAAAGTGAAGAACCATTGCCTGAGGCATTGGAGAGCCAGTAATAGTCTGAGTAGACTGTGTTGTCCTTGATGGACCAATGGTCTGATTTAATAGAAGGCAGCTTCATATATCTATGATCCCATAGTGTTTTGAAGCCTGTAGCTGTTTGGCTACACTATAGGTCTACGACATAAATAAATACATAGTGATGCTGTATTTGAGAGAGTACAGTGAAGTATTTTGCTCAGTAAACCCATGTACTGATTTGAGTCAGATGAAGCATCTGTCTTTCCCCCAAATATCTCTTGCTCTTCCCAGGAAAAGGTGGCTTGAGATGGTTGTTGGAAATAAGTCCTAACCAAATGATAATTCCTGGGAACTTTCTGAGGAGAGAGTATAGGGCAGTGGTGGCAAACCTATGGCACGGGTGCCAGGGGTAGCACTCAGAGCCCTCTCTGTGGGCACGTGCAAACAGAGTGCCCCTCCCCCCACATCTAGACTGGCCTGTGCCGCTGGGCTCGATTATTAGCATTAAACCTAAGACCTAATTTTGGGGAAGCAGTGTAGGTAACCCTGTTAAGCGCTGTTAAACCCCACTGATTTTCATGGGAAGAACTAAAACACAATCCTTTACCTGGGAGTAACCTTGGTTGCTGGCAATGGGACTTGCTTCTAAGTAAACCCTCCCAGGGTCATGATTCACCCATTGAAAGAGTTGCAAGGTTCTTTAAAGCAAAGCCACTGACTACCACCAAGCTTACTCCCGAGTAACACACGCCTTGGAGCCAACTGTTTTTTCTAAACTAAAACCTCAGCATTCAGGTTAAATTGCTGTATTGGCACTTTGCGATAAATAAGTGGGTTTTGGGTTGCAATTTGGGCACTCGGTCTTGAAAAGGTTCACCATCACTGGTATAGGGGCTTTGGATAAAATAGTATATAAATGGTACAGTTTTATAGTGTGAGTGGCCCCTCAAAGGTTACTGCTGTGTTATGTCAAAATATAATGTCCTCTCTCCTCCAATATCATCTTAGGTCAAAAAGGGACATTTCTTTTTGTTGAAGGATTCAAATAATGATAAAGATGTTTGAAAATGTTGCACATGGGAGTAACATGTTACGTAGACTGTACTACGTGATTTGAAATGGCTGCCATTTTTCATGATATGGCTGAATTTACTCAGGCATTGTTCACACAACTGTGTAAAATGGACAGAAAAAAAGCTTTTTGAGCATTTCTACTTCATGTCCTCCTCTGAGTTGTGGCCGTCCTGTCTCCCCATCCCTCCTTCCGCCATGAAACAAATTCTGTTTTCTGGACTACCATCTTACCCTCTTCTCTCCTACTGTGTCAAGGTCAAGAAACAAAGAGAGTAAATCTCCAGTAATGGACATTTCCCCCTGTGAGACCCCCTAAGGGAAAGCCTTGTTCTGCAATTAGTGTCGCTTCAGCAAGCGAGCACAGAAAGCGAAGCAAAGAGAAACCCTTCCAAATTACAGTCATTTTCTCTGCAGATTTCTTCTCCTATCCCCAGGAGCACCAGAAAGCTACTGGCAATGGCAGCATGAGAGAGAGAGAGAGAGAGAGAGAGAGAGAAAAGCAGATTCCATCTGTATCTGTGTGCAAGAGGGTCATGTAGGGTTGCCAGTGCTAAACATCTGGGCTGACATAGAAGCCTGCCATAACCTTATATCGTAGCTATACATTCATAATGTGAAAGCATTCAAAGGAAGCTGTGAGTCAAATTGAAAGAAGCCAGGCTTGTGATGAGCCCATGCAGAAAGAAAAGATGAACCTCTTCTGTGGGATAACTCGGCTTTCTCTCCATTCCCTAGTTCAGCGGTTCGGTGTAGAAGGCCAAACCCCAGTAAAACAGGCTTCAAAAAAATCCAGGGTAGAGTTGAGTAACTTTCAGAGACAGAAACATGAGTTGCAATCAGGGTAGTAAAAATACTCCCAAATCAGGCCCAGGTTTCAAGTACAGGTCGTCTTCCAGCAACCCAAGGAGAAGGTGTTACTATTTTTATTTTTTTTTGCTTTCTCATGTCTGTCTCAATAGCCTCAGGCCATCCACAACAGATGTGTAGCTACATCTTCCATGTAGCACAGGATTCTGCCTTACATCCTAATTGCCATCTTAGATAGTGTCGAGAAAGAGTTTTTGTTTTCTTCTTACTGGATTTGAGACTATTAGGATGCAATCTAGTGCAGCCCTTGGCTTTACCTCCCAATGGTTTTCACACCCTAACTGAAAGAGCAGTGTTTTTACTTCCCCATTCTAGATCAGAGAACTTCATTCATAGAATGTGGAACAGACCAGGCAGTAAGGGAAGTTAAAATACTGCTCATTTGCTGTGCCAGAGGGTTACTAGGGCGCAAGATGTACCTTGCTCCATGAAAGTCTGCAGTCTGACTTTTGTATGGCATACTGTGAAGGAAAGGGGAACAGTTTGACAGAGGACTACCATTTTTGGCAGCAGCCCCATGCTTCTGAAACATAAACAAAAAAAAAGGGGGGGGGACCATCAGTTTTGTGCCCTATCCTTCTTCCAGAGAGCACAGGCCAACTTAGAATTTCTCTGTCCTCCATTTTATCCTCTCAACTATGTGAGGTAAGTTGGCCTGACAGAAAGTGACTGACTCAAGGTCGCTCAGTGAGCTTTTATAACTGAATGAGAATTAGAACCTGGGTCTGCCCTTTAAACACAACATCTCCCTGGCTTTCAATATCATGATGGCATGTGGATTGCTGGTTTTGTCATAGGAGATCCTAGAACTGTCAACAGCCCTGGAGAAAAATTCTAGATCCCCTTAACAGGGGCTGCATACATAGAAATAGGCATTTGAAGTTTTCAAAGTGTAGAGGTATATAACATCACATAGTAAATAATATCCCATTAAACCTTTCTTAAAGAATTTTTTCTCCAGGCTGTTCTCCACAGAACATGGAGTAGTGGTTAAGAGCAGGTGCTCTCTAATCTGGGGAACTGGGTTTGATTCCCCGCTCTGCCACTTGAGCTGTTGAGGCTTATCTGGGGAACTAGATTAGGCTATGCACTCCACCACACGCCAGCTGGTGACCTTGGGCTAGTAGTTACAGCTTTTCAGAACTCTCTCAGCCCCATTCACCTCACAGGGTGTTTGTTGGTGGGGGGGGGGGAAGGATATTGTAAGCCCCTTTGAGTCTTCTTACAGGAGAGAAAGGGGGGCTATAAATCCAAACTCCTCTCCTCCTCCTCCTCCTCCTCCTCCTCCTCCTCCTCCTCCTCCATTTGGCAATGCTCACTTTTAATATTCCAAGGTTCAAAAATATACAAACATGAACAGAAAGAAAGAGAAGGATCTGAGAACAGACAAGATTTGAATGGAGTTGACTCTCTGGCACAAGAAAGAACTGAGGGGTACTAATTATGGTGGCTGTAGTGGTTGTGTGACACACAGTTCCACTAATGCTACTAATCTCCAGGTGGGGCTTAGAGTTCTTCCAGAATTACACCTCATTTCCAGGCTATAGAAATCAGTTCCCCTGGAAGGAATGACAGCTCTGGAGGGTGGACTCTATAACATCTTGAATGAAAGCTCCCTTTCTCCCCAACTCCACCCTACCCAGCCCCCCAAATCTCCAAAAATTTCCAAACCCAGAATTTCCAAATCCTGAATTTCATTTATATCTTAACAGAGAATCTCTAATCTGTAGAACATCTTCCAAAATGTGCATCTTTCCAATTATTTCATGGTTTTACTGTATAATTCCTAGAAATAGTGTGTGTGTGTACCTGTGTACCTGTGTACATGTGTGTATGTTGCAGGGAAGCACCCTGCCAAGAGCTGCGTGTGTTACACAAAGTTGTGTATATCACTTGAGACTGAATGAAATTTTGTGCATTTGTGGAAAACAGCATGAACTTAAAAGTTTCATTTTGGCTAGTCTGAGGGGCGGTGAATCTGGTGGCACTTAAAAAAAAGAGCACATTTATTATGGCTGAAATGACCGCTGTTTTCCTCTACCAGCCATTTCTGCAGAATCACTCACGGCGGCCCAGCTTGCTATATCCCTTGCCTTCCAGTTTTTATGTATGCTAACCTGAATATGTAATTAATAAGCCAAAATGACATTCATCATAGTCCATGTACCAGAGATTATCCTTCTTATAGGCAAAAGGATTGTTGTGACTTGATTTCTGTGGGAGGCATAAGCCACGCTGCTTTTCAGGTACTGCTTTGCTGGTGGTCATGATGAAAAATTGACAGAAATAGGAAGACTAAATGTGAGCACGTGCATGCAAATTACAATGTAGTGCAAGAAACAAGCAGTTGTGTGTTTCCAGAACAGACAGAAAAGGAAGAGCTGAGCCAAGCCATGAGCACCTTCTCAATACTGATTCTAGTATTCTGTTCTGGCTGGAACATATGGGAATCTACCTTATACCAAATCAGTATACTGGTCCAGCAACTCTCCATGGTCTCAGGCAGAGATCTGTCACATCACCTGACAATCTGATAATTTAACCAGAGGTGCCAGAGATTGAACCAGTGACCACCAGCATTCACAGCTGATCCTTGACCAGTTAGCTTGACCCTCCCCCATGGTGCAGTGTATTTCACTGCCTTGAAACCATTGACCATCACTTCCACTGTTATTTCCGCCATCCCTGCCTCCACTGAGAACAGCTGTCCTCCCTGCTCGTCTTCCTTAAGACCTCTTTGAAAGCAGCATAACATGACTACATGTGACCTGTAGGCTTTTCCATACTCTCATGCAATTTCTTCCTCTCGCAAGAATTCAGTCATCTTTTGTATTGCTCTGACAACCTTGTATGCTGCCATGGCTGATTGGTATTCTGACTTAACTTCTGTGCGGAGAGAAAGGAATCTCATGAGAGTTTGGCAAGCCCTGTGTAGGACATGCATGGGCCACCATTTTTTAAAAAAGGAATGAGCCACGCAAGGCAAGGAGAATTAGCTGCTCCAACTGCTGGGTGGAGGGGCAAAGTGAAGGCAGCAGTGGAGGAGGTGGACAGAATGAGTGATGGGAGACAAGAGAACAGGATAGTGCAAACAAATCTAGTGTCTGAGGGAACTGCCTCAGTAAATCTTGAAATACAGCTGATCCTGAGACTAGTGGTTGATCATTTTCCTGGGACTTGAAGCACAGGGGTAGGATTATGCAGAATTAAGCTTCTGGACTATACTACATAATTCAAACAAATATATATTCGTAGGCTTTATGGCATATGTGACGAAACGAGCTTGCTTTGACTGGCAGGCCCTATTCCTCTCTCTGCACTCTCCCAGGGGTTGCCAACTTTTCCTGGGGAGGGCTAGCTTTCTCTCTGGGTAAACCGCTGCCACCACCTGATCATTTGAGGACTTTCTGCTAGGGAAGATCAGGATCCCCCAGCTTCCTTTCCAACTGTGAGGCCTCTGCCTCAGTTTCCCTTGGTCCCTCTCTCTTGGGGTCTACAGGGCAGGCTTGAGGTTCTGGAGGAAAAGCTGCTCAGCCTTCCTTCCCCTCCTATTTAGATAATGCAATCAAGATAGTGGGGCATTCATGGTACAGAGAATTGTTTTCCACATCTAAGGTTTTAAAGTATTTATTAAAAATAAAAATGGATACCAGTATATTTTAGCACAGTACCACCTGGAGCAAGGGTTTCCAAAACAAAGGAGATGAAACTGCAAATCCCCTGCCCCTATCTCTTAACATACCCTAGCTAGCTGTTGTTGAGCCTAGGGTAGGCATCTAAAACTTAGAAGGTTGCAATTCTCATAGAGTTCACATTACCTGACTTAGCACATGGGGCAAAAATGGCCACGCTCTTCATAGCACAGGCAAGAGATCTGCTCCCCAGCAGAAGGAAAGAGAGAATACCCCCCACGCCCCTCCACTCCCAGCAATTCATCAGATCCCAGACCACACCCTCCTTTGACCTGGTCAGGCTGAGTCAAGATAGCTTTTCGCCCTAGGTCAGGTAGCACTTCCTGATGGTTCATCTGGAAGCTCTAAAGTCCTCCAAATCTATGATACCTATGGGAGGAGGAGAGGAAAAAACAGAAAAGAGGGGGAGGAGCCATTTCTCCACAGCATATGTAAGAAAGTTTTAATTATTAACAGTAGGAACCCACAAGAACTTGCAAGGCGCATCGATTTACCTCTCTCCCACTGTTGCCTGTTTCTCTTTCTTGGCAGCCTCTACAACCCCTCCTTCCCATCCACCAGCCAACCTACCTTTATCTTCTTTTTATCTTCAGCTCTCCACCCTCCATGCCTCTGGCACCCAGTACCCAGAAAACTATGGCCCAGTTGCATGGTTCCTGTTGTTAGTACAGACCCAGTTGTGCAGTTCAAACCTGCAAAAATTGTGTGGGGCGCCCCATTTCCCCTGTCTTATGTTCTATATACTATTTCCACTTTCCCTCCACTTGGCAACCTCCATGCCCTCACCCTTCTCTGCTTCCTTCTCTCGTTCCCGTCTGACAACTAGGGTTGGCGGTTCGGTTCGGCCGACCCACAGGATCGGCCGAGCCATGTGGTGTTCGGGGGAGGGTCGGGCACTGCTTACCCGAGCCTGCACCCTCCGAACTTCAGCCGCTCCGAGAACATGGAGTTCGGAGCGGCAGTTCACTTGAACCGTGTTGGCCCGAGCCGGGGAAAATACCCTTGCGGCACGCACAAGTCAAGCCCTGCAAGGGCAGCCCGGGTGGGATCCCCCACAAAAAGAGGAAAAAACCGCGTGTGAGACTAGCCCTGCAAGGGCAGTACAGGCGGGATCCCCCCCAAAGAAAAAAAACGTGCGCGAGACTAGCCCTGCAAGGGCAGTGCGAGCGAGATCCTCCCAAAAGAAAAAAACCGCGCGCGAGACTAGCCCTGCAAGGGCAGCGCGAGCGGGATCCCCCCAAAAGAAAAAAAACGGCGCGAGACTAGCCCTGCAAGGGCAGTGCAAGCGGGATCCCCCCAAAAGAAAAAAACCGCGTGCCAGACGAACGGGATCACCCCAAAAGAAAAAAAACGTGGGCGAGACTAGCCCTGCAAGGGCAGTGCGAGCGGGATCCCCCCAAAACAAAAAAACCGCACGCGAAACAAGCCCTGTAAGGGCAGTGCGAGCGAGATCCCCCTGCAAAAGAAAAAACCACACACAACACAAGCCCTGCAAGGAGACAGAGGCATGAAGGCGGGACCCCCGGGACCCCAAAGAGAAAAACGTGGCGTCCATAAAGATCGGCTGACACACACACACCCCATTCACAAAAAAAAAAAACAAGCAGGGGAAGGGAAAACGGGAAACTCCACACCTAGCTGGCAAGAATGGGGGGGGGAGACACACACACACACACACACACCTCTGGCATCCCACTCCATCCCCCCCCACCAAATAACCCCCCTCCACCCCATAAATCCTTCAGGCACACTCCATTCATTCATAAAAAAAACACAAGCAGGGGAATGTAAAACGATAAACTCCACACCTAGCCGGCAGAGAATGGGAGACACACACACACACACACACACCCCTCTGGCATCCCACTCCATCCCCCCCCCACCAAATAACCCCCCTCCACCCCCCCAAAATAGACTGCACTCCACCCATACACTTGCTGCTGCTTTTCCAGGCATAACTTCCCAGAGATTAAGTCAATGAGAACAGTAGCAGGCTGGGCCTGCCCCACGGCTTTACTACTGCTGAAGAACTGCTGGAAAATACAACCAGAAACAATGAAGATCCCTCCAAATTTTCTAGAGAGTGCCCTCCTGAGGGGCGCATTTCTGGATGAGCTCTATCTGCACTTTTAAAAATTTCAGGGTATCCTTAGAAGACTCTCATTATGAATTACCCCCCCATGTTTGGGTGCAGTTTGGTTTAGGGTGGACAAAGAGTTGTGGACCCTCAAATGGAGTAGCCCCATCCACTATTTGTTCCCATTGGAAACAATGGGGGGGATAGGGAGCATCCCCTTTGTGGGGTCCACAACTCTGGACCCCTAAATCAAACTGCAATTCAAACTTTGGGAGATATCATCATGATGAGTCTCCCTAAAGGAGCCCACCCTGGAAATTTTGGTGCCAATATAACCTCTAAAATCAAAAATGCACCCCTGCAGGCCACAAAAGCTTGCACAAAACAGCCAAAAAAATAAAAACGCATCCGAGAATCTCGGATGACAATGCAAGTTCGGGTGTATCCGAGCCTGACAGGCTCCGAATTTGGCGGATCCGACCCCATACACTCAAACTAAGCCCGAACCCGAACTGGGGCCGAATTTTTTCCCCCTCTACCAACCCTACTGACAACCCACCAACCTAAGTTTTACCTACACCATTTTCAGATATAATTACTATTAGTTTCATTTATAGAATATCTTCTTTAATAGAACAAAGGAGACTCAAAGCAGCTTATTTCATCATCTGTCCTTCATTTTATCCTCAGAAAAACCCTGTGAACAGGGGTGGACTGGGAGTGAAAAATCTGGAAAGGGCCCCTCTCCCAGCTCGCTCTGGCCTGCCCTCCAAGAAGAGAAGGAGGAGGCAGTCTGTCTAACCAGTTGATATCCACAGATGGGCCCACTCTTGCCTGTTAGACTATAAGATGATCATATGCATGCCCAACTGCAAAAGACCATTGCTTTTTAAAGTGAGTTTTGGATTTCATAGATCCACATATTCATAGAGAGCCAGCATGGTGTAGCGGTTAGCAGTGTGTGTACTCTAATTTAGAGAACTGGGTTTGATTCCCCACTCCTTCACATAAGTGTTGGACTGTACTCTGGTGAACTGGTTTTGTTTCCCCACTTCTCGACATGAAGCCTGCTGGGTGACATTGGGCTAGTCATAGTTCTCTCAGAACTCTCTCAGCCTCACCTACCTCACAAGGTATTGGTTGTGGGGAGAGGAAGGGAAGGGGTTTGTAATCCACTTTGAGACTCTTTGCAGGAGAGGAAAGCGGGGCTACTCCTCCTCCTTTTCTTCCTCTCATTTGTCAGTATTTTTTTTGTATCAGTGTTACATAGACAAAGGAATTCATATCTTATCTGCAAAACAGAATCTTCAGATTGTTATTAAAGTATAGCCCCTCCTCCTCTTTAATTCAAAATTGATTTTATTAATCTCAGTTGTATTATTCTCAGGTATGTGTGTGTGTGATGATAGCTCAATTTAATGGTATCACCCTCTCCACACACCCCACCCCAAGTCCTTATTCTGAGAGCAATCCACCATTTACCTTAGGCTCACTGAATCCTGGGCATATTTCCAGAAGGAAAGCATACTTAAGAATGGTCTTTTAGCTGCCTTTCTAGTGCCAAGAACCCCCTGCTAGATAAATGAGGGGGGAAACAAGCAAGCTCTTCCTTGATTTGTTGGTCTCCCTGCTTTGTACAGAAAAGTGTTTCAATACTTTTTTTTTAAACAAAAGCTTCAGGCAAGATACTGTACTTAAGGAGGGAATGTTACACTGTGATTAGACTTGCCTGAAGATCCGCACAATAGATATAACATTTAGCAGAAGTATTGTTTCGCAGGATGTCACAGAGCTCTGCCCATTCAATAACACAGTTTCCATAGCAACTTACACAACAGAAAGACAACCAAAAAGTTTTTTAAAAGGCAGAGAGGAAAGGAAGAATCAAAGCTGGTGACTAATGTGGTCACCCGAAAATGCGTGACAGCGCTGTGGCACCCACATAAGTCACGTCTCTTCGCTGTGTGGGGTGCACTTAGGAAAGTTACTGCAAGTCTCATAAAGGCACACTTTGTGAAGCGATTGTGCAGATTAGGGATTGCTAAAATCTTCTTTCTTATTTAATTCAGGAAGGTCCCCTGCAGCCCGGAAGAATGTGTTGGCTTGAAACTTAAGACCAGAGTGTGATTTCAGCCACAGTAGTCAAAAGTCTAAGTATCATTACTTTTCTCTGCTTACTGCCAAAGCAGGATTATTTCCTATGGAGCAATCACTAGGGCTTTAACAACTCTGCTTCAAATAGTTTAAGTAAAAGTGTGTGGGGTGTGTGTGTGTGTGTGTTAAACTGCAATCCTACGAATACTTTCATGGGAGGACGCCCCTGCTGAATAAGATGAGACTTATTTCTGAGCAGACGTACTTAGCATTGCACCCATTTTCTTTGAGCATTGCCCCCCACACTCTGCCCCACCCTGCATTAATAATCCTCTTGGGGCAAGTAGTTCTCGTTGTGCGGGCTTCATTGTTTTCTGTATTAGTTGACAGCTTATAGAACTAAGATACAGTTTTTATTCAAGCTCTGCCAATTTCTTTGTATGTGACTAAGCCAGAAATATATTAAAATGGCCGTATTATTGTTGTTTGATGCCCACAAGAAATGGGGATTAGGTTGGCCTCTGGGGTATTGATTTGATGCATCTGATCAGCATGTGACACAAAACTAATTCCCCAGTATGTTTCATGAAAAGCTAGGGGAATAGTGATCGTGCAGGCCCAGCCTACACGGATGGAAACATGCGCATGACATGCAGAAAGTGCTGGGTTCAGACCCCAGTGTCTTCAGTTCAAAGACTCAACCAATAGGTGATGTAAAATTTATCTAACTGAAAACCTGGGAGATCTGCTTTCTGTCAGAATAGATAGCCTTAATAGACCAATGGACTGAATCAGGAAAAGGCAGATTCATGTGTTCAATTTGGATTTTTCTTTCTGTCACAACAGTGACTATGCTAATTATTCATATTCAACAAAGATTGATGCTCCCTCATTTCCAGAATTGTCGTTTTTCACCCAATAATGTAAGGAAGTGAGAAAGTGAGGAAATGCAAAATAATTATGACACCTGTCCGATCCATGGCCTATGTTTTTGACGTTCCATTCTTCTGGAACATTATTATCACTGTCATCACTGGAGTTTTCCCCATGGCCAAAACATCCTGAGGAGAAACTGGGATCATACATACCAGGATGTTTCCATCTCGGTTTCTCCCTCCGCACGGCAGCCTGGCACCATGTTTAGGCCAGGGGAAGAACTCCAGGTGATTACGCAGGGCCCCCGGGTTACTTTCATTTTCCTCGCTGATGTTGCCGCACATGCATGAACTGTCCTGTTTTTCTGCCGTTCTGATTGGCTGCAGCTGGTGACTGTCTCCCGTGGTGTTTGCATGGGTGAGGGAGTGGCACAGTTTTTTTTTAAAGAACCCAGTTTCATCATTTTTTGAAAGGTGTGGGATAAGCAAAATCTCTCAGGGCGGGCCTGAGTTAGACGTGGAAACAATGCGAAATTCATGCACAAATTGGGATGGTTCACTTCCTTATCCCAGGATATACTGGCCCAGGAGTCATCTGCAGCCCAGGAGTTGCTACCTGTGTTTCAAGTGGTGGTCCTTGGCACCTCCATCTTACATATTAAATATGCTATAAACACAGGGTGGTCTCTCACAGAATGGTTGCTGAGAACAGCAGTGAAAATGGCAAGTTCATCTGGTTGGCTGAAAATATTAAGTGGGCAATATGGTGCAGTGATTACTTGTTGTGGATCAATATTTTGGTATTCTATTCACCCCTTAGTCAGTGATCGATTTTCCAAAGATTTGACTTGTCAGTCTCACTCAGGAAATATATTTCTCAAGAATGGCCCTCTCCACACCAGCCCCTGAAAATATTTTGCAAACATTTTCAAACTCCCCTGTTTGTCTGCATTCACCCCCTTGAAAAAGCTTCTTAATTGCCATTTTGTGGTTGTTCCATCCTTTTTAAAAAAACAGATATGTAGATCCAATGCTATGAGGCTTCAGAACCTCGTGCTGTGATTTTCTAGGGGTCATGTTTATGTAGCTACATAGACACAGCACCCTCAAAAAAAATTAAATGAAAGAAATACAACGCGAGATGGCTGGTGCAAGCTCTAAAAATGGTACCAATGAGGAAGTTCAGGGACTACAGAAAAGTGTGGGAAATGTTTTAAGGAGATCCACTCAGTGAGTGAAAACAGTCCCACAAAAGAAACACTCCCAGAAAACTGTTTTCAAAAAAGAATTGCTTGGGAACAGCAGGTGAATAAAACATTTTCAGGCAGGAAATGAAATGTTTTGGGCGAAAACCATGCAGGACTCCATGTAGGAAACATTTTATTTCCTGCCACAAAGTGTTTTATTTAGTTTGTGCAGAAAGGGCCAATAAGGTATTTTTTTCTGGAACTTTCTACAAGGAGACTATTGGGAGTAGAGGCTGAGCATTTCATTTATAAATACATTTGCTTTTGGTTGTGGCTTCATTTCTCTTTTTTTATAACACTGTATATACTTCTCATGTAAGAGACTGTATTGGTGTTTACATTCTGAAGGAGTTTGAACTGGCTTTTTAAAAGACTGAGTAAATTTATTCCCAGGGCAATTCCTGTTGGGTAGTTAATTTACACCTGGGATGGTAGTAACTTGCTGTGCATTTCCTGTGTCGAGATTCCAGGTCACTGAATAATATGATTCATTATTTACATGGTGTATTAGAAACAGAACATCGACTGGCACCTGCAGTTCAGTCCCAGCAGAGGGGAGAGTAACATGTTTTGCAGCTGGGAATAATCTTTCCTCACCTCTAGACCACGCAAGCTGTCTTACCTATAAGACAGGCAAAAAGATTTCTTTGAAAGTTGATGCTTTATACTAAACGTTAATAATGCAGCTGGAACGTGGCAGTTATTATAACTTTCAGAGGACTTTTGGGCAGTTGTGAGAATTCTAATCTTGCAGTCCAAAAGATGCAGACAGCTTTAAAACCCTCTCACCTCTACTTAAGATACTGAGATGTTTATAATTGTATCCCATGTTATCCTGGCAATTTGAAGTGAATAATGACACTGAACACAGTGAAACTAATGGCATAATCACTGGACTAGCCCAATCTTGTCAGATCTTGGAAGCTAAGCAGGGTCAGCCCTGGTTAGTTTTTGGATGAAAGACTAGTCCAGAGGTATAAGCAAGGGGGTGAGACCCCCGGTGCACCAGTGCATCCTCTGCTCCTGCCCCACCCCAGAACGTCCCCGGAATGCCCCTGGAATGCCCTAGCCCAGGGGTCTGCAACCTGCGGCTCTCCAGATGTTCATGGACTACAAATCCCATCAGCCCTTGCCAGCATGGCCAATTGCCCATGCTGGCAGGGGCTGAAGGGATTTGTAGTCCATGAACATCTGGAGAGCCGCAGGTTGCAGACCCCTGCCCTGGCCATACCTCCACAAGGGCACATGCCCAGTGCATCACGCCCCCCCCTTGGAGCTATGCCTCTGAAGACTACCAGGTTTGCTGCGCAGAGGCAGGTGATGGCAAGGTACCTCTGAACATTTCTTACCTAGAAAACTCTATTGGATCACCATAAGTTGGCTGCAACTTAACAGCAAAATAAAAAATAAAAATGGTGATGTTTCCTTAGTATTATAAACAGCGAAACTGGCTGCAATTAATTACATTGCTTGGATGGTTTCAACACCTGCCCACTGCACCCAGCACCAGTTTTTCCCATTGTCACAGAGGCTGGAACCTGCACAAAACTTCTACCATCAGAAGGAATTGCTGAGCCTGAATTGGGAACATTAAAGGTCAGCAATGGCAGAACTCACAAGCCAAACACAGGCCACCTGTGTAGCCTATCAAAGAGTCATTAGGGCGGCAACGCCCAGCGCTGCTGCTGTCAGCATGCTGTATGTGATATCCCTGGCGGCTCTTTCGAAGCACGATGACAGCGCGGAAGCGGAGGCCTCGAAGCAGCGCCAGGGATGCTGCGCGCTCGGAATTGCGGGCAGCAGCCCTCGGGAAAAGGTAAGTGGGGAAGGGCCCATTAAGTGTCTGTCTTTCCTGTTGAAACAATAATTCCAATGATTGGTGGGGTGTGTTTGGCTTGAAAGGTCAAAGGTTTACAGGAAATTAAGCAAACACATAATTTTAATGCCAAAGCTTAGATATAGTAAGAATGGAAAGTGTGCTGTGATTTTTCTTCTGAAACCATAATCCCTCTCCCCATTGACAATCTCTTTCTCTCTCTCCTTGGCCAGCAGGCGTATCTCCTCCTCCTGGTTTTCAGCACATTTTCTGGAGTTAATACATTGGGCAGAGACTTCCATATGTGTCAGGAACTACTGGCACCAAACATGCTCTGATATATTTTTAAATAAGAAAATACCAAATGCCAAAGTAGCAAAGTCTACGTTCAGTGCACACAAAAGAAACTGCACAGTGGGAATCCTGCCACGAAGCCTCTTCAGATGAATAGCTTGTTAAGGCATGAAGCAGTTAGGTGAATAAAAGTGTGATTATGTACCAAAAAGCAGAATGTTATAAGAGCTGCACAAGCTAAATAAATAAGTTCTAGGGCATAGATGAATGTTTTCTCAGTTCTCTTTTCACCTCAGAAGCAGCAATTTCAGGGAGCCTGACCCCCTCTCCCCTGAAAACCCTTCATCTTACCTTTCTCATGGTTGTTAGTGACTGCTCACTGTTAATGTTTCCTATTCAGCTTATTTTCTCTCTCTCTGTTTTATTGTTCCATGAATGATCCCAGCCTATCAGGACTAAAGTACTAGATAGGATGCCTTTATTTTGCAGGCAATTCAGAGAACATATATTCAAGACACATTTGACTTATGGTGACCGCTGGTGGGGTTTTCAAGGCAAGCAATATTCTGAGGTGGTTTTCCATTGTTTGCCTTTGCATCACAATACTAGTATTCCAAAGAGCTCCTGCCCAAATATTTGCAAGGGTTGAGCCTGCTTAGCTTCTGAAATCTAACAAAGTCATGGTAGCCTGTGGTTATCCAAGGTAATGAAATTCTAGCACCATTTTCTTTTTTTTAAAAAAAACTAAAGCTTCCAATGGCAAAGGGAGGGAATAGTTGCTATGGGGATAATCCTGGGGAAAATTTGGAGGACTTGGCCAATACTCCTGCTATTCATAGAAGATACAACCAACTTTTAACATCTCAAAGTTCTTTCCCCATAAATATCTTGACATTGTTGTGAGCTTACCTTTTTGTTTTGGGTGTGGAGAAATGTTTTAAAGCATTTTTTTAGTGTAGTACTTTTTGAGAGAGGCCAGTGTCTCACGTCATTCAATCTGGCATGTACCCAGGTAATGTGCCTCATGTGTATTTAATTGATAGTCTACTTCCGTATTCTGGCTTGGTCCCTTGGCTGGGGAGTCTTTCTGATTCTGCTTGCTGGCAATATCCTATTGCAATCTGCACAGTTAAGTTAAATCTACTCTTTAATAATCCTATCATTTTTCTTTTATAGTTTCTTAGCTGCAGGCCAGGTCAAACCTGGCAACATACCTGGGGATGGGGGGCACAAGATGGGCTGCAGAGTCATATGGCTTCTGGTATAAAAACCATGGAAGTGGTGTGGGCTGCTTGTAATCACTGGAAACTCCGTGGTAAAATGAGTTTTTGGTGATTTTTTAAAGCCACCTATGTCACCTTTGGTTTTTTACTGGATGCCACAGCCAGCTTGGTGGGTGTTATTTTATTTTTCTCTTTGCCACCACACAAAGCTATGTCTTTGCTCTGCTGTGGGGGACCCGAAGTGGCTTATACCATTCTCCTCTCCTACATTTTAGCTTCATAACAACCACGTGAACTATGGTATGCTGAGAAATGTGTGTTTGGCTCAGTGTCACCTAAAAAGCTTCTGTGGTAGAGTAGGGATTTGAATTGCCCACAAACAGTTTTACACACATACAGGCAGGATATATGTATGTTCATTGAAACATATGAACTAGTGGCATTTCTGCCCTGCTCTGGGTGGCCCAGGCTAGTCCACTCTCATTAGATCTTGGGAGCTAAGCAGGACTGGCCAAGGGAGACCACCAAGGAATGCCAGGGTTGCTACAGTCGGCAATGGCAAATCACCTATGTTTGTCTCTTGCCTTGAAAACTTTGCAGGGTTGCTAAAAGCCAGCTGCGACTTGGCAGCCCTTTCCACCATCACTGACATTTCCAGGATGTTCCATTGATGGTTTAAGGACAAAACTCCATCACATCTCACCCACATTCTTTCCCATCCTACCCTCTCCCACTTTTATATTTAACATGTTACTGTGTCAGCATAGGAGCCATTGCTTTTCAGATTCCTATGCCAGTGGGGTGATGTGACTGGGGCACCTGGCCACATGGGTCCATGCCGAAAGTCCTCTCCCAACGTGGCATCATGCCAAACAGACCAAAGCATTTCCCTGTAAGATGTAGCAATAACTCTGTTTTGATATCAATATCAGTGAAGGAATGACCATTCAAAGTGCGAGATGTTGATCAAAGGTGACACGGTGCTGTTGTCCGCGGTCATTTCTGCATGTCAATTCATTTGAAATTGCAAAATCTTTTTTTTAACCATTGATGGCGGGGAGTTCTTTTGCAGCCAGGGGATTATCCAGTTTGAGTCTGATTTTCAGGAATTCAGACATTATTTTCCATTTGGAGAAAACTGCATTAGTAGTGGAAATGTTTGTTATGATTTGTCTGCATGACGCAGTTGTACAGATTAAGGGTTTTACTTTCCTCTAGTGTGTTGTGGCTAGTTATACTCCTCATTCTTGACATTGAAAATAAACAAATAAAACTAGGTAACATAAAGTGCTGAAGAGATGGTTTGATTTCACCCAGATAGTTACCACTGGACTCCTAAGAATGTCCATGAATATAAAAACTGTGCCATTTGTTTAAATGATGGTTTTTAGGTCGCCAGCTCCAAGTTGACAAATACCTGGAGTTTTTTGCAGTGAAGCCAGAGGAAAGTGGGAACTTCAATGGGGTATAATGCCATACAGTCCACTTTAAAAAGTGGCCATTTTCTCCAGAGAAACTGATCTCTGTTTCCTGAAGATCAGTTGTAATAGCAGGAGATCTCCAGGTACTGCCTGGAGTTTGGCAATCCTATTTTTGTTGTTTGTAATTGTTTATAATTGCAGTGGATAAAAATCTGCCAGCTTTCTGTGATGCTCCTTGTCAAGACTTAGGACTGTTTTCCTTGCACACTGAAATCCGGTAAGCTCTGTTTTTGCTGGATGTTCTGCTTTCATGTTATAATACTGTGTATTTGTCTGGTTCAGTTCCTTTTCAGCTACAGAGCAAACCCCATCTTGGTGCTGAAAGTGAGGTAGCAATTTCCCTCACTGTTCAGTACACGCAGCAGTGGTCTTTTGTGTTTCACCTCAATGGTAATTGCTACTTTTCTCTCGTGCTGTTTTGGTTTTCAAACACACAGGGTTTAGAGGGAGAACCAGTGCAGGGCTTTGGATGAAAATCTTCGATTATTTACACCTTGAGTCCTCCACAAATACCCCCAAGGTTCCAGTCCACATGATTTGAGCCATTCAATTTCTAATGTCAGGGTAACTTTAATCCTCTAATAATAAATTCAGCTGCAATCAGAAAAAAACTTCAGACAAGTCCACTCTGAACATGGCGAGACTGGCCTATCATCTTTTTGATTTTAGACATCCGTAAGCCAAGCATATTTATTAACACCTGTGAAGAAAATAAATGTATTCCCAGAATCCGCTATGCAAGGGTCAAGTCACATCTATATATGGATGTGGTTTTTTTTCCTTTCGCATAACTTGTACTTCAGCAGGAATATTGCAAACAGCGTGTGGACTAACAGAACAAAGAAGGTTGCTGATTTCCATAGGGAATTTTTATAAAAATACAAAACAAACAAACAAACTGCAGGGAGCCACATTGGAAAAACACAGATTCCAAAAGAACAAAGAACATATAACTGACGGTGTGTTTTTTGGGGCGGGAGGGAGGGGATATAGAACAAGTAAGCTACCAAATAAACATGAGAGCTTTACTGCCTTTGCTATTACTGCAGTATGACAAAAGAGGGAGCTGTATGTTGCCTGCGAGCTATCTGCCACCCCCAATCGTGGTGAGCAGTAAAGGAACTGCAGTATGGCTGCTGGATAACTGAAGGACCAATGGCTTATTACCTGATCCTGCCAATCCTTTTAAAACCTGAATGTTCAGTCTAAACTACTTGTCTCTGTGAAGAGGGTCATAGTCCCATGTTGTGTGTTTGCTTGAATGTAAAAGTGTATTTTCCCTTCATTGCCACCACTCCAAGATTTAAACTCTGCCTCTCACATAAAAAGTGCTTTGGGGAACCTTGATAAGGCTGCCTCTGAGCAAGAACAAAGGGCCGAGATTCCAAGTGCTTTAAGTTCCCCTATATCTGTGCATCCTCAGTGTGCATGAGCAGTCTCCAGCATGTAGGTAGGATATGAGTCACAGTCTGATTTCGTAAACAGGAAATAACTTTTATGACTAAAAATTAAACTCAAGCACATACATAGAAGTAATAGCTGTCACAGCTCGAAGGTACAAAACTCTGGAAAATGAAAATAAAGCATGTTAAAATAAAAAATAAAGCTAAGTTAAAATATAAGACAGTTATCTTAGGTGGAACAAACACATCCCAACCTTCCTAATGCCCTCTGACGAAGGCAACAGCATTTGGGTGAATGGGTTTGAACCTGTAACAAACAAAGATTACACCCTTTAAAGTTTCTGCCTTCTTTGGCTACCTCCACCCCAACCAACCACCCACCCCCCCACCCCCCCTTTATATTTCCATCATATAAAGAAACATTTGGGTGCTGTGTGGTTTCCGGGCTGTATGGCCGTGTTCTAGCAGCATTCTCTCCTGACGTTTCGCCTGCATCTGTGGCTGGCATCTTCAGAGGATCTGAAGATGCCAGCCACAGATGCAGGCGAAACGTCAGGAGAGAATGCTGCTAGAACACGGCCATACAGCCCGGAAACCACACAGCACCCAAGTGATTCCGGCCGTGAAAGCCTTCGACAATACATATAAAGAAACAGCTTGTGACAAAGTGCATTGACATTCAACAATTACAGGTGTTACACATTTTGGGTATATTCTGATGACTGCATCAGTGGTCATGTTATCCTTCCTCAGAATGTGTTTAGTCTTGAATTCAAAGTCCTGCAGGGTGATTGCTCAGTGAATCAACATCTGATTTTTGTTTTGCACATATTGTAGCCACACTAGAGGGGAATGGTCTGTCTGCAGTAGGAACGGCCAGCTCCACAATTACAGATGTAGGGATGCTGTAGCCCAGGAGTAGTGAGGCATTCCTTCTTTATAGTGGAGTAGTTCTGCTCTTGCAACAGGATTCAGTCTCTTGTCCCTTCCCCCTTCTGAGGGAGAATGGAGCCCAGGCCTCTTTTGGAAGCTTCTGTCATGAGAGTAAACTGCTTGAAATTGGGACCTGCAAGACAGATTTTGCCACAAGTTGGCTTTAGCAGTCTCAAACACCTGATGCCTTGGTTTGGTCTGGACTGCCTTGTCTGGTTGACATTTCCAGCTCAAGTCAGTTAATGAAGCAGCAATCTCACCATACTGCTTCACAAAATGCTTGCAATATGTTGCCATCCCACGGAAAGATGCTAACTGCTTCTTTGTTACCTAGGAGTGGCCACTTATCAGTTGCTTCCACTTTGGACACTGAGGGTTGTATTTGTTCCTGACCCATCTTATATCCCAAATACACAATATACATGGTCCCAAAGGCTCCAATCATAACACAAAGAACTAAAATGCCACTACATTATCATTGTTCATCCGCCTGCCTGCCCACCATTTTGCTTTGCACCCCTTCTTAGAGGAAGGGTAGGGTTAGACTAAGATAGGTAGTAAACATGGAAGGTAGCTTTAACATAATACATACCTGCACATGGTCTAGAACCCTATGAGAGCAACTGAATCAAATGAAGTTTGTTTCTACATAATGTGTTTAAATTCAGATTATAAGCAGAATAATT
The DNA here is from genome assembly GCF_021028975.2 of Sphaerodactylus townsendi. Taxonomy (NCBI): domain Eukaryota; kingdom Metazoa; phylum Chordata; class Lepidosauria; order Squamata; family Sphaerodactylidae; genus Sphaerodactylus; species Sphaerodactylus townsendi. The sequence goes on from NC_059426.1 coordinate 145,593,729, forward strand.
TTCAAATAAGCCCCTGTAAAATAAAGAGGAGCAGCTGTTGAATACCAGTGTCTAGGATTGTAGTCTAAAACCCCAAAAGCCAGTCACAATCCATGGGATTGTTCATCCCTAAACCTTAACTGTATGTTACTGTGTAATACATGGAATGTTCAAAAACACTCTGAGAAAAACTCTGAGAAAAACCTTAATTACACTCTGAGAAAAACCTTCATTACAAAGGTGGTGTGTTTTATTTTTTCCCCTGGTGTTTATGATCAGGGTAGAGAAGAATAGTTAATCTATTGTGAAGATGCCAATCACAGATGCAGGCGAAACGTCAGGAGAAAATGCTACTAGAACACAGCCATACAGCCAGGAAACCACACAGCACCCCAGTGATTCTGGCCGTGGAAGCCTTTGACAGTACAATAGTTAATCTCTTGACACTGTAAAAGTGTGTGTGTGTGTGTGTGTGTGTGTGTGTGTGTGTGTGTTTGTTTGTTTGTATGTGTGTGTGCTTACTAGAAAAGTGACAACTTTCTGTTTGCTAAAACTGCTCATTGAAGACAAGAAAAATTGCATGTGTACAGCTGGCTTATGGTTGCATTGTGAAGCTAGCTTTCTCCTCAGTAATAGTTTTCTCTCCCACCCCCACCCCCAATGAAGCCAAGTTTCCAGTTACAGTAGCCTGAGCCTGGGAGATTATTTATTCTGGTTACAATCATCACAGCTTAATTGTCCTACAATTGCACTGATGATTACCTTTGCACACTCAGTTCCTGCTTTGCAACACCCCATCCATCCACCTTCTGACTGGGACATAAGGACTCAGAAATCTCCGGTCAAACTGGTATCTGTTGAAGAGAGTTTTAACCCTTGAAAGCCTATATCCCCTTAGTTGGTCACTAAGGTGCTGCTGGACGCAAACCTAGCTCTTCTACCACAAATCAACAGTGATCCCTCTTGAAACTACAAATTACACTCTTGCTCTATTAAAATGCAATGGATTTGCTCAACTGAATTCCTTTCATCATTTCCTCCACAATCAATAGCCCCCACACCATTGAGGAGATTTCTCTGGAAGGGCAATGCTCTCCACAGAACATCGACATACCTTTTAAAGACAGCAGCCGTTCCTTATGCTCAGCCCACATTAATATCTTGCATATTATAGATCTTGCCTGTTGAGTCCAGTGTTTGTTCAAACACTGTACTTAAGACAGCAGTGAAGTTACTCAGTGGAAGAAAGGAACTTTTGAAAGAAGGTGCTGACCGAAGCATGGATTTTGTTCCATCCACGTGCGGCCTTGGCTTCATTTTGTCTGTGCTATGCACAGAGCGTAACAGACATACAGGCTTGCCCTATGGGTGATTCATCAAACTGAATGGTTGGTGGGGAGGGGAAGCCTGGCTGGGGACCGATGTATAAATCTAGGATGAAACCAAATCAGCCTGCATTAAGTTCTGTGCAAAATGACTGGAGTCAGACAAACAGGTTACATAACTGCAATCTCGCAGATGCTAGCAGGAGTCATGCTAGAGAGCTGGCGCAATGGCAATAATTTTCCCAACAGGCTTGCACAGGGCCGTGAATTTCTCCCTGCAACGTATAATAAGCAGTTCAGACCTTCACCAGACCCTGGGCCATCACATACCAGTGGATGCTTTTCTTGGGAGGTGGGTTAGTGCTCAGCAGCTGGGTACCACGCATGCCTCTAGGAAAGATGTCTGCAAGGACGTTTCTCTCCTATCAGTGGCTACAAAAGGGATGCCAAAACACACACTGTGGCCATCTAAGGTTTAACAAAGAAATCTCTAGCCTGTTATTAAAGTGAGCATTGGCAGGGTGTCCACAGAGAAAACCAAGAACAAAGGAAGAATGTGAAAAGTAATTGGGGCCTTTGGGAGGAGTGCTCGCCATGACACACAAAGGGTTTGTGTACACATCCCTCAGCTTCTGGTGTAAGAATTAACTGTGTCATTTATCTGTATAGTTCTCCGTTTAGCAGAGGCTGAAGGTGATTCCTTAGATCAGTGGTTTTTGGAGGCTCCTCAGCAAGATGTGGTAGAAGAGATTTTCTCAGGGCTATTTGGGTCCCCACTTCTGCCAATCTTCCTTTTCAGTAAGAATGCACTAGCATAGTGGTAGGAATCTTGTTTTAGGATCTGGGAAACTTGTGTTCACATCTCCACATTCTCATGAAGCTTACACACTCACAGTCTAACCCACCCCATGCATAATTTTATAGATTTCAATCATATCCTCCCTCAGACATCTCCTCTCCAAACTAAAGAGTCCCAAACGCTGCAGCCTCTCCTCATAAGGAAGGGGCTCCAATCCCTCAATCATCCTCGTTGCTCTTCTCTGCACTTTTTCTATCTCTTCGATATCCTTTTTGAGATGCGGCGACCAGAACTGGACACAGTACTCCAAGTGTGGTCGCACCACTGCTTTATATAAGGGCATGACAATCTTTGCAGTTTTATTATCAACTCCTTTCCTAATTATCCCCAGCATAGAGTTTGCCTTTTTCACAGCTGCCATGCATTGAGTTGACATTCCCATGGAACTATCAACTAAGACGCCCATGCTGCTCCATGCAGATGGGATCTCAAGGAACAATATTTGGAGGGAATTGTGGGCTATAGGAAGTAAAGGCAGGCAAAAAAGTCACACTCCGCAGAGGAAGTTTTCTATCAGCGGTAACACTACTACAGATCCAACCCATAATCTCAGTTCTTGCAAAAGTATGTTCAGCCCTGACGCTTCTTAGCTGATAAAATACGAGGGAAGTAGACAGAACTGTAATCACAGTCCTGACGTGAAGCAATTATTTGTCATGTACACATAGGGAATAGATGCTGACGTACAGCTTATGAGAGCAAGCAGTCACCTTTTTGACTCACTTATGATCTTATTTCCACCCACCATGTTTCTTTCTGTTTCCCATACTTTCAACTGTGCCTTCTCTTTTAATGCTAATAAGTGCACTGTTGTTACGCACCACGCTTCATCCATGGAATGCCAGGGAAAAGAAACATTCTGTAGAGAGGGGAGCATTCTTAACTCTTTATTGCCACCAGAAGAAACCAAGAATGTATCTATATTACCCTCTGTAACCATATGTGGATTGAGCAAATTCTTTGATGCCTTGATCACATGAATCTCTTTCCTAATTTAAACAGCAGACAAAGAAGTAATCTATCTTAGGGACTGTACCATCTCAGATTGCTGCTGGATCTCATCATGGCTTCAGTGCTGGTTTGAATGACTGTCTGTGGACACTTAGGTTTGGTTTTGTATAGTTAGACATGAAGCTGAGTTTATAGAGTAGAGATTTCACAAGCAAAGATGTCATAGGAGGTGTCATGGGGCACTCACAAAACAATAAAAGTTGAAATAGCTAGTTGCCATCAACAGCCTCAGTGGCTGCATTTAGATGTACTAAAGAGGAGCCATGCTGGATCAGACTAGTGATCTATTAAATCCAGCATCTTGTTTCTCACAGTGACCAGCACCCTAAAAGATGCACAAGTAGAACATGGGGGGGGGGGAGTGTCAAAGACTCCATCTGTTGTGACCCCAAGCTATGCATTTAAAGGTATATTGCCTCTGAACATGGTGGCTCCACTTAAACATCATATATTTGACTGATGTGGATTTTCTGACCTGCATGGCTGTGGTTGGGTAGTTTTTGCTCCTAATATTCCACCCGCATCTAAGGCTAGCATCTTCAGAGGCATGTCATCCTTAAAATGCCTCTGAAGATGCCAGCTGTAGCTGAGGGCAAAGTGTTGGGAGCAAAAAGTACCAGACCACAGCCACGCAGCCCAGAAAACCCACAACAGTCAGTTGATTCCTGCCGTGAAAGCCTTCAACAATATGTCATATATTTATTTATTAAAATAATTTATATACTGACTGTGCTAGTTCAAGATGTTTAACAATAATTTAAAATACACCTACCATTTTAAATATATCTGTACATTTCATGTTTCTACAGAAACTCATAGGCTGATACAGATGAATGGAAATGTTTGCACTATGTACTTTCCCATTTAAAAAAACCACAATCTTTTTGGAAGGCAGAAAGGTTGTTTTCTCTGGAAGATGAATAACCAGCTATTTTGCTTAATGCAACTATCCATTTTATCTTAAAAAAACAACTTTAGCTTAAAGAAAGTAATGAAGGTTGGTGGTAACAACACAGACTGATTTATAAATAATGGGAAGATAATAACTAGGGAAAGTAATGAAGAAACCTGCAGGTGCAACAGTTAAAAGATCAGTTGTGACTATCACAGAACAGCGTTCCACAGGCTTCGAGGAACTCTCTGCCTTTTTCAGCCATCAAAGAGAATCCCAGAGTGCAATGTTTAATTATATATGTGGTTTTTAAAATGGAAACCAACCAGCAAGATCGTTGGCTCTCAGGTTATTGTGTTTTTTTCCCCCCTAGAGTTCTAAAATTTGGATTATCTTGGTCAGCGTGATGCACCTGTAGGCAAATAAGGGAACAATTAAACTTCATTGATATTTTCTTAGCCGGTGATGAGAAAGTATAATGGATGATACACTGTCTGGAGCTGTTCAAAATATGATCTTTTTAAATAGAAACGAAGATCTCTGCTTCTTGAAAAACAATTAAACCAGGAGAGCATTAGTAGGGTGGGACTGGGCTCACATTATTGAAGGGGGGAGAGGAGAAAACAGATGATTGGTCTAAGCCTAGAGAAAATCCTGTTAAACGAGAAGTTCAGAATAAGTAGGGTATTTTGGGAAAAGGCAGGAGGAAGGATAGGAGGAGGTTTATTATCATTTTTTTAGTTTTCTTGGGGCAATGAGGTCTGCTTGGACCTGGATAACCCAGACTAGCCCAATCTTGTCAGATCCTGTAAGCTTAGTAGGATCAGCTCTGGTCAGTATTTGGATGGGAGACCGCTACGGAAGTCCCAGATTGAGACGCAGAGGCAAGCAGTGGCAAACCACCTCTGGTCAGCTGTTGCCTTGAAAACTCTGTGCCCCCTTCCCCCCAGTAAGTCAGTTGCAACTCGATTGCAAAAAAGCAGTTGATTAAATAAGTAGTTGATTGCACATAAATCACGGCACTAGAATCACCTAGGCCCATGATTGCGACAAGGGGCAGAGCATGCAGTAAGAGCTCCAGAGGAGGGGCATGCGTGTCTCTGGGCTGACCGGGAAGCCACGCCTTACCACCCGGCAAATAGCATGCTGGCACATGTGGGCTTTGGGGTGGAGCACGCGGTTGCTCCAGCCCGTTTTCGACACCTGGAAGCGAACTGACCCACCCACCCTTCCGGAAGGGAAGGGGCTTTTAGTTTTTTCCTCGTCGTGGCCCTTGGGGAGCAGTTTGGGCAGAGGAGCGCATCCTTGGGGAGAAGGGCTGCATGCCAGACCTCCCCGCTAATGGGGGCCTCTATAAGAGGCTTAAAGCGGGGCACATGCCGCAAAGACATGCACATGCTGCAAAGGGAGAGGGCCACGAAGAATGGGGCAGATGCCCCGTGGCTCACGACTTCTGTCCTCCCCAACAAGAATTGGGTTGAAGCCGGGATCAGCCAGGGATGCTGACCGGCAGATAAGATACGCTCCTCTTGCTCGCCGAGCTTCATTATAATAATTATGTTAACAATAAAGGGCTGCGGCCCAATTTCAATCCAAGCCATCTCTGTAGTTATTACAAGTAGCCTCCACATCTGGCCCCAAATAAATGCGTGCACATTCTGAATTTTAAAATGGCAGCTGTGGTTTTCACACATTTCACCTCAGAAGGCAGGGGCACATGAAGCAGTGCTTCCTAAGATGACAGAATTGTAAGAGTAGGTTCATGTTGGAGAAGGCAGTCCTTAATTATTGGTGTTTCAAAGATCAGGCACATGAATATTCGACTAATTTCTCCACTCCGTAACATTCTTGGTCCACCGGCACTCTGATTAAATTGCTGGGAGGACTATTAATACACATAAAGGTAATCATGTTTTCATTACCTTTGATAGTAGTATTAAATAGTACATTAAAATATTCTCTAAGACACCTTTGTGGACTTTACCTGAAGAAGCATGTTTATTAAAATAAACAAGATGTTCATATTACAGAACATACCTACCTGGGATTTCTCCTTATTTATTTATCTGTTTGTTTTGGACTGTGAATAATCCTCTGTTTCTTGCATTGGAATGCACATTAATAAAACATAAGAGATTCTATACTTTCATCAGGGGAATGTACAGTGAACAAATAAAAACAGTAACATCAGTAAACAATTAAGCCCCATGTCAGATAACTGTTTACTGTTTATACTTACTTGATGTAGCTCCCCTAGGGTAATGCAACAGGTTCAAAACATGTTGGGATTTGTTTTATGTTATTATGCTTCCCCCTGCATCATGTCATATGCATTGTTTGGGGGAAACATGCTGACTTTTTGCAATCCTCCCTTTTGCATTCCCAGATGAGGGACCTCAAGTATGTTGAACCAGTACTATAAACCGTAGCAGGTTGAGAATGGGCAGATAAATATGTGGTTCCATCAGATTACTGGGATAATTTCTTGAGAGCTCGAAAAATAAAATCTTTTCCAGTTGGTTCAGCTGGCTCTGAAATGTTCAGCATTAATTAGCTGCTCTGAAAAGGGCAATTATCAGCAGAAGAAGAAAAAATGGATTTATATCTCACTTTTCTCAACTGTAAGGAGTCTCAAAGTGACTTACAAACTGCTTCCCTTCCTCTCCCTACAATTGACACCTTGTGAGGTAGATGAGACTGAGAGAGTTCTGAGAGAACGGTGACTAGCCCAAGGTCACCCAGCAGACTTCATGTGCAGTAGTGGGGAAACAAACCTGGTTCGCCAGATTGGAGTCTGCCACTAATGCGGAGGAGTGGGAATCAAACCCAGTTCTCCAGACAAGAGTCCACTGCTCTTAACCACTACACCAGGGATCAGCAATCTTTACCACCTAAAGAGCTTTACACTACCCAAAGATCGGCAACCTTTACCACTCATTTGGACCTGTTTTCCATGGCCCTGAAGATCTACCAAGCCGGAGAGTCGCCTCCGTTTTGGCCCCTCCACTCACCTTTCCTTCCAGCGCTGGGAGGCGGAGACGCCGGGCAGAGGGGGGATGGCGGCTGCACGGATGGCAGAGGGAGGATGACGGCTGTTCTGGAGGGACACGCCCATGCTACCCTCCGACCTCCAGGGGCCGGAGGGCAGCATGGGCGTGTCCCTTCAGCCCTCCAGAGCATCGCTGGAAGGAGAGGTGAGTGGAAGGGGTACGAAAAACGGTCCCCTTACTCATGGAGCCACCTCTGGTTTGGCCCCTCCACTCATCTTTCCTTCCAGCACTGCTCTTGAGGGCTGGAGGGACACACCCACACTACCCTCCTACCTCCAGGCCACACAGAGTCGCAGTATAAGGCTGAAAGAGCCACATGAGGCTCTGGAGCCGTGTGTTGCAGACCCCTGAAATACACCAAGCTGGTGTAACTTGCAAACCCACGATCAAGTCACATGTCAACCTAATCCTGGTTTCATCACCTTCTGTCTGACCTGGTGTCTCTTTACTGGCATGTATGCAAATGAGAATGCAGGTGGGGACAGAGACAGGCTTATTTCAAGCCAGGATGATAGCATTTGTATGTTGTATAGGGTTGGCAACCTCCAGGTGGAGCCTGGAGATTTCCCGCTATTACAACTTATCTCTGGACAATAGAGATAAGTTTCCCTGGAGAACAAAAGGCTGCTTTGGAGGGTGGACTCATTGGCATTTTACTCTGCTGAGGTCCCTCTCCCCCTCAACTCCTGTTCTCCTCAGGCTCTACCACCAGAATCTCCAGATGTTTTCCAAGCCTGAGTTGGCAACTCTATTATCACTAAACTAAATAAGGTTCATAAATAAACTTCACATCATATTTTCAGGACTTCTTACTATGGGTCAATTCCCCACTCATGATTAGATGCGTGCTTGTCACTCCAAATATCCAGGTTTCCTGCATAACTCCCCACTACATCAGTGCCGAACGTGCATTCACCCCATTTCTGTCAAACCCCCCCCCCCCACGTATTATTTTAGAACCTATAAGGAAGTAGACCTTTTCGAAAAACACTTGGTCAATCTGGAGCAGTGGGGAAGTTGACTTGTTTGGGACTCTTTAGTTTGGGGGGGGGTTGACTCGTTTGGGACTCTTTAGTTTGGAGAGGAGGTGGCTGAGGGGGGATATGATTGAAGTCTACAAAATTATGCATGGGGTAGAAAATGTTGACAGAGAGAAATTTTTCTCTCTTTCTCACAATACTAGAACCAGGGGGCATACATTGAAAATGCTGGGGGGAAGAATTAGAACTAATAAAAGGAAACACTTCTTCACGCAACGTGTGATTGGTGTTTGGAATATGCTGCCACAGGAGGTGGTGATGGCCACTAACCTGGATAGCTTTAAAAGGGCCTTGGACAGATTTATGGAGAGGAGAAGTCGATTTATGGCTACCAATCTTGATCCTCCTTGATCTCAGATTGCAAATGCCTTAACAGACCAGGTGATCGGGAGCAACAGCCGCAGAAGGCCATTGCATTCACATCCTACATGTGAGCTCCCAAAGGCACCTGGTGGGTCACTGCGAGTAGCAGAGAGCTGGACTAGATGGACTTTGGTCTGATCCAGCTGGCTTGTTCTTATATTCTTAAGTTGGGGGGGGGGGGTGAGTCCGGATTCGAACTACCCGCCCTTGCGAGTGACATGGAGCCTCCCATCCAATCAGGGGCCTTTTTTTAATTTCACATACCTAGAATCCACATGGATACATGGTGACCTGGGGCTGTTTAGAATTATTTTCTGATTTTCTGCAACACAAAGGTACACTACACAGAAATGGGGCATCGCGTACAGTTCTTCTGTGCATGCTCGCGCAGACATCGATCTGAAGTGCAAGAAATAAAAAAAATTCCCACCCCAGCACAACGCAGCAGCCAATCAGGAAGTCCCTGAGCAGATCATGCGGCAGATCCATGAACAGTGGGGAATTCAGCTTGGCTTCTGCGTCGCCTGGAGCAGGGGTCGTTGGGCTGCAGTGGGAACCATGAAACCGTGCTGAAAAGGTCCCGAATCAAACCACTTTCATTTTTCCAGTGGGAAATCGACCATAGTTAGGGCAACAGTGTGTGCTCAGTTAACCATATTAAAGTAAACAGTAGTTTCATGTTATGTCTAACCTGGCCTGTTGAGTTTGACTGCAGAGTAACATCTTCTAAGTCTGTTGCAGTCAGTAGGTTAGAAGGGTATAACTCTGCTTGGGATACACTGTACTGTAGGTTGGATTATAGTTTAGTATTCTTACTAATTGTTTTACAAAGGAACACTCAACAATAAAAATGAAAGCAGAAGAAATACAGCCTTCTCAGATCCAAGGGACACATTTCTGATCCAACAGAACAATGTGTGTCATTTTCTGTCTGGGTGATTCTTATAGACTGATTTTATTGATTAAACTAATCTATGATTTGAAAACAACTCCCTAAATTTTGGGTTTATTTTTGAAGATTCCTTGTGGGTATATATTGGTTTCACTGAACAGATTTATAACCCACCACAAAATTTTATATAAACATCCAAAGTACCTGACATAAAATATAAAAATCTATACAGAAGTAATTAAGAATATAGTAGTATCCAGCCACAAAATCAAACCAGAAACTCAAAAAACCCAAAATCAAAACAGCAGCCATTTACAAACAGAAATCAGAAGGGAAATCCATAGCAAACGGCCCAGAGTAAATCAAATAGTTTTTACCTGGCAACTCTGAGGACACCTGGCAAACATCCCCGGAGAGGGCATTTCACAGATGAGACATCATCATGGGGAATAATGTAGATGGGGTTATTCCCCATTTGAATAAATACCCCAAATTGGCAAGGAGAATCACACGAGCCTCTCAATGCTGATTAGAAATGGATAAACTCAACAAATATCCATGGGAATCAAAGGCATTTTTGAGGCCTGTTTGGCATTTCCCTTTGCCCTTTTCGATGTACTTGTCATGCTCCTTTCCTGCATCACTCTCATAAAACATTCCTTGTGTCACTTTTTTGAAATATTGATATTATCCTAAGGCAAAGATAAAAACACAGCCGAGCAATATAGGTTGGTGATAGAATTATTTGCAATACACAGAAATCTCTGCTGATGTTTAGGGCTGGCACAGTATTAAACACATTACTTTTGCTGACAGGCGTTTTCATTTCCCCTCGCTTCACAAGTGAGAGGAATTGGAAAGAAATCTAGTTTTCAATTCAAGGCCTGTTCAATAAAAAATGTAAACCCAAAGTACTGATGGAATTGGCAGCGCCTAGTTAAATCAAAAGGGACCTCACCGGAAGCTTAAATTTATTTCCAAGAGTCATATAAATAAAGAGAGGAAGAAGGAAAATGATCAGTCCTTTAGATTTATGCATTCTCAAAAAAATTCCTCCTCTGCTGCATAAACCATTCAAAGTACCTTATTTTGACCCAGGAAGGAACAGAGGGAAGAATCCAGCAGTGCACTCCTAAGCAAAGTACTGGCTTCAGTTGAGTTAGAAGGGTATCATCCAGTTCAGGATTATGCTGAAAGCAGATCAATTAATTTGGAACCTCTAAAACAGTCACATGGTTGGGATGCTGTGTGGTTTCTGGGCTGTATGGCCATGTTCTAGCAGCATTCTCTCCTGACGTTTCACCTGCATCTGTGACTGGCATCTTCAGAGGATCCTCCTTCAGAGGAATGCTGCTAGAACACAAAACCACACAGCACCCCAGTGATTCCGACCATGAAAGCCTTCAACAGTCACATGATTATTGAAAAAAATTATTTTAGAAAGTAGAAGTTCTATTTCAAGTTCAAGCTTTTGTGGATTATCCTTCCCCTCCCTGCCCAAATATTACTTTTTGTTATTAACTGGGTTCTTATTTTCCCTCCTGTAAATTTCCAGTGAATTTATGAACTTTGCCCCATGGTACTATGCATTGTTCCACTAGTAGCATCTGCAAATTAATACTGGATGGCATAATGTCCTGGAGGGCTTTAGGGAGCCTTCCAAATACAGGCCTACATTCTTCTACTGTCACATTTGTCCATTCACAAGAAAAAGACACTGAAATGAACCTGACTACTTTACTTCATCAAATACAAAAAAGAAAAAATATATACATTAATGCATATTTACCTATGAATGTATTTATGTAGCAGGCATCAACTGTCTTAATGTGATGCCACCTGGATTGTGCTCTCCAGAAAGCAGCAGCTGATCTCAGATGCCAAAGATTTGTATCTCCCATCCTTTCCACCCAAAACAAGCATAACCAAACACACATCACATGAGGAACCAGTGTACAACTTCCAAGAGCTGTTCAGGCTAATACAGTGCAACATCATATTAAAGGGATTAAAATATTCAAATAGTCATATTTTCATATGCAGATGTGTATTTGGGGGTGGGATTTTTTTTAAAGTTGAAAAATGTAGAAGGCCTGCGGCACTGGGTTGTCAGTTCTGGGTTGGGAAAATCCTGGAGATTTGGGGGATGAGGCAGGAGTTGGTGGAGGGCAGGATTTGGGAAGAGTGGGGTCTCAGCAGAGTATAATGCCACAGAATCCATACTGCAAAGCAGCCATTTTCTCCAGGGGAATTTATCTCTGTAGCCTAGAGATGAGATGTAATTCCTGGAGATCTCCAGTCACCACCTGGAGGTTAGCAACCCTTTCGGAGGAGGAGGAGGAGGAGGAGGAGGAGGAGGAGGAGGAGGAGAAGGAGAAGGAGAAGGAGAAGGAGAAGAAGAAGAAGAAGAAGAAGAAGAAGAAGAAGAAGAAGAAGAAGAAGAAGAAGAAGAAGAAGAAGAAGAAGAAGAAGAAGAAGAAGAAGAAGAAGAAGAAGAAGAAGAAGAAGAAGAAGAAGAAGAAGAAGAAGAAGAAGAAGAAGAAGAGTGAGCACTGGCAGACAACCTTGTTCCATAGTTCCTGCTCCATGTTTTCTCAAAGTCATTCCCAAGAGTCTCATGTAGGGTTGCCAGCTCTGAGCTGGGAAACACTTGGGGATTGTGGGAGTGGAGTTTGGGGAGGGCAGGGTTTGGGGAAGGGAGGGACTTCAATGGGTTTAATGCCATAGAGTCCACTATCCAAAGCAACCATTTTCTCCAGGGGAACTGGTCTCTATCATCTGGAGATCAGCAGTAATCCTAGGAAATTACTGGAAGTTGGTGACTTTAGTCTCATGCCTTTATCTTAAGTGATCAGCATGGAGCCATCAGGCAGATTGGCTTACAGATAAACATGTAGTCAATAAAGGTTTTGCTTCCTGCAAACCTGTTGTCCTTTGGGGAAAGGACATTGCAATACATCCCTGATGTAACCTGAATAGATGAATCTGTCGTGGTGGTGAAGGTGAAATTGTCATTGTTCCCTTATGGAGGAGTTTTCTAGCATACCATTCAAAACATTATGTAGGACCAGAGCAACCATCACTTTGAATCTCTTCCCTTCTTTTTCTTTGTAATATTGAGGCAAACATAGCAAATCACCTGACATCACCACACACTACATTTCCTTGAGGGTTATGCCCTTGCCTTCCCCTCTGGAAACTTGCTGTTGGATAGGAAACCAAGATGCAAGTGTTATAGCTAGGCCAGGGAGAAACAAAAAAGGAACACACAGGATTCAGGGCAGAGAAAACAATAGAACCAGACAGGAGGTTCTAGAACTTTGGTTCCCAACTATTTTCATGTCTAAATTTACTTCATATGGTAACCCATCCAGGGCTTGCCCAAGGTGGGGTTTTTGTTTTGTTTGTTGGTGCACTAAGCAAACTACAACCTTAGTGCCCATCTATTGCAACATACTGTTTTCTACAGTGCCCAACCAAGTATTTTCAAGAAGCTACCAAACTTCAAACTTCACACAAAGGGTACAGCTGCCCACCCCCCACTATAAACTTCAACATTCTTCTCTTCTGCTCGCTGGACCAGACGCATAGTGGAGGAGACATTCTGGGGGTGGGGGTGGGACTCGGTTGAGGAGATACCCAAAGAAGGCAGATGGGAGTGAAGATCTTGGTGGCAAGGATCTAGGTCAGTGGTTCTCAACCTGGGGGTCACAACCTCTTTGGGGGCTGAACAATCCTTTCACAGGGGTCGCCTAAGACCATCGGAAAACAGTCTTTTATATTTTATATATACCAATTTTATTGTTAGGGGTCACCACAACACGAGGAACTGTATTAAAGGGTCGTGGCATTAGGAAGGTTGAGAGCCACTGATCTACCGGTAGGTGCTGTATGTCTTCCATGTCAATGAAACAATAAAGGGGGCTGGGCAAGAGACCAGGCTGCTGAAGAGGCAGCACCAAGACAGAGTCCAAGCACAGACACGCCTCTTTCTCTCTGGCTTTCCCATGGCATGCTGAACTACTTTCCAGCCTCCTCTCCTTCTTCCAGCTACTTCAGTGCAGCTACTATATAGTTCCCTGAGGGCTTTTTTCCTCCTCACTCATTGTCACAGAGGAGGAGGGGAAGATGAGAATGTTAGAAGTTGGGAAGAAAGAAAGAAAGAAAGAAAGAAAGAAAGAAAGAAAGAAAGAAAGAAAGAAAGAAAGAAAGAAAGAAAGAAAGAAAGAAAGAAAGAAAGAAAGAAAGAAAGAAAGAAAGAAAGAAAGAAAGAAAGAAAGAAAGAGGGTGCCAAAGGAGAAGCCTCCATGAGGGAGAGCTGGCCTGTGACCCACTTTCAACCCACTTTGCAACCCACTTCTGGTTTCAACCACAAGTTAGGAAATGCTGTTCTAGAGCACACAGCTTCAAGCAGGAGCTCTTGACTTTCCTGCCGACAGTTGCTCTCCAATAGGCTCAGCTGGAGATAAAGAAAACCTGGCCAGGGGAGGGGGGGCTCTACCAGGGGCCTCAGAAAAAAACTTATTTCCCAAGCAGGGTGGGTGAGGAGCTGTTCCTGACACTTGCTAACAAATGAGGTGTCGATAAGGGGAGGGGAGTTTGCATTAAATTGTATCAAACACTTATGCTTCCCTTCACACCTTGCTCAACAGGCTAGAAAATGTGCTTAGCGCACAGCTTAATATGGAGATGCGCTCCTTGTGCTAATGTGCCTCACAATTATTTCAGCTACTTTGCACATCTGGTACGTTGTGGGATATTCGGCATGAAATCATCAGCCTCCACACACCATCTTGAAAGCAATGTGTGTGGTCTAAATGCTCAAGTTGATGTGGGTGTCAGCTGTACAGTGATGCCTTCTGTACTTTTGCTTCGCTTTATATCAGGAAACAGCCCACCCATCTACACACACACACACCTCACACCGTAGCAAAGCCTGCAGGGAGGGAGAGTTTGCTGCAGAGTGAGGGGAAAGAAGAGGAAACCATGGGTTGTTTTTAAGATGTCCAGTCTCAAGTATGTATTGTGCTTGGATGGGGTTAGTCAACCTCCTGGTGGACCCTGGAGATCTCCCAGAATTATAACTGATCTCCAGAATACAGAGATTAGTTCCATTGGAGAAAAATGGCTGCTTTTGGAAGTTTGCTTCTGTGGCTTTTTTTAACCCTACTGGGGTTCCCCCCTTCCCAAAGCTTCACCTGAAATTTCCAGGAATATCCCAATATGGAGTTGGCAATCCTGTCCTTAGATCTCACAAGATTTTCAGCAAAGGGTGAGGACCTCCCCAGACAGACAAGAGTACTGTATGTTTGAATGTCACACACTTTGAAAATGCTTATTAACTGTTCTTTACATATTTATATGCTGCTGTTCTTCCCAATGGGAACCCAGAGCGGCTTATAACATTATTCTCCCTTCCTCCATTTTATCCTTACAGTAATAAACTTGAGATTAGGCTCGGAACAACTGAATGACTCACGCTCCTTTAGTGAGCTTCAGTGGCAGAGTGGAGATTCAGGCCTGGGTCTCCAAGGCTGTAGACAGCCACTCAACCCACTGTATATTCTGGTTTTCTATCAACCTGATAGCTATTACCTTGAGTGGCTCTGTGGAACAATAAAAAATGCTTTTGTGGTTATGTCTATAGCAAAGGGAAGAAGAGGAGGAGGAGGAGGAGGAGGAGGAGGAGGAGGAGGAGGAGGAGGAGGAGGAATTTGGATTTATATCCCCACTGTAGGAGACTCCAGGGGGCTTACAATCTCCTTGCCCTCCCCCCCCCACAACAAACACCTTGTGAGGTGGGTGGGGCTGAGAGAGCCCCAGAGAGCTGTGACTAGCCCAAGGTCACCCAGCTGGCATGTGTAGGAGTGCACAGGCTAATCTGAATTCCCCACATAAGCCTCCACAGCTCTAGCGACAGAGTGGGGAATCAAACCCGGTACCCCCAGATTAGAATGCACCTGCTCTTAATGACTACGCCAAGGATAAGTGGGTTCACTGCCGGGAGAAGACGGCAAAATGCTAATGGGGACAGAGAAAAGACAGAACTATATAATATTCCTGGGGCTCCCAACTTTTAGGTGGGGGCTGAAGATCTCCAGAATACAGAGATCGGTTGCCTTGGAGAAAATGACACCTGCAGAGAGTGAACTCTATGGCATCCCATCCCTCTTGAGCTCTCTCCCCTCCCCAAACTCTCCCCTCCGAGACTCTCCCCCCAGATCTCTAAGAACTCCCCAACTCAGAGTTGGCAGCCATAAATATTCCTGGTCTGCATCTGGAGATGCTTATTGTGTGTATTGTTGAGATTTTGACAGTTTGGAAGGGGCTTCTGCACTGAAGAACTACAGAGATGCTAACAGGCTGAAGAAAATGACTTTGTTTAGCCTACAGAACATTCTGTTTACAATGGGCTGAGTTAAATTGTTTGTTTTATCTGGGAGGGGGCAGGGGGCGGGGAGAAATGGAAGTGGACATCTTGAATTACAAGGGAGTAGATATAGGTAAAACAGTATAAGAATTTTCCTATCCAGCAATGGAGCAAGCTGTCTAACAAGTATTGATGGCCACTAGCTTAAGAGGGCTTTTGAAAGAGGATTAAGGAACTTCATTGAGGTTAGATCTATGAGCTCCTGCAAATCATGCTGGCTACATGCAATTTCCAGACAGTGTACCCATATTTTCAACAGCCCATTTTTTCCAATATCTGTCTGGTATCTATTTTCTGATACATTTATCCTATGTTTTTCTCTGATTTTGCCTTTTGGGAATGCGTTGTTAAGAGTTTAAATTGCGGTGGTATCATTTTTAGGTTTTAACTCTCAGAGGTCTCTAGAAGTTAAATCTCTGAATGGAGGGGCTGCGTGCTTTTGCATTTATTTGTTTACATCCTGCGTTTCTCCTAGTTAGGACTTAACAGCTTAGATCAATTAATCAATCAAGCTTAGAACATTCTCCCATCTTCCATTTTCTCAAAACAACAACTCTGTGAGGTAGGCCGAGAGTTTGTGACAGACTTGAGGTTGCTCAGCAATCTTCCATGGTTGAAGTGAGGTTGAAGTGAACACAGGACTCCCAGGATCATAGTCCAGTGCTCTACTCAATACACCATGCTGGTTCTGTGGATGCAGCTTGTCTCATGTGCATATACATATAAACGTACATACATTAATTTTAAAGCAATGTAACATCTCCGATAGGACCTTTTCCATTTGCTGAGGATCTGCAGGAGCTGGAATTTTGGAGCTGCTGACCATCTGTTGCAGGAAAATTATGTCCACCCAAATATCTTTAAAGAAAAGAACAAATAAGTGTGCGTGCGTGCGTGCGTGCGTGCGTGCGTGCGTGCGTGCGTGCGTGCGTGCGTGTGTGTGTGTGTGTGTGTGTGTGGGCTCACCCAAGGTCATCCAGCAAGCATCCGTGGCAAAATGGTGATTTGGCAAAATGGTGACCCCGACCATTACACCATGCTGGCTCTCCTTTCCATTTCTAGGTCTAAGGAAGGTAGAGTAAATGAACAGAGTGCAGCTACTTCAGCAATTAGCTATGTAGCTAATTAACATTGTTTTATTGTGGAGAGGGCCTTTGATATCTTAAATTTAAACTATAATTCAGTTTATGTGTATATTTTAATCTAGATTCAGTGTGAGGCAATTTCAATGGGAAAAGATCTATGGTTTGTGTTAATCGTCAGCATCAGAACACACAGAATGTGAGGCATATAGGATATATTATTTAATGTTCAATGTTATATTTAATGTTTCATCGAAAACATTCAAATTATGTAAAATATTGGTTATATTAATTCAGTTTTCTATTTCCCCCCTCTTTTTTTGTTTTCAGATAAAAATTCCTATAAGGTGCATTTCCAAATGTGTTATCTTTAATAATCTTTTTTGTATGTATGAACACTGAAAAACTCCAAACGTGTATCACCACTTCTTGGTCTATGATTGTATCACCAGCAGTATTAGAGATTTGTGTTCATTACAGTTTTCAGCTCCGCTTTTGAGGCTCCCTGTATCATTGGGGTTGAGTTCTCCCCCCACCCCTTCTTTGCTTGCTTCAAAACAGAAGCCCTGAAGCAGCAGATCATTGGAGCTGTTCTTAGCCAAGATCTAGGTGGTGACAGGGTGGGTGTCAGTGGGAGAATATGACTTTAAGACAGAGGGGGGGAAAAGAGCAATCCGATTTAGAAATAGGAACATTTGGAAAAAATTGCCGTTAACAAGGCTGTTGGTATTTAGATGCTCTTATAGAAGTTACAGTGGGATTTGACACCTTCCCACTCCACTGTGCAGTCTTTGAAGAGTGAAAGAAGATAAAACAAGAAGCTTGATATGTGTGTATGTATTTTTCTCCCTTCTATTAAATACTTTGCCCTTTGATGCAAGCCAAACAATGTAGCAACCTGAAAGGGGGACTTGGAAGGAGCTAAACAATTATGTTAATTGAGTCAAAGGCTGCTTTGTTTTTCCTAATGAGGGCAGATAATCATATCTACCTCTGATCGTGCTAATTTACTAAGGACCAATCCAGAAAAGATGCTGGGAGTTCCATAAAGAGAGCAACACCTTTTTGTTCTTTTCTTTTAAAAAGAGAGCCTTATTTGGGATGAGGACCATTGTACAAAGGGAGAGAGGACTTGAAATCTCCCTCCACCTACCTCCGACAAACGTTGTTTTCCTGACTGAAGGTGGTCATATGGATTTGTCATTTGACTTGGCAAGGATACTGGAAATCTTATCAGTAACTGTTCATAAGTCAAATGTGACTTCACAGCAAAGAAGGGGTTTTGGAATATGACTATGTCTAATTTTAATTCAGGATAAAAGTATGCATTGACTATCAGAGGTTTAGGAAACCATGGACAGTGAAATTTGAATATAACATGAACAGATGTTTCATATTATATACCAGGCAGGGTGCCCTGATTGGAGACATTGGCTGCCTTTGAGCACTGATAGACTGAAATTGCAAGGGGGAGGGGTGGGTGTGTTGCAGACCCTCCCTTTCTGACCCTCCACTCTTCCATGTTTTTTCTTCTGTCAAAATAGAATTGATTAGAAACTGACTTTAAATTATTTAAAAGAAGAATGGACATGGATTGTTAAGATTTCAGGAAGGAATTAAGGGATTTCTCTTAACAGTACTTTGGATGACTTTGGAGAAACCCCCCCCCCCCCCCCCAAATGCAATGTAAAGATTATATTTCCCTGCCATAAAAGGTTGCTGTCAGGATTACTGTGATAATATATATTAAGTACTTTGAACTCTTTTTGAAGTGTTATATTAAAAGACTCTTCATCACCTTCATCATCTTCATCTTTGCCTTGTCTAGTTCAAGATGTCCTAGCAGCCACACAGAGATCCCCTGTTGTTCTGTTTCTTCACCTACTTTATGGGGAAACAGCTGGTTTTGTCAGAATATATCTCAATTAAATGAAAGAATCCTGCTTACCCAGTCAAATTTGTAACTTAATTTGTGCATCATGCTAACTAGGATTCTTTCGAAAGCATAGATCCTTCTTCCAGGCTTTGGGAAGACAGAGGCTCATTCCGCACATGCAGAATAATGCACTTTCAAACTGCTTTCAGTGCTCTTTGAAACTGTGTGGAATGGCAAAATCCACTTGCAAACAGTTGTGAAAGTGGTTTGAAAACGCATTATTTTGCGTGTGCGGAAGGGGCCAGAAAGAGGGTAAATCTTGGACAACACTTGCAATGACTATGCATTTGTATGTTTCTGTCTGTTCTATTATATTCTATACAAAGATGGTAAATCCTGAAAGACCGACTGAGAGTCTCCGTATTTCAGACATGGCCCTAATACCATCAGGTATTTTCTTTTAAGCTAGAGGACCAGGAGCCTGCTGTTTCTACTGACTCAATGGCCTTTTCAGCACAACACAAATAAAACATCTTGCCAACATTATTAAAAAGATTGTTTTCATGGATTTATAACGTTCTGCAACCGTGATAAGCTCCTGAAAATAATTTGGGTTGGTTTGGGTCCTCTGAACAGAAAACGTATTTTAAAAAATATATATTTTACCAATCATGTGTAGCTTCGAAGCCACACAGATGGGAATCTTTGCAGTCATACCATTTTTCCAGTGATCTGATTGGCTGTTACTGTTGCCTGCACACTGATTGGGTGTATCCATTGCTCTGTGTCTCCTTCACTTCTATTGGTCAGCACAGCAACTTTTCACCTCAGATTCTTTTGCTTTTTCCACCTGCCGGTTTAACCTTCATCTGAGAGAAGATTTCAGACTGGTGGTGGCTTTCTACAGCACACCTGAGAGGCCCAACCAATACTCCCCCCCTTTCCCCCCCCCTTCAATACAGTACAGCCCTTTAACAATTGAAAGAATTCCCCATCCCCTAATCTTCTTAAAATTAATGATATAATCAATAAAAATATGGTGTTAATTAATGCAAGACTCTTCCCTGTCCCCTCACAAACACTCCCATCGTGGCTACCCTCATGTGCAATATTGTAGCTTCACATTTTCAACAAACTTTTGTTAAGTGGGGTGGGGGAGACATTTGTGGGACATCTCAAAAAGAGGCAACTCCACATATCCAAAATAAGAAGTCCAAGGGACATCTTAAAAAGAGGTGACTTCTGAATACTTTCCAGACAGCACAGGTATCAGAGGGGGAAAGCGGCTGCTTCCTACCCAACTGTTTCGCTCTCTGATCAGTTTCACCCTCAGCTTATGGCCAACATTTTGTGTACAGCTGAAGGGATTCTCCCTGCCACCATTTGCTGAAGGTTGCCCCAGGAGGGCGTGGGGGGTGCCATTTTGCCCCAGATGCCAGTTCCCCCTGCTAAACCTAAGCACATAAGAGAATCTTAGTCACTTGGAAGACAGGTCTGCTGCCCACTGAAAAGTATTAGGTTGATCTGCCCTCCATGAACTGACTTTGTTTTTCTGTGCAGTAACAGTACAGCTATGTACTTTTGGGACTGAAAAGTGCCCAGGATCAGAGCCTGCAAAGCAAAGGTCCTGGGGCGACATTCAGCAAACAGAGGCAGGGAGAATCCCTTCAGTTGCACTCAAAATGTTGGATGCTAGCAGAGGGTGAAACTGACTAGAGAGCAAAATGGTCCTGTGGGAAAAACAAGACTCCTCCTGACCTCTGCATTCCACTTAGCAGGGCAGGAGACTTCTTGCAGACAGCTTAAGAAAAATGGTGCACTTCGAAGCATTTTTTTTTTTTTAAAAGAGGTCTTGAGCAGAAATAAGGCGTCCTGAGGATGTCTTTGGGGAAAAAGCCTGTGCAAAGTGCCTCCTCAGGATACTTTTTTTTTTTGCTTCTTTAGGATGTTGTACTTCAGCTATGCAGAATGGATCAGAGTCAAGAAAGAAGAAAGTAACAATCCAAGTATGACAGACATTGCGGGCAAACACAGGAGAGAAAGGAGCTATCCTGAGTGCAGAGGGTTTCATTTTCACAATTGATCACAAGTTCAAAGAAAACGGCATCAAAACCTGATAGTTTCTAAGCCAGCTGTGAAGCACTTGTTTTCTCCTTTTGTCAACATTCTCAGTTGACAGAGGCAAAGATAAGCAACCCGTGGAACCAGACATGTTGTGCATGCCTGGATGTAAGGAAAGGGAGTGGATGAACGTATGCTCACCTACTCTAAACCGCACACTTTGCTTAACTTTACTTGGGGCTGTAAATGGTACTCCCAAAGCATGTAGCCACATCATTTCAGAAGCACTATACAAGAGCAGTTGTGCCTTACCTGTTGTTGTACAGAATATTGGAAAGCTGCTGCTTACTGGTTTCATGGATGCCTAAATGAATAATTTGCTGCCTGATCTGAAATGTAGTTTTCATATTTTGCTGGCTGGTTGTCTCCATATATGAGTTGCTCCCAGTGGAGAACCTGTGATATGTTTTTCAGGAAAGGGAAGTATTCACTTTGGAGAAGGAAGGAAGGAAGGAAGGAAGGAAGGAAGGAAGGAAGGAAGGAAGGAAGGAAGGAAGGAAGGAAGGAAGGAAGGAAGGAAGGAAGGAAGGAAGGAAGGAAGGAAGGAAGGAAGGAAGGAAGGAAGGAAGGAAGGAAGGAAGGAAGGAAGGAAGTCTCTCCTTGAATTGATCTTGACATTTATTTAGATAGTCTATGTACTATATCTCAGGAAATGTCAGAAAAAACAATAAAATTATAATAAAAACAAAAATAATGGTAATGGTAATAAAAGAAACCCTAAAAGCAAGCCAGGGGCATAAGAACAGAACATGCTAATTCAGCATCCTAAAATTATATTCAGAAAACAATCCTCAGGCTAGAAACAGGCCATAAAAATAGCTTTTAAAAAAGATTGAACTCCTCAGTTAAAAACCTGGGGGAAGGAAATTAGTAGGCCTGGCATCAAAAGAACAATAAAGTAGGACCTAGGGTACTAGCATGGGGTAAATGTTCTATTAAGGTGGTGGGAACAGCCCTTCTGACTTCAGAGAGAGGCAGTCAGTCAGCCTCTGAATCCTGTGCCAGGAGGCAACATCCAGGGAGGTCCTTGGCCTCTACTCCCTGATGTTGGCCCTCCAGAGGAACTGCTGGGCCACTGTGTGAGACAGGATGCTGGACTAGGTGGACCACTGGTCTGATCCAGCAGGGCTCTCCTTATGTTCTTATTGGGTGCTAAGATTTTCAAGTATATGTTTCATTGCTATGGTATGCATTGTATCTTATTATTTTTGGACATACCTTGTGGATATAATGCAAGTTTATTGGGTTGTTCTACTTTTGAACATTTCAGTGTAGATATGACCAGCAGGATGTGTAGATGTGAATAAATTACATCTTTGAGGAAGGGTTCAAACCACACTGTAGAAGATGGTACATAAAAGGTAAAGAGCAGAACTGTTCATAAAACATATCAAAAACTGTTCCCTTTACTAGAAGTTCTACACTCTTTTTTTTCCAACTGAGTTCGCAATTAGACATTTTAAAAGCCATTGACAGATTTTCATCATCTCCTTTCCTTTGGCAACAACAGTTGTGAGATGAACAGGTGCTTATGGCATAATTTCAACAAATAAGTAAGCCAAGGAGTTTCCAGCACCAACTTAGGGGAATACCTAGAGATTTTGGGGATGGAGCATGAAGGGGTGGATTTGGTGGGATTTAGGGAAACTCCAGAGGGTACACAGTGCCATAGGAGTCCAATCTTTCCCAAAGTGGCCATTTTTTTCAAAGTGAACTGATCTCTGTCACCTGGAGATCGGGGTGTATGTATATTGAAGATCTCCAGCCACTACATGGAGGTTGGCGACCAATCTCTACCCCTAGGGTGAGGAAAGGGTAAACTGGAGCGAGTTTGCTTCCCATTTTAAGCCAATATATGCTTAAAAGCAGGACTAAATTGAAATGGGTGACATGAAGAAACAGCAACATGTACTGGAAGGAACCCGGCTCACCTTTTGGAAATTTGTGTTGCCATCATTGAAGTGGTCTCCATTTAGAGAGAGGGCCCTGAGCCCCCACCCCTCAATTTCCTCCCTAATTTGATCTTTCAGAGTTAGAACAGATTTATTTGAACTTAGAAGATTTTTTTTTTAAAAAAAACCTGTCTAGTTGGTGTAAAGAATTAAAAGCATTTTCTATTTGTTTGTAATTCTTATGAAAAAGGCCATCTGTAGTTTGGGGTGCTTTAAAACACTGTTTCATCATTGTACATGCTAAAAAAGAAGTGCCCAGCATTTTTTTTCCTCCAGAGCTTCAAAAAACTATGACATAAACATTATTTTTTTTTTAACAAGGAATGGCTTATGCTGACATGGAAGTTACTAGGACTGACAACAAATTTCCAGGGACCAAAAGTTCTCCAGTGACTCTGCAAAATAAGTGCAGGCTTCCAGCACTTTCTCCTCTTCCCCTCAAGAGTGAAGAGCCCAAGTTGCTACTTACGAGCAAAGGAAATTCTCAAATTTAAAGTGGCAGATTTACTGACCTACTTCTATAAGCTTTTCTTTAGAGTTAGAGGCAGTCTACTGACCCTGCACAGCAATCTGTAGCCTACTCTCCCAGTTTGAAGGGGACAGAGCATATTTGATCAAATATGAAAGCATTACATGTTTAGGGATGTTTCCTTTTACAAGTCACCTGGGAAAAAGATAGGAAGCAGCTGCTGAGTAATGTGGGGTTTTATGATACGTTCTCAACTTTGCTAAGCAGAACTCTTCAGGCGCCTTAAAGATTAACAAGTTTTTATTCCAGCATGCACTTTGGTGCACTGGAGCCTACTTATTCAAATGCATGTAGTACATTCTCATTAGGCAGACATTTATATATGCATGATATGGTGAAAAGAAGTTGATAATAGGGCCTTGCAGTGCAGGAAAACACAAGGTGAGATACGATGGCGTGGTAAAATTCACAGTAAGAGTTTCCTGCTCTGCAATGAGAGAAATTCCAGGAAAGCTTGAGGGACAGAGCTTGGGAAGGGGAGGGTTTGAAGGGGGGGGAGACTCAGAGGACGTGTGGTGCCATAGAGTCAATCTACCTTCCAAAAGCCTCCATTTCCTCCAAGGAAAGTGATCTCTCTAATCACAAGGAGATCATTTGCAATTCTGGAAGAACTCCAGACCCCACTTGGCAGTTGTGAACCCAATTCACAAAAGAGCAGCAATTATCCACTTCCCCTGATTTTTTTGATAAACTAGTTAACCCTAGCAGTAGCTGGAGCTAGAAGCTAAGATAGCAGCACTGACTGGAATACATGTGTAAACATTACACACGACTATAATGTGAGAATCAGAGCTGTCATTTCCAGATTTGAGGGATGCCATTTTGGACCACGCTTCCTCCTACACAGTTTCTCCTATTGGCACAGTTCCCTGAAATGAGGGTAGACAACTGGAGGTTTCCCCACCTGGATGAAAAGGTGGCTGTAGTCAAACATGCATGCTCGCTATAGTATTTGTGGCAACCCTTTAACTTCCAAACCCCTCCCCAATATATTTTTTTTTCAGTCAGGTACTCCCACATTCATTATTGAACTCCAAACCGAGCATATAGAAGAGAGGGTTTTGGCAACAGAACTAGAGAGAGATAAATCATGAGGGAGAGAATTGCACTGCCTTACTATTCTGTTTGCTCTTAAGGATTTGCTCCACCAGCTCATTTTAAGATGTGATTGTGACATCCCTTGGTTCCAACAGATAGGTCTGTCATTTACATGTACAGTTTAAGCCTCATGGCTTACAGACTGCATAATATGTTTTTTAATGACTCCTGGCGTGTCTGTCTACAAAACAATTCCTGCTGCTGGGGGGTTCAGCTCAGGGAAACTACATTGTGGGGAACAGGAATGCTGAAGGAAGGAAGGAAGGAAGGAAGGAAGGAAGGAAGGAAGGAAGTCTCTCCTTGAATTGATCTTGACATTTATTTAGATAGTCTATGTACTATATCTCAGGAAATGTCAGAAAAAACAATAAAATTATAATAAAAACAAAAATAATGGTAATGGTAATAAAAGAAACCCTAAAAGCAAGCCAGGGGCATAAGAACAGAACATGCTAATTCAGCATCCTAAAATTATATTCAGAAAACAATCCTCAGGCTAGAAACAGGCCATAAAAATAGCTTTTAAAAAAGATTGAACTCCTCAGTTAAAAACCTGGGGGAAGGAAATTAGTAGGCCTGGCATCAAAAGAACAATAAAGTAGGACCTAGGGTACTAGCATGGGGTAAATGTTCTATTAAGGAGTGTGGGAACCTTCAACTTCAGAGGCAGTCAGTCAGCCTCTGAATCCTGTGCCAGGAGGCAACATCCAGGGAGGTCCTTGGCCTCTACTCCCTGATGTTGGCCCTCCAGAGGAACTGCTGGGCCACTGTGTGAGACAGGATGCTGGACTAGGTGGACCACTGGTCTGATCCAGCAGGGCTCTCCTTATGTTCTTATTGGGTGCTAAGATTTTCAAGTATATGTTTCATTGCTATGGTGGCGATTGTATCTTATTATTTTTGGACATACCTTGTGGATATAATGCAAGTTTATTGGGTTGTTCTACTTTTGAACATTTCAGTGTAGATATGACCAGCAGGATGTGTAGATGTGAATAAATTACATCTTTGAGGAAAGTTCAAACCACACTGTAGAAGATGGTACATAAGGTAAAGGCAGAACTGTTCATAAAACATCAAAACTGTTCCCTTTACTAAGTTCTACACTCTTTTTTCCAACTGAGTTGCAATTAGACATTTGTGCCATTGACAGATTTTCATCTCCTTTCCTTTGGCAACAACAGTTGTGAGATGAACAGGTGCTTATGGCATAATTTCAGCAAATTGCCAAGGAGTTTCCCGCACCAGCTTGGGGAATACCTAGAGATTTTGGGGATGGAGCATGAAGGGGGTGGGATTTAGGGAAAGGGAACTCAGAGGGTACAGTGCCATAGAGTCCATCTTTCAAAGTGGCCATTTTCTCCAAGTGAACTGATCTCTGTCACCTGGAGATCGGGTGTAATATTGAGAGATCTCCAGCCACTACCTGGAGGTTGGCGACCCTACCCCTAGGTGAGAAGGTAAACTGGAGCGAGTTTGCTTCCCATTTAAGCCAAATATGCTTAAAGTAGGACTAAATTGAAATGGGTGACATGGAAAACAGCAACATGTACGGAAGGAACCGCTCACCTTTTTGGAAATTTGTGTTGCCATCATGAAGTGGTTCCATTTTAAGAAGGGCCCCGAGCCCCCACCCCCTCCAATTTCCTCTAATTTGATCTTTCAGAGTTAGAACAGATTTATTTGAACTTAGAAGATTTTTTTTTAAAAAAAAACCTGTCTAATTGGTAAGAATTAAAGCATTTTTCTATTTGTTGTAATTTATGAAAAGGCCATCTGTAGTTTGGGGTGCTTTAAAACACTGTTTCATCATTGTACATGCTAAAAAAGAAGTGCCCAGCATTTTTTTCCAGAGCTTCAAAAACTATGACATAAACATTATTTTTTTTAACAAGGAATGGCTTATGCTGACATGGAAGTTACTAGACTGACAACAAATTTCAGGGACCAAAGTTCTCCAGTGACCTGCAAAATAAGTGCAGGCTTCCAGCACTTTCTCCTCTTCCCTCAAGTGAGAGCCGTTGCTACGAGCAAGGAAATTCTCAAATTTAAAAGTGGCAGATTTACGGCCTACTTCTATAGCTTTAGGTTAGAGCAGTCTGTGACCCTGCAGCAATCTGTAGCCTACTCCCAGTTTGAGGGACAGAGCATATTTGATCAAATATGAAAGATACATGTTTAGGGATGTTTCCTTTTACAAGTCACCTGGGAAAAGATGAAGCAGCCGCTGCTGAGGTGTGGGGGTTTTTATGATACGTTCTCAACTTTGCTAAGCAGAACTCTTCAGGCGCCTTAAAGATTAACAAGTTTTTATTCCAGCATGCACTTTGGTGCACTGGAGCCTACTTATTCAAATGCATGTAGTACATTCTCATTAGGCAGACATTTATATATGATGATATGGTGAAAAGAAGTTGATAATAGGGCCTTGCAGTGCAGGAAACACAAGGTGAGATACGATGACGTAAAATTCACAGTAAGAGTTTCCTGCTCTGCAATGGGAAATTCCAGGAAGCTTGGGGACAGAGCTTGGGAAGGGGAGGGTTTGAAGGGGGAGACTCAGAGGACGTGTGGTGCCATAGAGTCAATCTACCTTCCAAAGCCTCCATTTCCTCCAAGGAAAGTGATCTCTCTAATCTGGAGATCATTTGCAATTCTGGAAGAACTCCAGACCCCACTTGGCAGTTGTGAACCCAATTCACAAGAGCAGCAATTATCCACTTCCCTGATTTTTGATAAACTAGTTAACCCTAGCAGTAGCTGAGCTTGTGCTAAGATAGCAGCACTGACTCGAATACATGTGTAAAACATTACACGACTATAATGTGAGAATCAGAGCTGTCATTTCAGATTTGAGGGATGCCATTTTGGACCACTTCTCCTACACAGTTTCTCCTACACAGTTCCCTGAAATGAGGGTAGACAACTGGAGGTTTCCCCCACCTGATGAAAGGTGGCTGTAGTCAAACATGCTCGCCATAGTATTTGTGGCAACCCTAACTTCCAAACCCCTCCCCAATATATTTTTTTCAGTCAGGTACTCACATTCATTATTGAACTCAAACCGAGCATATGAAGAGAGGGGTTTTGGCAACAGACTAGAGAGAGATAAACTATGAGGGAGAGAATTGCACTGCCTTATATTCTGTTTGCTCTTAAGTTGCTCCACCAGTGCTCATTTTAGATGTGATTGTGACATCCCTTGGTTCCAACAGATAGGTCTGTCATTTACATGTACAGTTTAAGCCTCATGGCCAGACTGCATAATATGTTTTTAATGACTCTGCGTGCCTGTCTACAAACAATCCCTGCTGGGGGGGGTTCAGCTCAGGGAAACTACATTGTGGGGGGACAGGAATGCTGCCTCCTGCTGCATCATGGTCCTGGGCTGAATCAGCCCCCCACAGACTTTTAAAATGACATTCTCCTTGGCTAGTGTCTGGCTGCAGGGAAATCAAGTTGAGTCTAGGGAACTTGTTAAGAATGGTATCCTGTACATCGGCCTTCCGTCAAGCTCCAAAATTGAAGAAGTTGCTGCTTAAAAGTGCAGGTAGAAAAAGGAATCTTTGTGCCCCTGTTGCTGCTTTTCCTAAAAGATTTCCTTACCCTTGCAAGGATTCACAGGTAAGAAAGGTAATATGCTGTTCATTCCATTACTTTGTGGCTAAGAGCAAATAGACTCTAATCTGGAGAACGAGGTTTGATTATCTACTCCTCCGCATGAGTGGTGGAATCTTAACTGGTGGACCAGGTTTGTTTCCCTCTCCTGCACATGAAGCCTTGGTCGAGTCACAGTTATCTCAGGACTCTCTCAACCCCACTGATCTCACAAGGTGCTGGTTGTGGGGAGA
Source organism: Sphaerodactylus townsendi (assembly GCF_021028975.2). Lineage (NCBI taxonomy): Eukaryota > Metazoa > Chordata > Lepidosauria > Squamata > Sphaerodactylidae > Sphaerodactylus > Sphaerodactylus townsendi. Next base: position 145,622,079 of record NC_059426.1, read on the forward strand.
GGAAGGGAAGGAATAAACTGCTTTGAGTCCTTAAATTCAATCTCGACTATAAACCCAAATTCTTCTTCTTCTCTTCTGTCCCCAAGTAATGTCGATCATTTGAAATCAGTAGATCATTTAAAGCTGTGTGATCTTCATCTAGAAGAGAACAAGAGTTTGGATTTTTATCCCACCTTTCTCTCCCATAAAGATACTCAAGGCAGCTTACAAATCCCTTTACTTTCCTCTCCCCACAACAGACACCATGTGAGGTAGGAGGGGCTGAGAGAGTTTCGAAGAACTGTGATAAGCCCAAGGTTACTCAGCAGGCTTCATGTATAGGAGTGGGGAAATAAATTCTGTTCACAAAATAAGAGTCCACTGCTCATGTGGAGGAATGGGAAAATCAAACCCAGTTGCCCAGACTAGAGTCCACCTATCTTAACCACTACAGCACACTGGCTGTCTAGTTCTCAAACAGTGCATACACTGAAACAGAAGGTAGCATATTTCTGTTACCTTCTTATATCATTTTTTATAGAACAACAGCCACACAGACATGCATGATTTAATATTCCTGGGAAAGGGTGTGTGTGTGAAAAATATAAGCCTGCCTTACTGATTACAGGTGCTGACATATCAGTGCAAGGGAAGCCCCAGATACTTCCTGACAGTAAGGGCTGTTTGACAGTGGAATGCACTACCTCACAGTGTGGTGGAGTCTCCTTCTTTGGAGGTTTTTAAAGAGAGGCTGGACAGTCATCTGACAGGAGTGCTTTGATTGTGTGTTCCTGCATTGCAGGGGATTGGACTTGATGGTCCTTGGGGTCTTTTCCAACTCTATGGCCCCTTCCGCACACGCAAAATAATGTGTTTTCAAACCACTTTCACAACTGTTTGCAAGTGGATTTTGCTATTCCGCACAGCTTTAAAGAGCACTGAAAGCAGTTTGAAAGTGCATTATTCTGCATGTGCGGAATGAGCTTATGATTCTTAATGGCACTGATTCTGTACTGTTCTCTTCCAGCTCATTTAGGGCATATGGTGCGAAGAAAGTTTTGTGGGAAATCCAGTCTCTTCCTGGCAGCTGCCCATGGCTCATGTTGCAGGAGGGGAGAGCTCACCACATTTAGAAAATCACTGTGCTAGTGGGAGGTTGCCCATAACTGAGAGACCCAGCAAAGTTAATTTAATGAAGGGGAATTAACAGTCATTTGACTGGAGGAATCTGAGCTCAGGAGGACTGCTTTTCTGGCTCTTGCTGCTTTCCATCCCATACATTTCAAACCCATACTGAGACCTTTGACAACACCGTGACAAGTGTAAAATGAACATTGACCCTGAAAGAGATGCTTGCAGAAAGCAGAGCGAGCGAGGTTGTTTACCACTTTTTTAAACATACAGTGTTTTCTTTAAGAAGCCAGACTTTGTTGCATGACAGTCATACTAGGACTGATCATGTAGGGTGATTTTATGCCATCCCAAGAGTTTAGACCTATCAAGAACAGTACTTCCACCAATCACAAACTCCAAGTTCAGCAATTCTGTATTAAATCAGAGCATCCCCCCCCACACACACACACACCCAAACTTTTGCTGATTCTTTTATTGACTAGAAATGAACCTTGAATCAACCTTGACAGGCCTGGAGAGAATGAGTGAAAGAGAACCATTACTGTGCAAGAGTTTTAGACTTTCAAAATTTTGACATTTGATTAGAGCCACACCAAAAATCTCCCCTTTGGAGACTCCCAGAATCTCTCTCAAAGGCTCATCAATAGCAACAATAGTCCCTTTTTGGTAGCCTTCTCACTGCCATGGGTCCATTCCGTACAGCACAAATAAGACATTTGGGGGACGTCTTAAAAAGAGGCAACTTCTTAATTTCACTCGACACATCCAAAATAAGATGCCCTGGGGATGTCTTTTTTAAAAGGCAGCCTCTGATTTGTTTTCCAGGCAGCACAGGTGTCAGACGAGAGAAGAGGCTAACCGGTAAGCTCTCTTGTCATTTTCCTCCTCAGCTTGCGCCTGACATTTTGTGTGCACCTAAAGGGATTCTCCATGCCGCCATTTGCTGAAGGTTGCCCCAAGATATTTGCTCTGCAGAGTCCAATCTGAGGTACCTTTTCAGCCTGAAAAGTACATAGTTGCACTCAGCTGTTCCTACCGATTCTGGCAATATATAGTGGGTTTTTTTTGTGAGGTAGGGAGAGCTGAGAGAGTTCTGAAGAAATGTGACTAGCCCAAGGCTACCCAGAAGGAATGTAGGAGTGGGGAAACAAAATCTAGTTCACCAGATAAGAGTCTGCTGCTCATGTGGAGTAGTGGGGAATCAAACTTGGTTCTCCAGATTACAGTCCACCTGCTCTTAACGCTACACCATGCTGGCTCATGTCTGATGCTTTATAGCCCATCAGATCTGGCTACTGAAAGACTGTCAGTAAGAACAAAGTCAACTGACTGGAGTGTGGGTGGGGCAATGCTTCCCACATCAGCCAAGCAGGATTACAGTTCAGATTTGGCTATGTGGTGCTGTGTCTGGAGGCAAATCAGCCTGTGGGAGTTCCTGAAACAGACAGCAAGATCAATGGACAGGCAAATCCTTTCGCAGGCATTGCTGGTGATCAGCTCAAGATTTAAATAATGTTAGCTGTTCAGATTCTTGGTCCAAAAGATAAGGAAGTATGGCTAAATCGCTGAAATAAAGTGATTACCCAAGATAAACCAATGCGTTCCAGAAGTCATTTCTAAATTGATGCTGCAAATATCTTCAAGTGAGCAAGCACAAACTTCTCCAGAGGAAGCAAAAAAGATTTTGTCAAAGGATAAAAAGCTTCCCCCCCAAATGCAGCCAAAGAAAGGGAACTTGAAAAATGTGCTAGAAACCCAAAGAGATTGAAAAGTCTGTTAGATATCTGTTAAAATATGTTGAATATACATTTTATTACACTGTTCTTGACTATTATCAATAGAAAACTTTACATTCAAATCTTAATAGAAAATATACATCAGTACCTAAAAAACACATTCAAAGTGTCACAGAATATACCACAAATAATTACCTCAACTGGGCAACTGGTCATATACAAAATGCATATTTAATATGGAAGAAAATGTATATTATATTTTAACAGACTCTATCTGACTTCTCAAACCCCTCCCCCCCAAAAAAATGTCCCATCACTTTAGCTGTGAAGAAAGGCTTCTTTTCTCTTTGATGCAGAGTGAAGCATCATTAAGACAGCAGCAGCCAGCAGACCAATCTTTTCCTTCTGCTCTGTTCTCTGTCACCCATTCCACACAACACAAATACAATGTCAGGCATTAGAAAAAGCATTTTGGGGTGGTATTTCATACAGCTCCCCCCTCAAAAAAAAGTTTGGAATACTTTTTTTTCACTCCAAACAGATTTTCCCAGAAATGCTAAACCAGTGACTTTTCTTCCTGAAGTTGCTTTGAAAACATTTGCTCTTGTTGTGCAAACATTTTATTCTCTCCCCGCCTGCCCTGGTCCCTCCCCACAGCTGGTGAAGTTCTCACTTTCGGTTTGTGAAAAGCTCACAGCCGATTCTCATATGGAGTTTTCATAGCTTCGAAAATATCTCATTGGAAAAAAAAAGGGGGAAATTACATGTGAGTGGGACTGGCAAGCAAAACTTACTTTATTCATATCCTTTCCGCACTGAAATGGCACCCAGAATGATGAACAGCAAGGATAAGAAACATCCATGGGAACATTCTGCAAATGGCAGGCGGCATGGAGAAGTCCTAATTGGCAGGAAACAGTGGGCATGAGCTGCTCACAAAGTGAGGGGGGGGGGCACGAGGAGGCAGACAAAAGAACCATTTCCCCCTGGAATGCTTTTTTCTCTGCGCTATATGGACAAAAAACGTCTGCAAGACATTTTATTTGTGTTGTGCCAAATGGGCCTGTTTGTATGTTTGGACCATTATGACATCAGTGTCAGTGGACCAATCATCTCCTTTTGTCATCTTCCCTGTAGCAGCTGCCACTCGTCTCATCATACGGGTGCAGAGGTGCGGAAAGCAGCAGATGTTGAATTTCTGCACAGCATGCAGTTTATGAAGGTACAGGAATCCTGCCAGGGAAAAAAAGGTGTTGTTTCTAGAGGAAGCAGGTGCCAAGAAAAGGCAGGGCAAATCCCTCTGAGAAAAGAAGCCAGAAGTTGAGATTGATTCATTCCAGGCAATGTTTATAGTCACATTTCCACAGACGTTTCCACTGTTTTGGAGGACATCCGGGCTAGTTATTCAACAATGAAAGAAAAGAAAAAAAGATACCACCAATACCCTTTTTAAAGCACAATCTCTTGGAACAGTTTAGTTTCAACAATGTATTCTGTCAGCATATACTCCCTTGCTACCCAAGAGGGGAAAATGCAATTGAAATCTGCCTTACACCCACCATGACAACAGTGCTTCTAAATATATGGGTCATCCATGAATTTACATAACACTAAATATATCTTGGGCATCTAATAGAGTCCCAGGGCTCTAAGGTGTCACCATGGGCACTTTGAGGTATTTATAACCTACTTCAGTTTTCTGTTTTAATTTATTTCTAAAACATTTTCATGCTGTGTTTGTACACATGGCTTCTCAGAATCTCAGTCCCTGTGTATATTTGCTGGAGGCAGCTGACCCGCCATTTTGAACCCACCGCACAACTCACTCCTAGAAGAGTCAATGTATTCTTAACGCAGCTGGCGTCACTGCCGGACCATTTAAAATTACTGCAACTAATTGAATATTGTGTACTTTTCTATCTGGCTCTTCCTGTATCCTTGCAACAACTCTTGTGAGATGGATTAGGTTGAGAGAGAGAGTAACTGCTGGTCCAAGGTCATCCAGTGAGTGTAATGGCAAGGAAACAATTTGAAGAAGAGTCTGTTCTTACACTCCACTTTTCTCTACCTTTGAGTCTCAAAGTGGCTTACAATCGCTTTCCCTTTCCCTCCCCACAACAGACACTTTGTGAGGTAGGTGACCTGAGAGAGTTGTGAGAGAACTGTGGCTGGCCAAAGGTCACCCAGCAGGCTTCATGTCAAGGAGTATGGAATCAAACTGGATTCTCCAGATTAGCCCACAGCTTCCGTATAGGTGTGGAGAATCTAAAATGACAGAATATTTGTCGGGATGGAGATGCAGTCTCACTTTTGGTGAGTCAGTCTCTTTTAGAAGTGATCTACACTTGAATGTTGCAAGCAGAGAGCTCTTGGTCTTTTAAGAATTATGAAGCAAAGGGTTTTAAAAGAAATTGTGTTGTACAACAACACAGGCCATGGTGATGTCATATGCACATGACAGTGACGTCACTGTTATTTCACTAACCCAACCAACAGTGGCTCTTGTCTGGCTGTTCAAGCAGGGGCAGGAGGTGGCGTTTATCTCAGCAACTTTCAGTTATAATTTGACGCTCTGCAGAGGCAGAGCGAGGGGAAACTGTGCTCAGGGCACACGTGCACCCTGCACCCCTGCCGCTGCGCTGCCCGCCTCCACCCCGGAACATACCTCCATGACCTGGCCATGCCGCCACCACTGCTCCACCCGGGACATCGCACCCCACCCCCACCTCATGGGTGCTATGCCACTGGGGGAGGGGCAATGCTGGGAAACTGAATTAGGTGTGATCCCAGTATACTGCCTGAGAAAGGAGTTTCTTGAGGGCTGCTGCAGTGAGGCCATTATTGCAATGCAAAACTCCAAATGTAAGTGTTACATTTTACTAAAAATATTAATTGAATTTGAGAGAATTTTAGAATGATAAAGAAGAAATGACAGGTGTCTGCCAAAGGCAGGATGCTAAACTGCCTTTCCAGAGTCACCAAATTAGGCTATTGCATTCAGAGTAGCTGAACTTCCTTTTATAGCATGATCCTGAACAAAGTTACATCCTTCTAAGTCCATTGAAGTTGATGGATTTAGGAAGATCTAGCTTTGTTTTAGATTGCACTGCTGATGACCTCTTAGAGGACAATGAGCAGATAAGAATCTGGAGTGATATCGCAGCCTGCCTGACCATCGCTTTGAGAACTTTCCAAATTTCAGCTGGTTGGTGCACCAATAATGAACTATATCAATATTCATTGATATAAAAGACACACACACACACACACACCCGCCACAATTTGGCATTACAGGATCCCATTTCTCCCAATGGCAGCACAATCATGAACTTACGCAAATGTTTGCATACATAAAAACAGTCTTGTTAAGTCTGGAATTGAGCACTGGAGACACAAGGTGGATCTCCAAGTTTCCATTCTCAAGTATTGGCAGGTGAGGTTAGAGGAGAGTAAGTTAGTGCCATCCTAAGCAGTTTCATCCTTCTAAATACATTGACATCAATGGGTTAACAATTGTATAACTATGCTTAGGACTGCACTGTTCGTAACTTCAGACCTTCCTTCCTCTGTACCAAGGCTAGTGAGTTCCTCAGTTTTCCCCACCTTCAGATTAGGGGAGATATCTGTTACTGGACTGGAAAAATATACTGTTATGTGTTGCCTGAAAGGGGGACCCAGTCCTTCATCTGACGGTCCCCACTGAGCCATTCAACCCAGGTCAGCTGCTGTCCAACCCAGTTCAAATAATGATACTTGACTGCTCCTTTTTTGCCTTCAGCACCAGTCCAGGTTCTGGGTTGCTCTCCCAGCTGCATTTCTGACATAGGGGCTGTTTGTTTTATCTGCAGGAAGTGAGACACAATTGTCTGCATTGCTAAGGTTCTGTTTGCTCCTGAGCTTTTCAAACACCACCTAATACAATTTGGTGAGAAGAAGATTCGCTTTGTTTGCAGCACAGGCAACCGCATTGTTTGGCAGGGCTTCTCCCATCCTTTTCTCCTTAACCTCATAGTTGGCTCCCAACTAAGGAAGGTAGAAAGAAATGATGAGGGCGGGTGGAACACTGACTCCTGAATCACAAGGCTGTATTCTGACCTGAGAGACACTGATGCTTCTCCTTTCAACCGTATATCTTCTTCGAAAGGAGGGGGGCATCCTCTCTGCCCTGCTTCTCCATCCTACTCTTTCGTCTCCCTGCATTCAGTGCTGTCTTCTGCCTAAATAAAGATGTATCTTTTGTTTCCCTTTGGGGCCCGGCAACAATAAAACTGTAATTACATTTGAGGCAGGCATTTGAAAAGGGGGTCTGAATTAGACTGGAGCCAGAATGCCCCTGGGGGCTTCAGGATGGCAGAACAGCTTGTTATCTTGCGCAATTGTCTGCCAAAGAGGTAGTTCTCTGCCTGAGAGACTAGTTATTGTTTTCCCCATCCTAAAGTCATAGCTTCAATTCTCGGGGGACCACAGATTCTTAGGGAAGGGAGGCGAACCGAACAAGCAAGCTCAAGACTTCCAAAACTTATCTGTACAAATATCCTACAGGGTTCATTTCTACGCTCTTATTTTTGGGGTGGGGCTCAGAATGTTAGAGACTGTCATGTGTTATTGCAAGAAACAATATATTTTAAAAGTGTGCTAGTCAGATAGCTGAAAAGTAGAATCTTTCAGCAATGTGTGTGTATGAGTGAGAAAGATATACCTATCACACACACATATCACAAATATACATGTATCCCACGTACACATATGTCACATACACACACACCCATTTATTATGTATATTTCTATATGTGGGTGGATGGATAATTTCTGCTGCTGTTATCTGTATTGATGATGATAGTGAGGTATGACGAACGGGCTTAATGACCGTCCCTGTCCCCAGTGATGCTCTCTGAAATGTCCCAGCGCCATCCGTGAGTGATCAGCGTGGCGAGGGAGAGACCGCTTGTAAGCAGACGCGGTCTATGAATGGAGGGGGCGGGACTGCAGGTTGCTGCCTCGGCCCCGCCTTCCGCGAGAACCAGCCAGTCCCTCTGCAGGCAGTTCGGGCTTCCCTGATTCGCTCTCCAGGGCGGCCTCATTTGCATGCGGCTCGCCCCTTTGTGAATCGGGCTCCCCGAGTCCTCGCTTCACTTCACCTGAGCTTCCCAGTTGCCTTCCCTTTAAGCGAGCTCGCCCTGAGCAGACCTTACAAAAGAAAGGGGGGGAAAAGAGCCGATCCGTGTTTTTTTCCCCTCGTGTGGATTCCGGACTTTCCTTCCTCTCGCTTGTTGCAAAAAGAGCCCTGCCTCTTCTGCTCCTCTTTCTCCTTCTGTTCCGCGGGAAGATCTGGCAGGCGATCTCACCCAGCCCGAGCGTTTCTGCCGCCCGGATCCCAGGATAACCATTCCGTGGGTTTGCGTTGCATGCGTGCGCGAGTGGACGCGGGACGCCCGAGCACTTCTGTAGTGCGACCCCGGCCAGTGGAGAAGCAGCCCCCAAACACCCCTCTCTGGAATTGGGATACACAAACAAAAACCAATCATCCTTCCGTGGTCTGTGGCTGTTGCCCCCCTCCTCCTGTCCTGCTTCAAGTAGGGGTCTGCTGGGGGAGCGAGGATCTTTTGCGCTTGGAGACCTCACGGGGAGAGAACCCGGATCCCCGTCTTCCTAGCATGCGTGGCTTCGCTGATCTCTCCCGGATGCTGGGCGCGTCTAAGGGGACCCCGGCGTAGTAAAAAATTAAACAAAAAAAAAAAATCCCCAAAGAGCAAACCTGTCCTGGGAGGAACCGGCCGCGGTTTGCTTGAATCGTTCGTACGGTGGTTGGCTGCCTTAACCCTTTCCTCGCCTTCCCCCCCACTCCCACTTTGGAAGCGGCTCTCTGCAGCGGAGTAGGATGGGGCCCCGGGCATCATGAGCCAGCTCCTCTCTGCCCGGCTGGCATCCAACCCGCCCGGTCCGTAGGCTTGCCTCGGCGCATCTGACCATGCAGCACGCTGCCCTGAGAAAAGCCCCGGGACGCTGCCCGGCCTGGACCTTGTGGATGTGCTCCGTCTTTGGGGGATGCATCGTCAGCTCGGCGTGGAGTTCCTCCGGCGTGGATTCGCCTGCCTCCTCTTCCTCGTCCGCCTCGCAGGCTCAGCCCGAGCATCATTTCCACGGCAGCAAGCACCACTCCGTGCCTATCGCGATCTACCGCTCGCCGGTCTCCCTGCGAGGAGGACACGGTGGGTGCTCGCGCTTGGCTCGCCTTGGACGGAGGGGCTACCTTGGACCGAGGGGAGGGGGGAGGAGGTGTGGGAAGCGTGGATCCTAATCCGGAGCGTTACTAGAATGCGGGGAGGGGGGAAGAGAGAGAGGGGAGAGATTCCCTCTTCGGATCCCCCTCTCCCTCCATTGATCTCGGGGAAAAAAAGGAAACAAAGTTTCTCCGCAGAGCCCGTGTGCCCAAGGCAAGCCACCCCTCGCGGGCCAGGGAAGAACCGCCTCGATGCTCCGAAAGCCGGGAGGACTTTTCGCACTTCAAGGCTGGCTGGAGAGACGCCAAGGAGCGGCTCGGCTGGGCTGAAACGAAGCCGGCAGCCAAGCCGAAGCAAGGCTGCTCCCCCCACCCCCCGCATGAGCGGCGCAGGGAGGGCTGGCCGGGGGCGAGGGAGGGGGCGAGGGAGGGAGGGAACTGCTGGAGCCGGAGCGGAGCGCTGGCTGGTCTCGCCGGGCGACAGGCCGGCGCTTGACTTCGGCCCCGGGTGAAACCTGAGACCCCGCTCCCCAGCCAACCTGCTCTGGGGCTTGCTCGTTATTGTTATGGCTGAGATGGAAAACCGACGCGGAGATCGGCAGCTCCCCGGGGCCTTGAGTTCGGTTCCTCGTATATACCACCACCACCACCACCCCGGTGTAGGAATCGGGGAGATCTTGCTGGTGAAGGGGGGTATAGAGGCGTAGACTGTAGTTTCCATATTAGTATGTTTTGGGTCATTGCTGTTACTGATCAGGCGCCGCGTGGGAAGCTCTTTTCCACCTCCCTCCCCTCCACCTCCATTACCTCTGTTATCTCCACCCCCAATCGAGGGAAAGTCTACCCCCCACCCCATGCACACCTGGCCCCTTAAACCAGGATTCTTACGTTCTTTTGTTCTAGCGCGATAAAGGAAACTCCATAGAAGGTCTCGAAACTGGCGTGTGTGTTCAAACGAGAGTTTGGGGCATGAACCTGTAGAACGCGTGTCTTTAATGTTAGCCATCATTGAGGACATCAAGGGAAGGGGCAGCCCTCTGGGCGGACAGGTTGAGAAAGGTCGGACAGAGCTATGGGTTGCAGCCGTTCACCAGAGCTGGGGTACATCCTTTCGAGACGGTGGGCGTTTGATTGTCCCCGAGGGGGATTTGCTAAAATTAGCAGGGTGTTAGTCCACCACATTATATGCTGCAGTAAGTTTTTTATAATCCATGTTCCCCGATACAGTGGTTGTCAGTGTTGACATGCTTATCCAGTGGTATTGAAAATCACTTGGCATATGCTCAGAGGCACTCTTATGGACGTACCAGAACTGAGCTCAAGTCTGGGGTGCATCTGGCCTGAGCGACTCATTGACCTCTGGAAGACTTGATGCACCAAGGAGAGGTGCATAAGAGTCGGGGCCCAAGTTTGCCCTTTTAGCAGAGTCCGCTCCAACCTGAGAAGCTTTGAGGTGTCCCGAACTCACGGGCGGCCACAGAGGATTAATCTGCAGTTGCAAATCTCCTGGGTCGCATTGTAGTTGATGCAAGTTGTCAAGCTGCACGCCGGAGTGGCTGAATGGAAAGCGGTGCTCCCGGTGACAGGCAGGCTTCCTCGGGGGAGTTTTCCTGCAACATCGAGGCATTGGCTCCGAGGAAAACTCCGAGGAATAACAGGAAGGACATTGGTGCTCCGGAGAACAAAGGGAAGAAAGGATCTGGATGAAGGGAAGAATAGAAAAAAGCAGCAAGAGGGCGGGCAGAAGTTTCTTCCTTGCTTGGCCTGTGCCGCGCCCCCGCCCGGTCGTTAAGCTGGGGGGGGGGGGGGGAAATGGGCTGGTAGTGTAAATGGACCCGAGATTCTCAATTTTGTCTCTTGGGCAGTGAAGGGTTAATCCAGGTGGCTGAGAAGTCCCGGAATGCGAGCGGCAGCCTTCCCTTTGCTAGAGGTGGGGCTTTGGCCTGGGCCAGCTTTAACTGTTTCCTTCCCGGGTCCTTTCCCTCCCCGACCATTTAGCGCCCTCTGTAGATCCACGAAGACTGTTTCAGTGGGTAGCCCTGTTGGTCTGCAGGTTAGATTGGAGCCCAGCAGCATCTGAGAGACCCACGAGATTTTTAAAGTGTCAGCTTTCGAGAGTCAACTCTGCTTTTTTTCAGACAAAAGTAGAAATGGAGATCTCCCAGTCTTTATATCCCTGTCAGGTGTGCGGGTGTGTGTGTGGGGAGAGGTGTTGTAAAGGATTCAGAGGTACCCTTTATATTGCAACCAGCTTGAGTAGAGTAGAAGAGAAATGCGGAGAGGCAGAAAGTTAGCATCTGTAGTTGGATAGTAATCCTATGTCCCTATTCAAATGGGGGGAGGCATTGTTCTGAATGTTTGAATGGACACAAGTTCAGCAGTTTCCCTTTGTAAATTTCGTTGCTTGAAATCATCTACAGGCATTCTTTACAACACCTCTCCTATTCTTGAATGGGATGCAAAGACTCATTCCTCCTCATGTCTGAGGAAGGGAGCTTTAACTCTCAAAAGGTTACACCATGACATCTCCTTGGTCTCTCAGGTGCACCTGGACTGGGCTGTAACTGTTCTGTAGTTTCCAGGTGATTTAACAGGGAGGTGATAATAGGGAGGGGTGGGGAGAGGAAAAGGCTGCCAAGGAAGGTTTAGTTTTGTTGGCTGAATTGCCTTGAAAGGGATGACCTCAGCATGGCCCCAGATGTAAATAGCATCTTAGTTCCTCCTCTGCTACAGGTATCACACAGACAGATTTGAAACATTTATTTTAAGGGAAGATACATTCAGGCACTGTGGTTGCTGCTCTGGGGAGATAGTGTGGGGAGAGGTGGAATCTGTTATTTTCTATGCTGAACATTTTGGAATAATAAGGTGCATTCCCTCAAACAAAAAAATGGGGGACACACCTGGTGGCTGCTTTGGGTGCAAGGGCAAAAAGAGGCTATATTTTCATTGAGGTTAGTGGGTTAGTAAATGTTTGTGTCAGGCCTCAGCCCCAGAATCAGTTTTCTGATATTCCCTTTTATATTCCAGCACTCAGTCTTGAAACAAAAGTGCTTCCAAGCATGTTCGGAGGTCTTTTCTTTCCATCACTGAGTAACCTCCATTAAGTTCTACATAAGTTAGAACAAGGAGCACTTCCAGGGACGATGGCAGAGCTGTCCAGCAGGTACTTTAACCTGGACATTTCTAACAAGATGTCAGCTTAATTACATTAAGGGAGAGGTTCACAAGATTGGAATGACTTCAAGCAAATTGCATCCACTTTCCTGTACCTTTGCTTAGCCATGACCCCAACCCTTCTTTTATCTTGTACTTTTTTAGCCCTTCCTGGGCCTCTCTGGTCTTAACTTAACAGCTCAGTTCTGGTAATTGCTCCCCCCCTCCCCCCGGTCTGTGCACTGAGTTTCTTTCACTGAGTATCTATCCTTGCTCTGGTGATGGGAAGCGATCCTTTTGTTCTGAACTAGTTTGCCTGTCAATTTTTTAAAGTCTTATTAATGAATGTGAGAAAGCTCATGTTAAATAATTTGCTAAATCTAGCTCTTCTGGACTTTATTCTTACCTTAAGCATCCAAAATCCTACAGCATCTATATTTAGGAACGACGGGAAGGGCAAACATTCAAACTAAGAGATTTTTTTGTAACCAATTTTGCACTAAGATGTTTGTTACCCCCGGTTAATGTTTCGTTCATATCTTTGGCATTCTGGTCTGTGAAGAGGTCAGTAGAAGCCAGAAGTGGGATCCAGTTGTAGTAAGGGACACCCTGTCCCATCACTGCAGTAAGAGAAACAGTAGGTTCCTTTAGTGAATGGCATCCTTGGACTACCGAGAGACACAATCACACCATGCTGTAAAGCTCACAAGCTGCTCCTTCCAGGAGGCAGAGGGGGAAAAAAACAGTGACAAAGAAAGACAGCTGGTGCCTTATCAAAACACACACTTGGTTGATATCAGTATTTTCCTCCCTTGTTGTACGATAGAGATGCTCAGAACTTGGACCAGTGCTAGCTTTGCTGGCTGGCATCTTAAGACAGCAGAGCGAGGACCGGACCGTCTGTGCTTACAGAGGACTTTGATTTCTTCTTTAACAAATGAAACAAACAAAAAGTTCCTACTCGGTTGGGCCTGCACTGGCTGATTATCATAGGCTTCAGACAGCATTGAGTTAGGCGGGCTTGTTGGAATGATGCATTTCACTGAGCCAGAGGGCCAAAATCTGTGGCCTATGTGTGTTTTTCCGTTGGTGCAGCATCCACAGACCCACCCCCCTATCACATTTTTGTGTTCCCTACATTCTAATTCTTTAATATACCCAAGCTGGTGACTTGTCACAGACCTATGAAGTTTTCTACTGGTTAGCTGAGTGTATCAAAACAGAAGAAGAGTCAGTGTTATCTCCCATCATTAGCTGAATTTACATGATCAAGCAGCCCAACTGAATAAGGTCTCATAGACCTAGCCATGAGCCATTGTCCAGGGAAAGGCATTCCACTTTGAATTTATCTTTATGCAGCCTGGTTCATATTTTCTGACTTTCCTGAACAGAACCTACAATATCACTGCAGACTGAAAAACAAGGGCGAAATCAGTTGTGGGTAAGCCTCTACTGCTTCAGTTTCTCCCCCTGCTCCTGCTTCACTGTGTCTCTATTTTTAGTTTTTGTTTCATTTCTATGCAAAATGTCATGCACCAGTCTCCTCTTCTCCATTTCCCCCCAGAACAACCCTGGGAGGAAGGTAAGGCTATGTGTATAACTGGCTCTAGGTCACCCGGCGAGCATCCAAGTCAGGGTAGTGATTTGAACATTTGTAACCAGAGGCGCACCATGGGTAAATGGCGCCCGGAGACATATTGCCTCCAGGATGCCCCCCAGGCTCTGCCCCACCGCCACCCCAGCTCCGCCCCCTGATGCCCCCAGGCTCCAACCCCCACTGACCTTGACCCCGCCCATGTCACTATGGACATGGGCAAGGTCTAGGGTGCCCACCTCCCCTTCTCCTGCCAGCTGGCTCCCAGCAGGCAGCCTGCAGTCTCTTCTGACTGGGGAGGGGAGGGAGGGGGGAGTCCAGGGTTGAGGGTGCTTGGAGATAGCAGGAAGTCCTGCTGCCTCATCATTTTTGCGTGCCTCAACTGACACAGATAGGTTGAGGCACGTGAAAACGACGAGGCAGCAGGACTTCCTGGTCACATGGGGGCAATTTTGCTCCCCCCACATGACCAGAAGAGTGGCGCTCGGGGACAAGGGGTACCCCGGGGACAAGGGGTACCCCGGGGACAAGGGGTACCCCTTGTCCCTAGGTAGATACGCTACTGTTTGTAACCAATATGCCCCCCTCTCTCTCAGAGGCATAAACTGGGGCAGGAGTCCCACCCCGTGCTTATAAAAGCAAAGGAGCTGAGGATGGAGCTTTCCAGTTGCTTCTGCTCTCCCCAGAGGGAGGGCAGAAGGGGCTGCTGGCTGGGAGCTGAGAGGGGAGGCAGACTTGGGGTGGTGGTGTCAATGATGACATGGGCGGGGCTGAGGCACTGGAAGTCGAGGTAGCAGGACTTCCTACTGCTTTGCCATCTTCCTGGTCACATGGGTGACCGATTTTCTGCCCTCCATGTGGCCAGATTAGTGGCGCCTGGGGACAGAAAGTACCCCTCGTCCCTAGGCAGATATGCCGCTGCTCTCTCTTCCTAAAATACCCCAATAGCAGCAGTGTAAGATTGTGCCTCACACTTGTAGTTTCACGCATAGTGCAGATGATGATAGACACTGCTCAAAAACTACCTCTAGTCTCATGGCTTGCTCTGACAGTTACCAAAGGATCAGTATGGTATGAGATAAACTAGTACCACTGGCAGATATGATTGCTGACAAATTTGCCATAGATGGTATACCAAAGAGGCACTCTCAGTTGTACTTAGGTATTATAACAGAGCATAAAGGTGGGGAAAATAAGTTTCTTGAGTTTACTGGTGAAATGTAAGAGTTTCATGGTCAAAAACTAGTGTTTTGTATGTTTCCATGATTAGTTAACAACTTGTCAGGATCTTCTTCCTCAGTTTCCCATTTTCCCCTCTGTCAAAATTAGTTAGGTCACGTTATAGGCATTCTTGGAAACTATTTTATCTCATGCCTGTGAGTGTAGGGTACATTTCACAGAAGACTTGGACATCAAATATTGTTAATTAGTGTGACAACCTCCAGACAGTGACAATTCAAGATATTTGGAGCCAGATGTTAAGGGAAGGAAATTCAACAGCATTTAAGAATTTTGTCTCCAGCGATTTTGGAAGCCCTGAAGCCCAGGAGATACTAACAGTGCAATCTGAAGCACCTTCAAGGGGTATAATGTTGATTAAGATTGCACTGTTAAATCTATATTGTATTCCTGCCTGCATTGTACAGAATTTACCTTTACTTCTGCTTGGAAATTACCTTCAAACAATTCCACATTTTATGAAAATGCATGGAAAAATGAAGTGTGAATGTGTGGGGTTTTTTTTCTGTTCTTTTGTCCTTCCAGGGCCAGTGCGCTAAGGAAGAACTAACATATTTCCTCCACAGAGGATGGACACAAACTTCTCTGTTTTTTTGATGCTCATACATCCCACTGCACATGGGTTCTTACTATGCACACTAGGCCCCATCTACAAAAGTGAGGAAAGTGACTCATTTGTTCTTCTCCTTTTAGTGCTTCCTTTTAATCTGAAACACTGCTTCAGGATTCAGTTTGTGAAACAGGAAGCTCAAAGGGTTCCACTTGGATGTCCTTGGGGCTGTATTGTCTTTGCCACTGTCTGCACAGAAAACAGATTTCCTGATTCTTTTTTTTTTTTTACAGCTCTGAAGGAGCCTTAGGGTTAAATGTCCCACTGAGGTTTACAATGCTGTAGTTGGCCTTGAGTTGGCTGTTGTGCCAGAAGTATGTGAGTTAATCCTGAAATCACCTTCTTGTTACTTTCCTACTGCTTCAGTGGCAACTTGTGTGCATTGAAACAAGGCCGGCACATTATACAGAGCAGTGGGTTCTATGCAGAGCGTTGTCCTGGGCTGTGTTGACTCTCCTGCTAGCAAGCAAACCTGGGCTGAGATGGAACAAAACAATAGCAGAGCACAAACTTCAGTTCATGGCTGTGTGAAAGCAAAACAGGACTTCTCCCATTTAGTAACAAAAAGGCGAAGGAAAGTTTTATTTTGGCCGCAGCTGGATTTCCCAGACTGGATTTCCCAGGTTAAGGAGAATTGTGTAATACATTGGGGTGTGTGTCTGTGTGTTTTGGACCTATTCGTTATCCTGATATTAAACATCCAGGTACAGCAATGCTTTCTAGCCTCTGGAACAGTTACCAGGACTGCTTAACTCCCTGCTGGGTCAGCTACTTATTCAAAGCCTGCCCTAGTGGCTAGCCAGCCCCTCTCTGTGTGTCTTCTTTTGCCAGCTCTAGGCTGTTGAATAATGCATGCTCTCAGTTGGCAGATAAAATGAGGAGATTTGCATTTGCTTTATGATGAATTAATTAATTTGGTTTCTTCCTTGCTCCTTCGCTCTGGTTGCCATTTTCAGGGAGCAAGGGGCCCGCAGAACACTTGTTTGACACTCTATGTGGTTAATCTGAGCCCTTGGCGATGTCTTCTGTGTATGTGCATGTGTGTTGTGTACAGGGGAGGGAAAGCAACAGCATTTTTTTTTTCTCATTCTTTGGGCTCTTACTGTCTGCTGGTAGAGCACATTGAGGTGAAAATGGAAAGACTGCACTACATATTGGTAGAAACTGCCGACTTCAATTGTTTTTTTACAAATCCTCTAACTTCTGGCGGTTCTGAGAGGAGGGTGTTTTACGGTCTGGTTCAGAGATTCAAGCATTCCACTTGATTTTTTGACACTTGATTACAGTTTGTTATAACGACTGGCATTGATGACTGACTAGTGAGAAAACATTGCAGTCAAGGTTATGGGTGATGCTGGGGAAGCCTTCTTAATCAGCGAGTGGCTCATTCACATGTGCAAGTTCCCAGTTGATGCTGCTGTCCTTACACAACAAGGAGGTCCACAAAGCTGCTGCATCTTTAATTTGTGTCGTGGCTGTCTGAAAACTAACGTGTCAAAATGATGAACCATGATACCTAGCACACTGCAAGTGCATGTTGTCCAGGCTTTGCACAAGAAATCCCATCCTGACTCAGGCCTTATATGACTGAAGCCTTGGGCGTGCTACACAACTTCAACAATGCCACTTAGTCCTGATTTTGTCTGCCTCCCCCCCCCCCCAGTTATTAACTTCTGATTCATAGCAAATTCTGCTCTTCCATTCTTGCCAGAACCCTAATCCAATGAAGGGCTACTTTCACAGATTTCCTGTGCAGAGATTATCAGCCAGGCTGATGAAACTCAAAATCATCCAGTGTTCTTTAAAGTCATGGTTGAGGTGAGGGTAAAGATGGAGATTTTGTTTCCAAACGCAAAATCTCAATGCCCCATCTTGAGGCAGCATCCACATATGTAATGGATTTAGAAGGCCCTGGCTTTTAAAGATGCTCAGTTTTTGCCATGTCTGTTGAAAGGAGCAAGACTAGGGGGAAACCAACTCCTGAGAGTGCTACAATACACAATAGCTAGGATTAGGTTAGGTGGACTGCTCATTTGATTCAATAAGAGGCAGTTCCTTGTGTCACTGTGCATCACATTCTTAGATATTCTCCTATCAAGAGAGCTGGGAAGTTCTCAAAAAATGGGATTCGAGTCCAGTAGCATTTTAGAGATTAACAAGATTTTCAGAGTGTAAGATTTTGAGAGCCAAAGATCCATTTGTCAGGTACCCTCTGAAACTGTCTTCTTGGAAATGTGGATCAGTAGTTTATCTGGCCCTGCTCCAAATTATCATTTTCTAGGCAAGTAATGGCTTTCTTTCATCACAATTCAAAACCAGCAGAAAGCCAGTATGGCATAGGACATAAAGCCTAGGATAGTGGTTACCAGTGTCAATACTAGGATCTGGGAGAATCAGTTTTGAATCCCTACTCTGCCATGAAAGCTTGTCGGGTGACCTTTGGCCAGTCATGCCTCTGCAGCTTAACCTACTGTTGGAATTAACAATG
Source organism: Sphaerodactylus townsendi (assembly GCF_021028975.2). NCBI lineage: Eukaryota > Metazoa > Chordata > Lepidosauria > Squamata > Sphaerodactylidae > Sphaerodactylus > Sphaerodactylus townsendi. The sequence continues at coordinate 145,640,235 of NC_059426.1, forward strand.
TCTAGCATGAAAAGAAATGAGAAGAGAAGACCCTGCAGAGGGGAGAGCAAGTAGTCAGCTCAATAGGAATGCAAAGTTAAGGACACTACATGCTTTTATGGGTCACCTCTTGTTCTTAGACTTCTATTCCCAGGCAATTTCCTCCTTCGACCTCTCTCTCTCTCCCCCCCCCTTTTTGCCAGCAAGGTAGTAAGAGGCTATCTCTTTCTCTTAGCTTTCCTATGTATAGTGAGCTTCCATAATAAATATATACTTTAATATATCTTTAATCAGAGAGCCTGCTGCCCATGGAAGATAGTTGGATGACCTCAGGCCTGTCACACATTTGCAGTCTAACCTACTTCACCGGGAGATCATGAGTATAAAATGGAGGAATGTAGTTAATCCTGATTGGAGGGAAATAAGCTTTTCAAGGTCTCCATTGTGAATGAAGGCAGGGTCTAAATGAAGTAAATAACTTGCAAAGGGTTTTGCTTCTGCACAGTGGCAGCTGACTGAGTAGTAACTGATCATCCATGCTTAATTACTATCTCTTAAGTCATTTTTTTTAAAAAATCAGTTATGTTGTATGTGCTGCTTCTGAGCTTGTACCTTTTGTTGGTGGCAACTGTCAGACAGTATCATTCCTTCATTTCCTGTCTTCCCTTATTCTCCACAATCAGGAACCTTTGTTTTCCTTCCCCCTCGCCCCATATTTCTTCAAGGTGCACTTCTTCATAGCTAAGAAGGAGCCAGGAGCAATCCTAAATCATAGAGTCAGAGATAAACCCTATGTTATTCAATAGGCCTTACTCCCAGAAAAAGGTCCTTAAGATTTCTTTCCTGGTCAGTTTCATTCCAAGATCCTGGTCTTCCCGCTGTGCAGGCATCCAACCTAATGCTCTGAGTGCTCTCTTAATGTGTTGAAAATGAAATTGGCCATAGCTTTCAGTTGCTGAAAAGGCCTTGGTCAATTTCTCCTTCCGTACATTTGGTGAGCATTCAGCATATTACTTTATATAGAAGTCCAGCTGTGAGACTAGGAAGGTGAAATGAAATTGGACATGGCTTGCTTAGCTTTAGAGCTGTGCTCTGTGGGGAAATATAGAAACCTTATGAAGGAGGTGGAGACAGCCATGGCTAAACACTGTAAGGCAGCACATGTGCAAAGTATTTCTGCTCT